>NC_027754.1:41372645-41373058 GCF_000695525.1 Brassica oleracea var. oleracea | reverse complement strand
GGGAAAATATAGAGATATGATATTTCTACCTCTAAATATAGAGGTAAAAAGTAATTTTTTTCTATATTTTCCTCTAAAATAGATGAACTCTATTATAGAAGCATACATTGGAGCATTTTCAACTCTGTAATAGAAATTTCTATTTTAGAGAAAAATATAGAGGTGTACATCGTAGATGTTCATTTTAACTAAGAAGCCAAGCCTATGTCATCACTGTTCTGGATTCATATATGCTGTCTGAAGTGACATCTTAAAAAGGTTTGACGATCGATAAATTACGTGTTAAAGTATCAGCCAATGTATCCGTTCTTTTTATATGTTCTTTTCTTTTTTTTAATATAGAGGCAAAAAATAATTTTCCTATTTTAGAGATCTCTATTTTAGAGGAAAATATAGAAGTGTACATTGGAGAT
>NC_027754.1:41349845-41372577 GCF_000695525.1 Brassica oleracea var. oleracea | reverse complement strand
ATCTCTATTATAGAGCTAAAAATGCTCCAATGTATGCCTCTATAATAGAGTTCCTCTATTTATAGGGGAAAATATAGAGATATAATATTTCTACCTCTAAATATAGAGGCAAAAAGTAATTTTCCTATATATTTTCCTCTAAAATAGAAGAACTCTGTTATAGAGGCATACATTGGAGCATTTTTAGCTCTATAATAGAGATCTCTATTTTAGAGAAAAATATAGAAGTGTACATTGAAGATGCTCATATCCAACCCACCCCTATTTCTATCTCTATATTTTCTCCTAAAATAGAGAAACTCTATTATAGAGGCATACATTGGAGCATTTTTAGCTCTATAATAGAGATTTATATTTTAGAGGAAAATATAGAAGTGTACATTGGAGATGCTTACTAAATCTCTTTGCATCGCAACATGAGGAAACTACTCGAGTATAAAATTTATGTGACAATCCGTCCTGCATACCCATGCTCACATGTAAGGGGTTAGGGTCGGTGCCCTTTGATCAATTGGTGATAACTTGTACTCTGAAAATGTTGTTAAAGGGTAAGGTCTTGGGTTCGAAGAACGCCAAGCACACCAATAACCTACATGGGACCGTCAGTGAAGGCTCACATATGAGGGGTTAGGGTTGGTGTCCTGCAGAGCCAGCCTTGAGCCCACGGAGCTCATTTATGAACCCTCGCTGACTCCATAATTTGGTTGTTGGTGCGCTTGTCGTTCTTCAAAACGAAGACTTCATACATTAACAACTCTTCTACGTGACAAGCTGTCACCGATTGACATGCAGTATTAGGATCAATTCTCTACAGGCCCAACCTGATACACACAAAACTGGTAGTTCTTAGCAGTTCTTATTATTTATATTTTAATGACTGCTAAACTCCTATCTATATAATTTTTCTACTGTCAACCGATCCAATTTGATATACATAATAGATATGGAAATTCACGTTCTGCAGAACATGCGTATATATATGCACATTTTCTTATTATTTATGTTCTAATAACTGCTAAACTCCTATCTATATATTTTTTCTACTGTCAACCGATCCAATTTGATATACATAATAGATATGAAAATTCACATCCTGGAGAACATGCGTATATATATGCACATGTCGACAGATGCTTACATATATCATAGATGTAATATATGACAAAAGTACTCTCTTCTTCGAGTTTAATTAATATGAATGTCGACGAAGAGCATTATGGCTAGAGAGAATTTAATGTCAAACAATAATTGAGATTGATATGTTATAATGTTATATCGACCATCGTACCAGTATCATAACTGAGAGGGCATTATATTCGAGCCTCCCAATTAATTTGGAATTTTTCACCGCAGAGTTCAATAATTTTAACGTTATGCGTTATAATTGTTTTCCTGTACACGAGTTGGCCATGTCCATGGCCTCTTGCTCAAAATATGGGACCGATAAGTCATATTCCTATCATCATATGGATACAGAATCGTATCTCTTATTTTGGATATGAAGTAAATATTATCTTTTCGAGACTATAAATATTTTAATAAATATTGAGTGAATTGAAAAAAAAAAATTCGTTTACTGTTTGTTAGAAAGAGGCCGTGGTAAACCGATTAGTCAATGTCAAGTCTTTGGAAAAGAAAAATCGCTGAATCGTAATCTTTGACTACACTTTCTTTAATAAAACCACTAAAGTTAATTAAAACCCACGTTCCAAATTGCGGTAGACGCTATACGTAGGCTCGACATGGATCTAGCGAGTTAAAAAAAAATCGGAAAAAAATCGAGAAGTATTCGGAGAATAATTTTTTATAAAAATTAAATATTTTCACATTTTTGAATTGTCCTATCCTATATCTAAAATTGTTTTGATAGTTTATACCAAACGTTGTATAGTAGTCCATCGATTACATTAAGTTGATTTAGTTCTTTTCTTCAGAGTTCGATTACCAAGAAAATTATTTTTTGGCTCTTTTTTTTACATTTCATTAATGAAGGACATATCAGTAATTTGACTTTCATCATCTTCCTCCCAGCCTGTTTCTTCTCAAACCCTAGTTGACATCCGTTTTTTTTAAAACATAAATCATTTTTTTCTTTGACGATTAGCTTCGATTCTTGATCGGTAACAATGAAATATGATAGATCTATGCTTAAATGACCGATTTCGAACCGGAAAATCAAAATATGTATACTTTTTTTCAAGTCCGAGTTTCTACCCGAATAACACAATCGCGGCGGAGCAGCACCGAGTTGCGTTTAACCGGCGCGAAATCGGCCAACTCGGCCGTGTTTTTGATTAAAACCAAATCAAATAAAAACACTCTAATTTTGTTTTACGTACATCAAGTAGATAAGAATTAGATAAACCATGCCAAGTAAGCTTGACACTTTTATCCTAGATCCGGATTCGAGCCGATATTCGATCCGGATCCGTTCGAAAATCCGGATATCCGGAGGGGCCAAATACGGATTCGGATAGTAAAATGTTGGATCCGTCAAAGCCGAATCCGGATCCGGATATCTTGATTTTTTAGTCCAGATATCCGGATCCGTAAGTTTTATTAATAACTATTTCAAAAATAATAATATATATATATAAAAACTAATTTTATTTAATATATTTTTATTTTTATAATAGTATATGTAAATTTTATATGAATTTTTTAATATTATACATAAAAATAATTATACATGTAAAGTTTATATAAATTTTGTAATATTTTAAAATTATTGTTAATATTTTATATATATATATATATTAATATTATTTATTTATTTATTTCAAGAATCCAAATTTGGATTCGCATATCCGCCGGATATTATAATTTTTAAAAGGATATCCGACACCCGGATATCCGAGAACCCCAGATCTAGATAAGGATAGTAAAATTATGGATCCGCCGGATAAGGATCCGGATCCGGATACTTTAAAATTGTCCGGATATCCGATCTGTCTCAGGCCTACTGCCAAGTACCAAACTACTGTTGTTCATAATGACATTTAGAAGTAATGTTGATCAGGGCCGGCTCACAAGGGGGATAAGCAGTGCGACTGCCCCGGGTCCAAGCCTGTGTCCCCAGTATAATAATAGTTAAATAGCCTAATTTTTTTATAAATCTATATATTTATATATAATAAATAATAAATAAAATTGAAAATGGTCCAAAATTATTTGACAGTATATAATTTTATTTTTATTACAAATGTATAAAATATTACTGATCAAAATTTTCAACAATGTTGAGCCGGCCCTGAAGTTGATTTGTATTTGTTTCTTTATATGCCCCCACACGGTATCATGTCTCAGTAATTACAAAAACAAAAAATGGACGTTACAATGATGAGTTCGATTGTCTGAACCTTGTTTCAAAAAAAAAATAAAAAAATTGTCTGAACCAAGCCTGCAACTTGTATTATTATAGTATAACATTTAATTGTATCTAACTTGTTGACATTCTATAAAGACAATAAAAATATAAGCTTTACAACTTTTCGTTTTAATTGCATGACAGGACACGTTGTAGATGTCTAGATGAGCAGAACTAGGAGTGGGCGTTCGGATAACCGTTCGGGTTCGGTTCGGATTTATTCAAGTTTCGGGTTTTCGATATTAAAGATTTTAGCCTCATTCGGTTATTTTTAAATTTCGGTTCGGATTCGATTCGAATCTTTGCGGGTTTGGTTCGGGTTTGGATAACCAATTTAAATAATTTTTAAAATTTTAAAATTCTACATATAGTTTAAATTTCTCAAAATCAGTGAATAAAATACTATATTATATATAAATTTGAATAACATATGTGACAATACCTAAACTTAACATATAAATTGGTTTTGATTGAATATTTTTGATAGAGAATCAGTAGATATTTCAACTATTTTTGGTGTTTAGAGTATGTTTTAGCTATTTTAGACATTTAGTTTTTGCTATTTGTATATATTTTCAAGTATTTTAGACAATTTAAAAGTATCATATATATTTTGGATGTTTTTAATATACATTAAATCTAAAAATAATTAATATATTTAGATATATAAATGTATTTCAGATACATTCGGGTACCCGAAATACTTCGGTTCGGATCGGGTTCGGTTTCGGTTCTATAGATACTAAAATTTTGTATCCGTTCGGATATTTAATTAATTCCAGTTCGGATTCAGTACTATTTTTTCAGATCGGGTTCGGTTCGGTTCTTCGGATTCAATTTTTTTGCCCAGTCCTAAACAGAGCATTAGCATACAAATTTAGAATACTAGGTTGTTAAAATGACTAAAAAACCTATTAAATATTTTGAAAGAACTACGAGAATTAGTATAAGAAAAGGAAGGCTGCAGACTATACCAAATTTATTTTAGTTGGATCTACAAGAACGCCTATGTCGCAGAATAAATATGATAAATTTAGGTTTCAATTTGGATGCAACACACAGGTACTGTGGTAATGTGTAACTAAGAAAGAAGACGAAAATTTTAGTTTATTTAATCCTAGTAATATTGAATTTCAGGGTTTATATAAAGGGATCTGAGATTTTATATCAATTATTTACAACCACTTATATATTTACATATTAAAAGTTGTATTTAATAAGAGGTTGATTGAAACAATGTGTAGGTTTAGTTTTTTTTTGTTTTGCTATAGAATTAAGGCAGTATCATTTAAAAAAAAATTAAGGCGGTATATTATTTTCTTGTAACTGTAGTTTTTTTGCAGTGATTGTACATATATTTCTGTGAGATTATAATTGTATGTTTGATAAGATTTAATGATTTCATAAAAATTTCAAGCTAAATATAAGTGTTTTAGGTGTTTTTCTATAACTAAAAAGAAGAATTTCTTTTTTGTAATTTCAGAAAAATATAGACCATGATTGGAAAAAGTTAGTGATTTAACAAAAAGTTATCTAATAAAACATGTCACTGTTAAAAGACTCTAAAATTATTATTTCATAAAATAATTATTATATAGGGACACAGGAATTACATGTTTCAATCTAGAATATTAATTTTTCTTGTATTAAGAAATGTGGAATGGCGTATGCGCCGTGTGGAGGCATTCGAGATCCTCATGTATATATATATATATATATATATATATATCCTTCTCAATGTAAATACTGGATATTGAAGTAGGGAGGCTTTGACCAAAAAAAGTAGGGAGGCTACGTACATGTTCTTGCATATATATTTTCAACCAAGATTTTTCCACTAAATTAAATAATCAAATATATTACCAAACAATTTTAGTATGGTACGATGTATCGATGTCACGAGTTTTCGAGGCTCATAAGGCAAATGTTGTAGTATAGTGATTGTCGAACCAATTCTAAGAGATTTCAAAGCAATGAGAATGCAAGTACTCACTTAATCTAAGTGCAACCGATAATTTAAGAGGTTTCTAAACTAATGATTACTAATAAATAAAATGATTTTCTTTACTTAGGGAAAAAAGAACTCATGGGCATAGGGATTAGACCTTGGGTGATCAAGTATCGAACTAAGGATGACAAATGATCAATCAAACTATCAACCTTAAGGTTAGACACAATCTTAAACAAACTTTATGTCTAGATGAATGTTCATTTACTAACATATCTCAAATATCAAATGTCTTTGGTTGAATAATGTGAAAAACAATCATTACTAACAAGTCTATTAGCTATCTTAGCATCTTTAACAACAAATGTCTTTGGCAAAGTATACTAAAAGTCTAGGAGAGTTGTCTCATGCATTTCATCGAACACCTTTCGGGTGGGAAATTCCTATCGATCAACTTTTGAGTGGCTAACTCAGAAGATGCATTATGAATACTCTACTAGCAAGGAACAAGAATGATCTACACTAAAACATCCTAGAACTAACCTAATCACCCTTGATCTCCCTAACCCATGAATTCAAAAAGTGATTACTCACTAATCTCCATGATTCCTCTTAAACCCATATTGGATTTCAGATTAATCATGTAGAGAAATAGACAAGAAATCAACAAGAACACAGGATCCAAGCAATGAAATCTGAATCAAAAGAAGTTTTACTAATTGTTCTTCAGAAAAGAGATTATCCGCCTCTGGTGGCTACCAAAGGTACTTAAAACCTAGGTTTAGAAAGTGTAAAACGTCATAATAAAATGACCAAAAAGCCCTTGATAAATCATAAATTCGACCAAATAGACGACGCGGAGCGACCTCGGCACGTCGCTGCGAGAGGTCACTCCCGGGTCGTTTCTTCGCGAGCGACCTGGCTGTGTCGCTCCGAAGATGTCGCTCCCGGGTTGTCTCCTCGCGAGCGACCTGGCTGTGTCACTCTGAAGACGTCTCTCCCGGCTTGTTCGTCGCTCTCAAATCGACACAATCCGAGCGACCTCTGGGTGTCGTTGTGGTGAGGTCGCTCTAGGAGCTGGAGCGACTTCGCCTTGTCGCTCTAGGAGGTCGCTCCGAAGCGTAAATGGCGAGCGAGTTCATGGCGTCGCTCCGGTAGGTCGCTCCCATGCATTGCTCGTCCAATGATCACCTTAATCACCTCTTTTGAGCTCCAAACGCACCCAAATATCTCAAAGAACTCCATGTGGTACTCCAATACCTAATAGAGTATGCAAAATGCAACTTAGACATGGCTAAATCCTAATCTATATGATGAAAATTCACATGAATAAATGGATAAAACAGTGTAAATATGCAAGATATCATGTATATGATAATATCTTCCCCTAATCTCCCATTTCAGCGGCAAAACTTACAAATAAAGCAGATCCAAGACTTTGAGAAGGGGTGGGGGTTCATTTTGGTTATTTGATTGGAAAGATAAAAGTAATATTGCTTATAGTGATCACATACGTGTAGTTAGTGACAGTTACTATTTTTTTTTAACCCTGAAAATATTATAACATTAAAAGATTCAAAAATAAGATACAAGGGTGATGCACTGAGCCAGTGGAACACTAGTTTCCCGGCGAAAACAAAGTTTTCCCAGAAGCTTAAGCCCTAAACAAAGGGGAATACAACAGTTATACAAATATCAAAAGAAAAACCAACGGATGCGCAGAGGACAAAAAAGGTCAAACCCAAAAAACTTGCAGAACCACTTAATTTCCTTGCTAGCTCTGACCAAGGATTATCACGATCTAGTTGATAATCAAATCCTCCAATAGTGAATAAGCACAAACCATTTAATGCATGTAGACACAGCTTCAATTTCAGTGACAGTTACTAAACCATTTTTTTTTGAAATAGTAGAAAACTCCGGTTCTTGAAATAAAAACAAAAGCTCTTTTCGTACACGATTTGGGTCCGATTGGAAGTAGTTGCAGAGGCTGTAGGCTTTAAAAAATTGTTGTAGAGACCTTCCAAGTCTTCTTATTATTAAAATAATGATATCAGTGTAAAAAAGTATGAGAGATGAAGAGAAACATAAGGAGAGAAAAGAGAGACGGCTCTCAAATGAGCATAAAAGTAAAAAACGAGAAGTTTTAATAGGTGTTATGTTATTATCGGTATGATTTTTGTTGGTGTTTAGACCATGATTACTGAGAGGTTCTTAAGATGAGGTTCTTAACGGAATATAAAAACCCGTCTCTTAAATTTTAACTAAAAAAACTAACCAATTTTTTGTTTTTTTGTCTTTCCCACTTCTTTTCTTCCATAAAAGTGGTGGTACTAGCTCGGTTTGTGCCTTCAATGAGTCTGAATTCTGACCTAGATCCAGATCCGCTATCCGTTGCTCTCATTGTTCCAATTTAGTTTATTATTTATTGTTATTATATATTTTAAAAACTATTAACAATAATTTTTAATCATTTTTTAATTATGTTTTTTTTAAATATAATAAAAAAATAATTTTTATTTTATAGAACAAAAATCAAGAAAATTTAACTTTTTGGAACAAAGGGAATATTTCTCAATGAATATTTATATATAATCTGTTACAGAAAGAGATCAGTGAATAAGATGATGTTTTGTAATTGATATCGCTAGCTATCTTTCTGATCTAACGCAGCTACGGTTATTTCTTGGTTGGTTGAAATTTTGATCATGGTAAGTAAAATTGACTTGCGTGATTCAGTGGTAAAGATACGAGTGCATATACTCTCAAGTCAAATATGAAAAATGTTATGAAAGTTATTAATTTGTACCATGCAAACATAATGATGACGAATAGCATCTACTTTCAAAAACATCTAACTATATAAAATTTGTTTTAATGGTTTAACCATTTGAACAATACCATTCTTGATTTTTTGGAATAGTGTCAATGTGTTATATTATATTATTATCTTTTACATTCTAAAACCTAACTTTAATCCAATTTGGACAATATGTTAATTTATATATATATATATATATATATATATATATATATATATATTAATTTATGTTACAATGATTCTACAAAATTAAAGTTTCAAGACGCCAAAACAAGGGCCTTATCAAATGGGATTGTTTTTCTAATATGTTCTATCGGCAGATTTAATCGGTCTTGGGAGAAATCCAGTTAATGTTACTAGATTTATATTATATTCGAATTTGAAATATCTTTCGACTGATACCAAGCTGTAGCCAAATCATTTGTTAATGTACTACCATGTAAATTAAATGGGCTGAAACCCAGGTTCATATTGATCAAATAATAATGATTTTGTTCCTAGAATGAATCGAACTCAAGACAGATGAGTTTACACTATACCCCAACTTTTTTACCACTAAAGCCACCATTTTAAAAAAGTGGGTTTAACTCTTTGCCATAAACCCATTAATGTAAATAATTATTTCTAACGAGAATTGAATTTGATTGGGATAATGTCATATTTTTGGTATCTGCACATTAAAACTAGATTAAGTGATGGTCGATGAGTTGATTCTCCGAAGAGCACCGTATGTCCGGATCTGATCTATTAGACATTTTTTTACCATTAGATCGACAAAACATCGAATAATATTATTTAGATTTGAAAAGTGATAAAAAATCAAAATGGTGTGAATATAAACATGAATAATGTAAATAGTTATTCTCAATAAAAATTGAATCCGAGTGGTAAAATATCTAGACATTTTTTTAATTATTAGACTAGCAAATCGTTGATCGATAGTATTATTTGAATTTGAAAAGTGATATAGAATCAAAATGGTGCGAATAAATTCCAGCTACTGTATGTTCCCACTTATTAGACTGGAAAATGTCGATTGTGGAGTATTTACATATCAAGTTCACAAAATTTGACCAACTAGAAAAGTGTCCAATCAGAAAATGCACGTGTCACATTTGTATTTGAAATTTGAAAATATTCACATTTTCTATAATGCTCGTATTTATCCCCTCTTTTGAGTTTTGACTACATATATGCGCCAAGGACTACATTTGAAAAAAATATATAATTTTCGTACATACGTGCCCGAAATGATTTTCTTTACTTGGTTTACGTACATGGAGGTTTCTGGATGGAGAAGAACGGGCTTGGTTTCTCAATGCTATCGTTTTAATAATCGAATGAAAAAGTCGTCCTGAGAAATTATACTTTCCCTGTTTAAACTAAACTTTTTTTTTTGTTTTCTAAAAAACAAATTATTTCATAATTTTAATGAAATTGCTGACAAAATAATTGTATGAATTCGTATGGATAATGTGAACATAAAATTAATGTAAAAATGAAGAGTTGTTCTAAATGTTTATTATATATATATATATATCTTTTTAATGTTTTTTTTGTAAACTATCTTTTTAATGTTTATTGTATATATATAGACTATTTCCACAAGTTCTTTAATTTTGGTGTCCAAAATCAATTTTTGCCATGACGATTAAGCTTTCAGGAACCCCACAAACATTTACACATTTCTTTATACCGGGCTTAGAAGTCAACTCGAAATTAATTCACCGACCATTTATTTTAGTTGCCATCCAAAATATCGATATATACGAAATATATATACTCTTTTTCTATAGTAATAAAATAATAATAAGGAAGACATAAATAGTTGAGAAAACACAACAAAAAAACAATATTACGCCCCATAAAACACAAAGATTGATTAGTAACTACGTTATGAAAGAAACGTAGGGACGTAGGAAAATGAATCAAATAGAGAGAACAATGGGCTTCACTAAGCGGTATCGGTTGAAACTATGGATAGTTTTCTGTTACTCGTAAGTTGCTAGTTGTCACACCAATATATTTATGAGAAAATTTATCTGTTTTAATATGCTAGAATATATATAATTTTGCATTTCAATATATATGCTGATCCTTTTTTTGTCAGTTTGTGGTTCTTATTGTCGAGTTTTATTTAATAAAATTTACATTAATAATTTATATAACTCGTTCGTTTCCAATAAAAATTATATTCATTAACAATTGCTGGTTTTACGAATATACGAAATTACAATGCTATGATAGATAAAGCAGTTATGGAAGTATATAAGGCATATATAAAGCTATAAGAATAACACTAGATTGCCCAATGTAAAGTGACGCAGCAATTCGTGTACAAGTTGATATATATCAGACTTTATGCAATTAGCAAATCTGATTTAACTAACTATGTGATTAGAAGTATTTAGCCAGTATTGATTGACGGACTATCAATAATTAAATAAATTAATATATATGTAACTCGTCAATTGCATCATGTTAGCAAAGTTCATCCATGCCTACCGATCATGGTTTTACAATTTGATTTGCACTCCTATAAACTTCTTAACAGTGTTTATGATAGGAACACGTAGTTATTTAGAAGGTATAGTCAGTATATAATTACTCAACACCTTCTGTCAACGCATAATCAAATTATTGCACATAACTCAGTTACGACAAATTAACTCTTATTATAATAAGCTGAATGCAAAAACTCAACCATACCTTCATATGTATCATTGCGAAACTCAATACTATAACAACTCGATCGTCGTGACTCATTATAATAAACTGTTTTTCTCGACAAAAACAAGAAAAATATTCTTTTGACTTTGATGCAAGCTTAATATTAGTGTATTGATCAATAATACTAGTAAATGCAGAAGCCAGGTGGTTACGTTTAGTTTGATGAGAATGAAAACACGTGTACGTCACAGGTACATCGACCTCAAAGTCAAATAGAAAGTCAATGTGCATTAACAAAAATATGTACGTAGTAGTTTGTTAACGGCAGTTAATGCATTTTAAACAAGATTTATTAATGTGGTCTATAAAGAAAAGAGGGAATTAATATCGAATTACACGAAAATGGTCAATGCAATAATAAAAAAAAAAAATACTATAGGCAATGCTTTCGGGGACACGAAACTTATGATATGCAATGCTTTCGGGAGAGTTAACGAGTACAGTACGGATCTCGTCGACTATTATTAATTGATAAACTATTAAACCATTGGGGTCTTGGAGACATTAGTTTAATCCCCAAGAATCATACGTTGAAGAGCCCTTGTATGATTGTACTTCAAACTAGTAGTGGAAATATGGTTCATTGGTGAAAGTAGAATCGTTGGACGTAAATTCTAACAAATAGAATTTATTGATTGTAGAATTGTCTCTTAATAATTTTCATAATTTTTAATACAATAAGAAATTAGTGTTTAAAAACTATAGAATTCTTAGTTATTTATTTTAAATTTTATAAACAAATGGTCTGAAAGGAATAAGATGAGCATTCATGTCCCAAAGGGAATAAACTACTCGCCAACCAACCAAAGACAATAGACATGCATGCATGTACTTTATAAAAAACATTTGTGTCAGGAAAAAAAACAATTTAAGAAAAAGGCTCAATGAAATGAGCCCAGTAAAGGCCCAATTAAAAAATTTAAATGGTTTTGCCGCCGCCGGGAAACCCATGTCCAGGTGTTGGATGATGGTAAGAAACTCTACAATTTCACCGGAAAAGCTGAGACTTTATTGCTCCGGTCACATAATCTATTCTTTTAGGCGCTCGTTTCCTCGCCCGAAGTTTCTTTCCGGTTGCTATTCTTCCCATTTTCACATCACTAAAGAAAAACATGAGCGATCCTTCACTTCAGCTGTTTCGTCTCTTATTGACCATAAGGTGTTCGACGAAATGCGTAACCGAGATAATAAGACGGTGGAGTCGAGCTATATGTTCGTTCGAGATTTACTTAGATCCTCCATGATTAGAGCGGAGGCAGAGACTCCGAGGAGCATCCATTGTTTTGCTCTGAAGAGTGGGTTTCTTCAAGATTTGCATGCGTCTTCTAAGCTCCTGACGCTTTACGGTAAAGCAGGGGACTTTGTGTCTTCGTTGGGTCTGTTTAGTGAGCTGAAAGTGAAAGATGTGATTGTTTGGAACAGTGTGATCACTGCTCTGAATCAAAATGGTCGTTCCATGGCAGCTCTTGGAGTTTTCGTTGAGATGATTCAGAAGGGGACTGGGTTTGATTCCACAACGCTGTTACTTGCACTGTCGGCGTCATCGAGTTTAAGCCTTTCGAAAGTGTGTCCAGTGGTTCATTGTTTGGCAATAGAGGCTGGTTTGGTATCTGATGCCAACTTATGCAATGCATTGATGAATCTTTATGCACAAGGCGAGGATTTGAGCTCTGCGGAGCGTGTGTTCACGCGTATGGAACACCGAGACGTTGTTTCTTGGAACACAATCGTGACAAAGTGTGTTGCAAATGGCCAGTACTGGAAATCGTTGGAGTATTTCAAGTCGATGACTGTTTCAGGACAAGAAGCTGATAATGTGACTTTTTCAAGTGTTATCTCAGCTTGTGCTTCTTTGGAAGAGCTTTCTTTAGGTGAATCCTTCCACGGGATGGTTATTAGATCAGGTTATGTCCCAGAAGGTCATGTCTCTGTGGCCAACTCGATCATTTCGATGTACTCAAAATGTGGGGATATCGATGCTGCAGAAACCGTGTTTGGGAAATTATTTTGGAAGGATGTGATTTCTTTGAACGCAATCCTTAATGGTTTTGCTTCAAACGGGATGTTTCAAGAAGCATTTGGTATTTTTAAGGAAATGCAGTCGTTGAATAGGATTCATCCTGATATCTCCACGGTGGTTACAGTAGCTTCTATTTGTGGTGATATGTGTCTGTCACGAGAGGGGAGATCAATTCATGGTTACACTGTTCGCAGGGAGATGCAGTCCAGAGCATTAGTGGTAGTTAACAGCCTTATTGATATGTACGGCAAGTGTGGCTTAACAAGGCAAGCTGAGTTGTTGTTCAAGATAGCAACTGACCGAGACTTGGTTTCGTGGAATTCGATGATATCTGCTTTTGTGCAAAACGGGTTTACGCAAGAAGCTAAGACTCTGTTCAAGGAAGTTGTCAGTGAGTATTCTCGTTCAAAGTTTAGCTTGTCAACCGTGTTGGCAATTCTTCCGTCTTGTTGTTCATCTGATTCGCTCATATTTGGCAAGTCAGTACATTGTTGGCAGCTAAAGCTAGGATTTGGGAACAATATCCTTTCAGCTAATTCAGTTATAAACATGTACATCGGCTGCAGGGACCTAACTTCAGCGTTTTTGCTGTTAGAGATGATATCCGAAACTAGGGATCTTGCGTCTTGGAACTCTGTTATCTATGGCTGTGCATCGAATGGTCACCATTCAGAGTCACTGAGAGCGTTTCGAGCAATGAGCCATGAAGGGAAAGTTAGCCATGACATTATTACTCTTTTGGGGACTATCTCGGCATGTGGAAACCTCGGACTGGTCTCAGAAGGAAGATGCTTTCATGGACTAGCAATTAAGACTTTGAGAGAGTCGGAGACCCAGTTGCAGAACACGTTGATCACCATGTATGGTAGAAGTAAAGACATCGATAGTGCAGTGAAGGTCTTTGGCTTGATCTCTGACCCTAACTTATGTTCCTGGAACTGTGTGATATCAACTTTGTCTCAAAACAAGGCTGGACCCGAAGCCGTTCAGCTATTTAGAAAAATCGAGGTAGAGCCGAACGAGATCACATTCGTTGGCCTTCTCTCAGCTTCATCTCAGCTCGGGTCTACAGGCTATGGTATGCAGGCGCATTGTTATCTCATCCGCCGTGGATTTCAAGCTAACCCTTTCATCTGTGCCGCGCTCGTGGACATGTACAGCAGCTGCGGGAGGGTAGAAACCGGCATGAAGGTGTTTAGAAACTCAGGAGTGAGGTCAATTGCTGCTTGGAACTCAGTTATTTCTGCATATGGATTCCATGGAATGGGAGAGAAGGCTATGGAATTGTTTAATGAAATGAGTATCTCAGGGATGGAACCAAACAAGAGCACTTTCATCAGTCTACTGTCAGCTTGCAGCCACTCAGGGTTTGTAGAAGAAGGTCTAAAATATTACAACCAGATGGAGGATAAATTCGGGGTGAAACCAGTCACAGAGCATCGGGTTTGTGTTGTTGACATGCTTGGGAGGGCAGGGAAACTGAGAGAAGCTTATGAGTTCATCAAAGGGATCGGAGAGGCACAGAAAGCAGGTGTATGGGGAGCTTTGCTGAGTGCTTGTAACTATCATGGAGATACAGAGTTGGGGAAAGAAGCTGCAGAGGTTTTGTTCGAAATGGAACCAGACAATGCATCTTACTATGTCTCATTGTCGAATACATATGTTAGGTTGGGAGGCTGGGAAGAAGCTGTGCGGCTACGGAAGACGGTGGAGGATAAAGCATTAAAGAAGCTTCCTGGTTACAGTAGTATTGACATTAGTGTAGGATTGTAGGATAATGTTTCTTGAAAGTTTCATATATCAGTGATTAGTTTAGGCTTTGTGAGAAGTAGATAAAATAGTAATAGGCAGTACATTCCTTGTAAAATCTAAATAATAACATTACAACAGTAAAGAAAGTACAAATAGTTAAAAAGATTCAAAGAGTTTTATTGCTCAGTTAATAAAAAACCTTGCAAAGTATACAGCAAAATCTGAGTAGCAAAACTGAACAGACAATCAAAAGCTTGAGAAGAGAAACATCTCCTTAGAAAATGATGGTTGCGAGCTCATAGATCAACTTCCTCAGAGCGAAAGACCTTCATGGAATTCAGACAATGTTTCTATATCCAGATCATGCCCTATGTTCTGTGAATCCATAAAGGAAATAAATAGAGAACAAACATTTCAGATATTGGCTCTTATCAAATGCTGTGTGATTGATAAAAACAACATTGGTATTTTAGAGATTAAGAACGTCATGGTAGTTGCCTTAATCGTCCAAGTAGTAGTATGAGCCAGCAGACTTTTGCTCCCTGTCTTTAGTCGACTCTAATTTGTTGATTCTTGGTCTGAAATTGGTGGGATCCCGTCTGAAGGTGATGTTTAGATGCTGTATAAATGAAAACCATTAGCAGCATACATTAGGTCATGTTTTTGCTTGCTCATGAAGTGTATAACTAAAGAGGGGTATAAGAGACTTACGGATAGGAAGAGATTCATCCCACTGAGTAGTGACTGAGGACAATTTGCAACACAATCAATGGATGGCTGTCCTTCATAGACAATGACCCGGTCTGCTAAATAGGTAGCCATTATAAAGTCATGCTCGACTATAAATGCAGTTTTCTTTGCATGGAGAATGAATCGCTTAATGACTTTAGAAGCCACAATACGTTGCTCTGAATCCAGATATGCACTTGGCTCATCAATCAGGTATATATCCGCAGGCTGCACAAAAGTTTGTGTATGCATGAGATCAGTGAGAGACAAAGAAAACAAACTTCCAACACAAGATACTCACCTTTCCGAGGCACAGAGCTAATGCAACCCTCTGCAGCTCTCCTCCAGAGAGATTGACCACTTCCTGATCCATCAACTGCTCGATCTGAAGCGGTTTCATCACGTCCGACACAAACTGAGGATGCATGTACGAATCCCGAATCTTCTGATGTAGCAAGTGCCTAACTGAATTCTGAAACTTGGGGCTGATCTTTTGTGGCTTGTAAGAGACATTGAATTCTGGTATCTCTATGTCTGATTGTTCTGTCTCGTCTGGTTTTAACAAACCCGCCTGTTAAATTTTTTACCAATTAATACTAGTTTAGGAGTCTGAAACTCTTAAAGAGAGGATTATAACGGAGGAAGAGAATACCAGCATCCGGATGAACGTTGTCTTCCCAGTACCATTCTCCCCAAGCATAACGATAATCTGAGAGTCCGTGAATTCACCTTCCGTCACTTTCAACCTGAAATTTCCTTGAGTTTTGGTCATGGTTGGGTACTTGTACCTAGCGTACGACTGTATTTCCTCAGCACTTTCTTGTGGAGTCTCAGCAACCTTCCAACAAAAGAAGAACCATTAAGGACACAATATTGACTACCGTTGTGAAGCGACATTGCCTCTGCACAATCAAAGAAAGTTTACCTTGAAGGTCAGCGACTCATCTCTAAAACGTAGATTTTCTGTGGGAACGAACCCAGCCAAGAAAATGTTGATTCCTTCTCTAACAGAGAAGGGGAGAGTCACGACACCATAGGCTCCTGGTTTCCCATACAGACAGCAAATGAAATCCGACAAGTAGTCAAGAACACTGAGATCATGCTCCACCACAATGACGTAGCTGGAAGAAAAACGAAAATAACTGTAAGTAGCTTTATTCTATATCCAAAATAATCAAAAGATGGAAAAATTCAAAACCTATTAGGCCTAAGGAGGGAACGGACGACTTGAGCAGCTTTGAGTCTTTGCTTAACATCAAGGTAACTAGACGGCTCATCGAACATGTAAATCTCAGCGTTTTGTATGGCGACAACAGCGATGGCGAATCTCTGCAGCTCACCACCAGATAAATTCTCAACGTCACGATCAATGACCTGGTTCAGCTGCAGATCAGCACAGAGCTCCGCCTTCTTGTCTCTCTCGTCCTTCTGGTCAAGGACCTCTCCAACGTTGCCTCGCACAGCTTTTGGGATGTGGTCCACATACTGAGGCTTTATAATGGCCTGTCGTGGACACCAAAATCTCAATTTATGTCATTCAATGAAAGGTCAATTCACAATTATACCTTTAGATTATCTTCTAGAATACGGGTGAAGTAGTTTTGAAGTTCAGACCCACGGAAGTGAGTCAAGATTTCTTGCCAGTCTGGAGGATTCTGCACAATAAAGAGAATTATTTAAATCAAACTAGTCCAGAGACCAGAGATGCAATTTTCAGACAAAAGTTCAGAAACTGAGGAGAGACTATTACAGTGAAACGGCCCAAATTTGGTTTGAGCTTCCCCGCCAAAATTTTCAGAGCGGTTGATTTTCCAATACCATTTGTCCCAACCAACCCTAGGACCTGACCTGGCCTTGGAACCGGGAGCCTGGAAGTAAAGACATAGTTTGCATTGTCTTAAAACTAGGAGAGGAATCAGTTTTTCTCAAAGGAAGAAATAAAAGATAAACAAACCTGTGCAACTTGAAAGTGTTTGCACCATAACGATGGGTCGTGTCTTTCTCTAAGTCTCTGGGAAGATTGATGATCTGAATAGCTTCAAATGGGCATTTCTGCAATTGTAAAGCAACATAAAAATCTATTTAGCGTCCCAGTTATGGCTACATGTACATAGGTATATATATGCGGAATCAGAAATAGTATATTCAGACATACCTTCACACAAATACCGCAACCAATGCACAACTCCTCTGAGATGAAAGCAAGCTTGGAACCAACAGTCACCTCAATGCAAAGTTTTCCTAAGATAAACATAAGTGGCACTAAAATTTTTAGAGTGATCATAAAAGACATCAAGTCGGTAGTATCAAGTTACAAACTAATGGCTTCACACGTAACCTTAACCACTACGCAATAACTAGACATATCCATAAGAATTTAATCTTGGAATAAGTAAGAAAAAAAAGAGAGCACCCGTCTTGACCACAGGACAGCTCTTCTTGCACTCTTGGCGACATTTCTTTGGCTTGCAACGGTCTGAACTCACAATAGCAATACGTGTCAACCGATCTGCCATCTCTCAAATATCTAAAAAGAAGCAAATAAATTCAATTATTTTAACTGCCTGATGAAGATTCAGCATATTCAATACACAATCTGATAGCAGAACAAACTATTCATTTCAAGCTTGGATAAACGCAAATTCAATACTTCGAATAAACAGGTGAAGCAAGTTTTTTTTTTTTTTTCCAAAAAAAATTCATCTATACAGCGACAAAGGTTGACACTTTCCCGAGTGATAGAAGAGATCAAATCTATAAACCTTTTTTAACGTAACTAGAAGATATTTTGAAGAAAGTTCGAAGCTTTTGATACAATCCCAGATATAAAATTTAACGGTGAATCAATCAAGAGCCAAACTGAGATAATTGAGAGATTCAGATTGAGCTGAGCTTCGAGGGAGATGGAGGTGAAGAACCAGCGGAGAGAGAGAGAGAGAGCACACGCGCCTCAGAGTTTTATGCCTTTGTCCAAAAGCAATGTTAAGGGTTACTCTGGATCATCTGTTTCCGACAGGTTTGACCCGACTTGCTTTTTATTGGGCTTGGGTCGGTCAAATTATGGGCCCAGCATTGCAACAAATATTTTAGAATAAAGGAACTACAGAAAATATTATTTACGTTTCAACCCCAAATGTTTTCAGATGTTCCAAATATTCCCCAAACATTGAAATGTAGATCACAGGGACAAAGCCATAGAGATCGTTCTCCTCATTCGTCTTCGTTTCCTCTGGTGTGAGTCGTGGTTTCAGCACCGATACTCCTCCTCAGATCTGCCGGAGATTCTCGATTCGTAGATTAGCTTTGTGCTTCTAAGACGCAGATCTAGTGCTGGGAAAATGCCAATGCGTCTTTCTGGTACCGCACCCTAACTCTCGAAATCATCGCAGTGTTGGTTTTAACTGCAGATCACTCTCGATTGAGCTCTATAAAGTAGTATATGTAGGCAAGAGAGAGACATGTTTTTTGGTAGGATCACTCAACTATTCACTGCTGCTTCTGTTACATCGCTGGATGTAGGAACATCAGCGCCAGATTCCATCAGTTTTGGTAGTAGTGGACGAAAGAATGGTTTGAGACACTCAGCGTCTCTCCAAGACTTCTCTTCCTATCACGGCTTTGATCCTGATGAAGAAGCCATTCTCGCTCCGCAAAATATAACATGGGGACCAAATGGGTCTAGTTTCTCCAAGGACAAGGGAGGTGTTCCCAATGGGACCAATCCATCTAGGAGCGGGCGTAAATGGATCCGTGCGGTTATGATCCTTATGTGTTTGGTTCTGTTTGCTCTTCTGGTGTATATAGTCTCCATGTATGGTTATACAAACTGGTCTCGGGGAGCGTCGAGATACTATGTTGTGTTTGACTGCGGAAGCACGGGGACTCGTGCTTATGTCTACCAGGCATCTGTAAATTACAGGAAAGACAGTAGTCTCCCCATTGTTATGAAGTCTCTGACGGAAGGTATTTCTAGAAAGACTAGTGGCCGTGCTTACGATCGTATGGAGACAGAACCTGGGTTTGACAAGCTTGTCAACAACAGATCGGGGTTGAAAACTGCTATAAAACCGCTTATCCAGTGGGCAGAGAAGCAAATCCCCAAGCATGCTCATAGAACCACGTCTCTCTTCGTATTTGCCACAGCGGGTGTCCGGAGGCTCCGTGCTACTGATTCAAGCTGGCTTCTGGGTAATGTGTGGTCTATACTGGCGAAGTCCCCGTTCACTTGTAGGAGGGAGTGGGTTAAGATCATCAGTGGTACAGAGGAAGCTTATTTTGGATGGACGGCTCTTAATTACCAAACGAGCATGTTAGGAGCCGTGCCAAAGAAGGCAACCTTTGGTGCACTTGACTTAGGTGGCTCATCGTTGCAGGTAACCTTTGAGAACGAGGAGCGAACGCATAATGAGACCAACCTGAATCTCAGGATTGGGTCTGTTAACCATCATCTTAGTGCATATTCTCTCGCCGGATATGGTCTCAACGATGCGTTTGAAAGGTCTGTTGTTAATCTTTTGAAGAGGCAGACAGATGTCAATAAATCGGATTTGATTGGAGGAAAACTGGAGATGAAACATCCTTGTTTGAATTCTGGATACAAGGGACAGTATATATGTTCTCAGTGTGCTCCCAGTGTCCGACGACGTAAAAAGGGGAAGACAGGAGTTCCTATCAAGCTCGTTGGTGCTCCAAACTGGGGAGAGTGCAGCGCTCTAGCAAAAAATGCTGTTAATAGCTCTGAGTGGTCAAACACGGAACATGGAGCTGATTGTGACTTGCAGCCTTGTGCCCTTCCTGATGGTTACCCGCGTCCTCACGGTCAGTTCTACGCTGTATCCGGATTCTTCGTGGTCTACCGGTTTTTCAATTTAAGCGCTGAAGCTTCCCTTGATGATGTCTTGGAAAAGGGTAGGGAGTTTTGTGAAAAGGCTTGGCAAGTAGCCAGAACCAGTGTTTCTCCACAGCCTTTCATTGAACAGTACTGCTTTAGAGCTCCGTACATAGTCTCCCTGTTACGAGAAGGTTTGTATATTACGGATAAGCAAATCGTAATTGGGTCTGGGAGTATAACTTGGACACTCGGAGTAGCTATTTTGGAAGCAGGGAAGGCTCTATCTTCTTCTACATTGGGACTAAAGAGCTATGAGACTCTGAGCATGAAGATAAACCCAATAGCCCTTATATCTGGTTTGCTCGTCTCATTGCTTCTGCTTCTCTGTGCACTGTCACGCGTCAGCAACTGTATGCCAAGATTCTTTCGAAAGCCATATCTCCCACTTTTTAGACACAGTAGCGCTTCCCTTAACATTCCGTCTCCCTTCAAGTTCCAGCGATGGAGTCCTATGAGCCCAGGTAATTCAATTTTGCATAATCTTTGAGTTATGGCCTGTCCTTGAAGATATTGATTCCTAAAAGCTTTGTTTTTCTCATTCAGGGGTGAAGACACCGTTGAGTCCAACTGTGAGGAGTTCACCGCATAGGCCATTTAGTTTTGGAAGCAGCATACAGCTCATGGAGTCTTCTTCATTGTACTCATCGAGCAGCAGCGTTATGCATAGTTATTCTTCTGATAGCTTAGGGGAAATGCAAGTTGACGGTAGTAGTTCCTTCTGGTCCTCACCTCGCAGGAGTCAAATGCGTCTCCAAAGCCGGAGATCACAGTCTCGAGAAGATCTTAGTTCGTCGCTGGCTGAATCACACATGCTCAAGATGTAGTAGAAGACGTTTATTGGTAAGGTTTTTTTTTTAATCACTTCCACACTATTTATTTTTTCCTCTTTTCCGGTTTTATAGAATCTAAAAAGAAAAAGAAAGGAAATCTTCATGAGAGAGAGAGCAAAATGTTTATCTGTTTCAGTTGACATGTAATTCATTGATATACTTATGTGATTTACTAATTTAACACCAATTCAACGATCTATCACTCTCTTCCTCTAAACCATTTCTGCCATTCACTTTGCTTCCCAAAGGGGATACTTGGAAGTTGTGAGAACTCTATTGTCTTTCGGAGTTCCAGTGAAGCAAGCGAAGCGAAGACAGTCAGACATAAGTGAAACCAGAGAGTTGTAATGTTGAAAGAGATGACAAGGATTTGAAAAGAAAGGGATATTCTGAAGATGTGAACGATGAGGAGGAGAAAGAAATGCTTATTCGAGATTGAAAAAGCCAAAAGATGTTTCTTCATCACCTTCAGGACACTGATGACACCGAAAAGCTGAACAAAAATGAAGAAACAGAGGAACCAATCAATGCAAGTGTCTACTTGAAATGACTTGTAACACCCATCATATGAGAGAAACCAAATCAGTTATCACCAAAACTTTCTGAGATCTGTAAAAGTTTGTATAAAATTCCACGAAGTACTCTAGTGACAGTTTGAATCAATCCTAAGATTTTAAAGCTGTTCTCTGCTTTGCTTTCTTTTGCTATAAATGAATTAAGATTACATCACAACACTGTCTACGAATCATTACATACTCAACAACTCTCTCTCTCTCAAGGAATGTGTTTCTGTTTTCTCTAAGCCTTTGGAAAATCAAGTATTGTGTAGCCATCCATCCGAGGATGGAGAAGTAAACAACAACCAAACAAGCACGCTTCACTTGCACCAAGACGTTCACTTTAGAAAGCTGACTTTTGAACAACAAGCTCGAGGGAACTAAGATTTCGCATGTCTCAAGAATCAAGATCCGTACGATGAAGACCGTGATAATGGAAGTTGAGAAGCCAGATACGATGCCAGCGATCACATCATATCTCCAGTAACACGACTGTAACAATTTAGAGAATCTGGAGAAAAGAATCTGTTAGGAAATACGCGGTCAAATTTTGCGGAAAGCCAGAATTTACGGGATCGGGAAAGACTGTAGCTCTTCTAGAAAAGACTGTAGCCATATCATCTCTTTTGTTGCCTCCATTACCGCAACATACTCAGCTTCGCAGCTTGATAGAGATACAATTTTCTGCAACTTCGAAACCCAACAAATTGCAGTACCGCCAAAGGTGTAGACATACCCGGTTGTGCTCTTTGTGCTGTCAACGTCACCTCCATTGTCAGCATCAACATATCCCTGCAATCCCGTCTTAGTCTTCGTGAAACATAACGATAAGCTTGGATTTCCTTTCAGGTATCTGAAAATCCACTTAACGGCTTCCCAATGTTCCTTTCCTGGATTGCTCATAAATCTGCTGACGACTCCCACTGCATGTGCAATGTCTGGCCTTGTACATATCATCGCGTACATTAGGCTTCCTATAGCAGAAGCATATGGAACTTTATCCATACATGCCATCTCGTCTTCCGTCTTTGGAGACTGTTCTCTGGATAACCGAAAGTGACTTGCCAGGGGAGTACTAACTGGCTTC
>NC_027754.1:41343148-41349822 GCF_000695525.1 Brassica oleracea var. oleracea | reverse complement strand
CTACTGATTCTCATCCCTAGAATCTGTCTTGCTTCTCCAAGGTCTTTCATCGCAAACTCTTCTGAGAGTTTCGTCTTCAAGCTATTGATCTCGTGCAAGTCTGCTCCTACTATCAGCATGTCATCGACATATAGGAGCAATATCAAGTAGGACTCTTCAAGCGTCTTGAAGTAACAACAGTGGTCAGCTTCACACCTCAAGAAACCAACGCCTTTAATAAAGCTGTCGAACCGTTTATACCACTGTCTTGGAGCTTGTTTTAAGCCGTACAAACTCCTTTTTAGCTTGCAAACAAGGCTTTCCTTCCCTTTGATCTCAAAGCCTTCGGGTTGCTTCATATAAATTTCCTCATCCAAATCACCGTGAAGAAATGCCGTCTTCACATCCATCTGTTGAAGATGCAGATCTTCTTGTGCTACCAGCCCAAGAACCGTTCTGATGGTCACCATCTTGACTACAGGAGAGAAGATTTCAGTGTAGTCAACGCCTTCTTTTTGTTGGAATCCCTTCACAACAAGCCTCGCTTTATAGCGCTTACTTCCATCAGGTTCTTCTTTTATTCGGTAGACCCACTTGTTATGCAATGCCTTTTTCTCCTTAGGCAAATCTGCTAACTCCCACGTGTGATTGGATAACAACGAGTCCATCTCGTCGTTCATTGCAAGCTCCCACTTGATCGACTCATCAACTTGCATAGCTTCCTCATAACATTCAGGCTCACCTCTGTCTGTGAGCAGAATGTAGTTGAGCGATGGAGAAAATCTTATTGGCTTTCTGATGATTCTACTTGACCGTCGTAACTCCGTGACTGATGTATATGGGACCACTTCAGAATCATCACTTACTTCAGCTTCACCACTCTCGTCTTGAGAGATTTCATCTTCTGCTGTTGCAGTATCCTGTGGCAACTCCTGTGTCAGGATATCTATTTTATATGCAAATTTTTGTTGGTTCCATGGTTTTTAAAAAAAATTATATTTCATTAAAGATTTATCTATTTTATAATCCGGACAGTTTCGGGCAAGAGTATCTGAGAATTTTTTTTTTCGGGCAGCGGTACTGGAATAATTGATTCTCATATTGCCGTAACAAATCTTTCATAGAAAGAGATAGATTCAACATGGACTAGATCTCTGATAAATACAAACTTAGGAAAAGGCAACGAGCAATGAACAAACCTCGAAACTCTGGCATGACTTTTGGATTTCACTAACAGAAAACACTAGACCATACAACCTTATAACCGAAGAAGTCCTAGAACTACAGGTTTCGAATCTATCGACTATAAACATCACTGAATGGGGAAAACGGCTTATTCATGTCCGCGCTATGAAGTCAGGGAAAATACATACCCAAATAATATTAATGTGCCAAAACATTCCTAAACTAAATAAGAATTTGAATTGCATACCTAAACTCATAATAAATGACTAAAACATGCTTATAACCGGTTATATGATGATTTGGACTATTTTTTAAAAACATTTTGTAGTTTAATCTCTATAATTCTATTTTTTGTTAATATACCTTAAATAACTTAAATAATCAAATTTATCGTATTTATAATTTTAATTTGAAAAGTACAATTTTATTTTTTTTACCAGATTTTAATTAAATTTAAATAATAAATTTAATTATTTATCAGAAATTTAGATATTATCATATACAATATATTAATTAATTTAGTTATCAAAGTATGTTATCTACCTTATTAAAACATGAGAATTAATTATAAATAATCTTACTCATATATAATATTTACAAGAAATACCACTCGATTTATATTTATATAAAATTTTCTTTACAAATATAGTCATTCAAATTTTAATAAACATAACTAAAAATACTCTTTAGAAATTTGATTTTACAGTAGAGATCTTTAATAATATTACTCTTACTTAATAAAAAGAAAAGAATGGCTAGTTAACCAAAAATAGTTTCGAACGCAGCATCTCAAGAAAAAAAATATCGCACAAAACCACTAGACTATATTACATTATTTTTATTTTGCTACAAAACTAGTATGTCATATTAATAATACACAAAAAGTTTACAAAACTATTTCCCAATTAATTCTCGTATAATTACCAAATAATTGATTCGGCGCTAGGTTAGGGTCAAACGCACACATTATGCCTAGTGTATTTAACATTAGTTTTGATAACTACAAACAAAAATTACAAATTTTTAATTTTATTTATATTATATATATCACACAAGCACATAATAAGATTTGCAACTAAAATAACCTAAGAAAATATAAAAATATTTTATAAATTTTAAGAACTAGTGAGATTAAATCAGACTTTAAATTATGATACTGTTTTTATGTTGTTTTCTATTTATTTAAATTTTTTGTATCAAATATTTCAATATGAAATAATAATAAAAATAATATATTTATACTATTAAATCTATTTTATTTGATAAAAAATATTTCTATTTTATATATCACCATATATTAAAATTTATTTCCAATTTTGAAATTATAAATAAGGTCAACTTGATGATTTTAATTATTTGTGGTACTTTACAAACAAATAAAATGATAAAAACTAAAAGATAATAATTTAAAAAAATAAATCAATATATTTTAAAATAGACTGACACGTGTCAGTTACGAGGCATGTTTTAGCTATTTATTATGAGTTGATGTATGCAATCCAAACTCCTATTTAGTTTAGAAATGTTTTGGCACGTTAATATTGTTTGGGTATGTATTTTCTCTGGCTTCATAGTGCGGTTGTGAAT
This sequence comes from Brassica oleracea var. oleracea, assembly GCF_000695525.1. Classification (NCBI taxonomy): domain Eukaryota; kingdom Viridiplantae; phylum Streptophyta; class Magnoliopsida; order Brassicales; family Brassicaceae; genus Brassica; species Brassica oleracea. The sequence goes on along the minus strand of NC_027754.1, from coordinate 41,347,071 downwards.
AAACCGTTTTCCCACGCATTTTCGTTAAGGTTCATCATTAAATTCAATAAATAAATAAAAACACCATTCAGTTTAATTTAAATTTAAACAAGCACCGGGTTAAACAAGCAAGGAAACAAGAAATAAATAGTTCAAAGGGAAACATAGAGCAAAAAGGAAGAGCGAGCTAGCTTCACTTTAGTAAACACAATTTCAACGTCTAGTAAAACGTAATGATCTTGGGAGAAAAACTTTCCGGGATGCTTTCCTCATACGTTTGGTCTTGGGAGGATATCCTACCTACAACATTTATATTATATGAAATGAAACATATGAGTATTTGGACATGTTTTCCTCTGTTGAGAATCTATATATTATCATTAAGTAAAAAAACTTGCCTCATCATGGTACTTGGATATTTTAAATTGCCTATGCCGGTGAGGAAAAGATTGAAAATGCGTACTCATTATCTTGTCCTGTTATGACAACGAGTAGAAAGAGTTAAACAGGTTGTAGTCTAGACAATCTATATATTGATAGAGAGGGAGAGGGGAGAGGATGCGTACCTCATGTGTATGTTGTTCTCTTGAGAGATGCTTCTTGAAATCATCCATGCTTTCGCAATCACAGTCGCACAAATCGCAATAAAACATACCGGTACTTTCACTTTCACTTTCACTGTCACTTTCACTTTCACTTTCACTTTCACTTTCACTTTCACAGCCCTTCTGAAGAGTCTGTCTTTTTGTCTCTGAAACTGAGGAGGAAAAAAAAAAAGCTTAGCTAAATTAGTTTGGTGGTTATGTTGTGGAAGATGAGAGAACAAACAAACAAAGAAAACACCTGCAAGTAAGCTATCCCAGAGCCACTCAGCAGAAGTGACCAGGACAGGCTTTTCAAAAGGCCTAACTGAATAAGCCAAAAAACAGTTGTAGTTACTCTCTTGTAGTTTCCGGTAAATAAGTGATGAATGGGACTTGGGCGAAGCTAGTTCATCCGATATGATCATAACTGTAGCCGGAGCAGGATTATCTTCTATCCATTCCTCACAATCTGTAATCATGCGACTGTGTAAGACCCCTGTTTCAACAAAAAGAAATAATTTCAGTTGAAAATTAAAACCTTAATAATTAAATAACAGGAAATGGGGACTAACTAACAGGGAAGGGTATGTGCAAAATCGACTCCAGTGGAAGAAAGCGCTAGAAGGTGGTGATCAGGGGTTTCTTTTTGGTCGGCAAAGGCAGTGATGGAGACAGGACCAGAGTAGCCTATTTCCTTGAACGCGCTTTCTATACTTGGAAGGACCCTACGAGCATCATACCCCTCGGGAATCGGGCAGTCCATCATGTCCCACCACACATGTATTTTAGCGGTGGCGTGTTCAGGCGTGGCCGGGTAGTTCCTTGCCCAAGTCTTCGTTACACATGAGAGAACAAACAAGAAACAAGAACCTGAAAGTAAGCTATCCCAGAGCCACTCAGCAGAAGTGAGCAGGACTGGCATTTCAAAAGGCCTAACTGAATAAGCCAAAAAACACTTGTAGTTACTCTCTTGTAGTTTCCGGCAAATAAGTGATGAATGGGACTTTCTCAAAGCCAGTTCATCCGATATGATCATAATTGAAGCCGGAGCAGGATTATCTTTTGTCCATTCCTCAAATTCTGTAATCATGCGACTGTGTAAGTCCCCTATTTCAACAAAGGAAACAATTTCAGTTGAAAGTTAATTAAACACTAATTATATAACAGCAGGGAAATGGGATACACTAACAGGGAAAGAGGGTATGAGCAAAAACGACACCAGTGGAAGAGAGCGCAAGAAGGTGGTGATCAGGGGTTTGTTTTTGGTCGGCAAAGGCAGTGATGGAGACAGGACCTGTGTAGCCTAGTTCCTTTAACGCCCTTTCAATACTTGGACGGACCCGACAAGCATCATATCCCTCAGGAATAGGGCAGTCATTCATGTCCCACAACACATGTATTTTAGCGGTGGCGTGTTCAGGCGTGGCCGGGTAGTTCTTTGCCCAAGTCTTGGTTACACATGACAGTCGTGAGTCCGGAGAATTTATAGCATCCTGCTCGACAAAGTAGAGATTATGCTCAGATTATGAAACAAAAGAATTTGAGAGAGATATATAGAGAGAGAGAGAGGATGCTTTGCTTACTTCCATTCCATGCTTATAACTCGAGAGATGATTCCTGAATGTCTTCACGCTTTGGCAATTGAAATTACACGATTTGCAATAAAACACGGCAGCAAATGATAATCCACCCGCCGCCACAAGTGGTGGTGTGCCTCCTTCTTCTAGTAATTTCTCCCAGCGCCAATTTGCTTTATAGAGCAGGAATAATTCCTTACAAGGCTTGCTTGAATAAGCCAGAAAAAGTTTGTATCTAGTGCGCTGTTGTAGGCGGGCAAGATCCCAGGAGAAGTCACCTTCCACCTGATCGGATATGATCAAAATTATACTCGGAGGTGGATTTTGAGCTCGCCATTCCACCATATCCCGATACATGACTGAGCGCGTGCTATCTGTGAATATATATATGGATGAATTACATAAAAATTCTAGTCTAGGGGTTGTTTTTGTTATAATATACTAACCATCAGAGAAAGACTAACCTGATATGGTATGTACAACAGCGACTCCAGTGGAAGAGAGCCCTCGCAGGACGTGGCAAGGGGTTTTTTTTTGGTCGCCATAGGCAGTGATGGAGACAGGACCAGTGTAGCCTAGTTCCTTGAACGCCCTTTCTATACTTGGGCGGACCCGACTAGCATCATACCCCTCTGGAATCGGGCAGTCATTCGTGTCCCACCACACCTCTATTTTAGCTGTCTTCGACATCCTCTCTAACAAATCTCACACGCAAGTCCTCCATCCGTACAACTAGGTTTTCTCTTATACATACACCAAACTAATGGGCCTAAATGAAACCTAGTATTGGTGTGGGCTTTACCTACCTAATATCCAATCTTTTTTCTTTTTCCGAAAACTTGCTATAGATAAGGGAAAAAAGATTAAAAATATATCAATGCTACAAATACCACGGTGGATGGATGAGAATATGAGATGATTTACGTGACCAAAATCTCTCTCTGAACACGTGCACTTGTTGTTAACGCTCCAAAAATATGTTATACTGTACTCCACACTATATAGTACAGTCCAAAGAAAATTAATTACAAGGTTAGATTTCATCCATTAAATAACTAAACTATACAAGGAGGAGAGGGGGGAGGGAGAGGAGGAGGAGGAAGATGACTACAATATACTTAGACATTAAAATAAAATAGTATAGTATTCACAAGAATTGTTGCAAAAATGTGTGTATATTCTTCATTGCAAGGTAGTATTCACGAAAAAATTATGTTTGCATTAGATATGAAGTTTTTACACATAAAACTTTATACTGAATTAAGCACAGTCTACTAAACAAACACATTATCAAATTCATATTTTCTTGAAACATTAAGAAATCATTTATATTCTATGTTTATCAAATAGAATAGTCACTACAAGAAAACAGGGGGATTCTGACGGCCGAAATCGTCGGAAATTCGTCGGAATAGACCGATTCCGACGAATTTCTGACGAACCCGTCCGTCGGTATCGTTTCGTCGGAAAAAAAAAATTCGTCGGAATTTCGTCAGAACTTCCGACGACTTTCTGACGAATACCGAGAAACGTCATTCTGACGAACTTCCGACGATATTACGATGCGGATACACGAGACCAGAGTTCATCGGAAAAACTACGTACCGACGGAGAACATTCCTCGGACAGTACCGACGGACAGTGGTCGTCGGAATTTACCGACGGACCTTGTTCGTCAGAATTTACCGACGGATATTCCGACGACCGTTGTCCGTCGGTAAATTCCGACGACCACTGTCCGTCGGTATATTCCCATTTTTTTTTCCAAATTAATTTTGCATTT
>NC_027754.1:41311604-41338270 GCF_000695525.1 Brassica oleracea var. oleracea | reverse complement strand
TTCGTCGGAATATACCGACGAACTTCCGACGACTACAACGGTTACATTTTTTATCGGAATGTCGTCGAAAAGTCGTCGGAATTTTCCGACGACCCATATTTCGTCGGAATTCCGTCGGAAATGGCCGACGGAATTCCGACGACTTAATTTTTTTGGATTTGGTCGGAAATTTGTCAGTATTCCGTCACAAATGTCCGACGACCTTGGTGTCCGTCGGAACCTCCGTCGGAATTCGATGTGTTTTCTTGTAGTGAGTACAACGCAACTTGTACAATTTATTTTCTCCAATAGTTTGGCGCATTCTCTGTTTCTTAATCTTACATATATTGAAAAGTAACAAAATTGTAAAACCAAACAAATATATGAATAAAAGTGATCAAACGATCAATTTTTGGATATGATGATTATACGGCATGTGAAGTACTTATTTTCCAAAAAAATTATAAAACTTGTAAATGATTATGGAATAAAAGAAAGAGAACAAATATCAATATAAATTTTTGGAAAAGAAAAAATAGTTTCTCAACGATGGAAGTGAGAGTATAAATGAACAGGAATGAAGGGTAACTTTTTTCTTTATTCATATCATACAAAGAATATCGTAACCAAAAAGTTGTTATAGTTATAAACTTAAATTTTAATGTTGCTATGTATATGCAATCCAATTTCTCTTTTTTCCGAAAATTGGAAATCTAGAATAAAATCCTAAAAATGTAATAAAATCCTAAAAATGTAAGTATTGTCATAACAAATCTTTCCTAGAGAGATAGATTCAACATGGACTAGATCTCTGCTAAATACAAACTTAGGAAAAGGCAATAGGCAATGAACAAACCTCAAAACTCTGGCATGACTTTTGCATTTCACTAACAGAAAACACTAGACCATACAATTTTATAACATAAGGTCCAAGACCTACGGGTTTCGAATCTATTGACTATCAACATATCAAAGTACACATTTTCGTTATGGTTAATCATTAAATTCATAACTATAATAGTCTTTGTTATAGTTTAGTTTTTTTCTTATGATACTACTATCTATGTATATATCCCTTATATATTATTTGAGAAGCATTACAACTTTTTTTTGTAGCCACATGTCATCACTAGAATGATTCTTAAAATCATTAGAAAAATATGTTGGTCCATCTAATTATATAATAAGTTTTTTATTAAACTAACAATAAATTTATCATTAATGTACTTTATTATTTCTTTAAATAAAATTTACGGAATTACCTAATGTAGCTAAAGTATATATGAGAATTAATGATTTTGAATAATAAAGATTTGATAAAAAAATAGTGTATCTTCTATCATATTTGTTTAATTTTAAACTATTAAATAAATTAAACAACCACAATAACCATATAATAAAAATTTAGATTTTTATGTATATGTTATATTTTGAATTTTTACAAACGGCTATAAATTACTAAAAGTGTTAAAAGTCTCACATTCAAATTTTATGATTCATGGTTTAAAATTTTTGTTATGACAAAATACAAATGATTACAAAAATTATATAAGTAAAAAGTCTAATTTAATTAATTATTAAAATTAATATATATATCGTTTTAAATTAAACTATAAACCATATAAAATACAATATTTTAGTTTCAAATTTTACTTTGAACAATTTTTTTGATAAAAGATTTGAACGATCATTGACAACTTATTTTTTTTTAAATTATAAATTAGTAAAACTAATAATCCCACAATGAAAATTATGTTATCAGTAATTTAAATTTTTTCTATAAAAGATACAAATGATGAAAAAACTATATGAGTAGAAATCATCATTTAATAGACACTAATATTAAAATATACTAAAATATATTATCTATACTAGTATCATTTAAGTTTAATAACATATCCTATCAAATATAAAAAAAATATTTTTTGGATTAATAAAATTGATTTATATGTTCGCACCAATTTAATTATATATTTAATAGTTACTGACTTTTAATTATTTAATATATATTTATTATTTCATACTATGTAAAAATATTTAATACATAAAATAATTTATATATATAATGTTGATCCCGCGCAAGACGCGGATCTTAACCTAGTATATCTATATATAAAGGAGAACAAGGTACCTTAAGCCACTTCATCTAGAGGTTATCTAATTATTGGACACATAAGCATAGTTCTTTAAAATTTAATTAATTGTCCTAGTTTTCATCTTTTTAACATTTAACTAAATCAGTTAACAAAACATATAATAACCCATAAACCTATTTTCATCAATATTTCATTTTTCACACATAAGCATAGTTCTTTGAAATTTAATTAATTATTCTAAAATTTTCATTTTCTTAACATCTAAACCAAATAAATTAACAAAACATATACTAACCCATAAATCTATTTTCATCAATATTTCATTTTCCATCCTTAAAAATAAAACCTGGGTTATCTCACTAAACCCTTACCCTTACCCTAAACCCTACCCCTCAACTCAAAACCCTAAACCCTAAATTCTAAACTTTAAACCTTAAATCCCACCCCTCAACTATAAACACTAAATCATAAACACTAAAGCCTAAACCCTACCCCACCTCTCAATTCTGAATCTTAAATTTATATTAGTTAATCATAAGTGAAGGTAATAGTGGTTAGTATAAACATGAAAATTGATATCACGAATATGATATTTTTGGCAATTTCCATTATTATTTTCACATTGTATCATACTCATGCCTACAAAAAGATAAGAAATTAATATCATGAATTAATTTTCTCCTTTTTGACCACCAAATTTAAGCTTATACAAAAAATTATGAAAATTACACCCAAAATTAATACATAATCAAAATAATAATTTAAAAATTATTAAAAAATAAAACAAAAGTTAGTGAAAAAAATAATGTAACTTAAGTTTGGTGGAAGTTTGGTAAAAAAATAATATTTTAATAAAGTTATATAATATAATGCAAAAATGCAAAATATTAAGAATAAATGGAGAAGATTTAAAAAATAAAAATAAAATGCAGTTACAATATTTTTTCTCATGTTTCATCGAACTTAGGCCACTTAAAAAATGAACGGATCTAATGAAATTTGTTTTCTTTCTATAAAAAAATAAGATGAAATGATAAAATCATAAACAATGATTAATACATAATCAAAACTATTTTTTTTTTTTACAATAATTAGTTTGAAATTGAAAATGATAAAATGTAACAAATAAAAAAAAATCAATATAATGAAATACATAATAAATTTGAGATTGGTGAAAAAATAATCAACAGACAATAATTTATTAAGAATACATAATCCAATAAAAATATTAGAGTTGATGAAATAGCTAGTGCTGCTCGTTCTAAGGAGATGGAGTATAAAGAAAAATCAACGGTTAAGTTGAATGGAGAGGGTAACTATGCAAGAGGCAGGTCAGAGAGTAGGAGTAGAGTCTCTTTTGCATGAAAGGATAAACACAAATCAAGGTCTAAGAGTAAAGATGGTAAGAGACTGTGTTGGATTTGTGGTAAAGAAGGTCATTTCAAGCGTCAATGCTATAAGTGGTTAGAGAGGAACAAGGATCAGAAGCATAACCAGGATCAAGGCGAAGCGTCTCTAGCAAAGGATGATGCAGGAGACCTGGTTGGTATTTTAGTGGCAGAGGCTAATTCAGTGGAAGTAGACAAAGATGAGTGGGTGTTAGACACTGGGTGTTCATTCCGTATGACACCACACAGAGATGTGTTCATCGACTTACAAGAGAATGCTTCAGCACGGGTACGAATGGCAAATAACTCAAGCTCAGAGATCAAGGGAGTAGGATCTGTCAGGTTTCAAAATCCAGACGGTACTACCTTTCTACTTCAAGACGTGAGGTACATGCCAGATATCTCAAGGAATTTGATCTCCATGGGAACATTAGAAGAGAAAGGCTGTGAGTTTAAAGGTTCAAATGGGTTGTTGAAAGTAGTGAAAGGATGTACTGTGTTCATGAAGGGAGTTCGACATAAGTCACTCTATATTCTCCAAGCTAAAGCTAAGACATTAACAGCTTATACTGGAGAGTCAAGTTCGGTTGTTTCTTCAGACAAGATGATTGAAGACACCAGATTGTGGCATAGCAGACTCGGGGATCTCGGTCAGAAAGGAATGGAGATACTGAAGAAGAAAAACTGTTTCGGAAAGAGTCAAGTGAAAGAGTTAGGATTCTGTGAAGACTGTGTGATTGGCAAAACTCACAAGATAAGTTTTTCACAAGCGAAGCATGTCACTAAGGACAAGTTGGACTACATTCATTCTGACCTATGGGGTTCTCCGAATGTACCTCCAAGTCTAAGCAAGAAGCAGTACTTTATCTCCTTCACGGATGATTACTCACGAAAAGTGTGGCTATATTTCTTAAGGTTTAAGGATGAAGCATTTCAGAGCTTTGTCGCATGGAAGAAGATGGTCGAGGTTCAGAGTGAAAGGAAGATTAAAAGGCTAAGAACAGACAACGGCTAGGAGTTCTGCAACCGACAGTTTGATAGTTTCTGCAGAGAGAAAGGAATAGTAAGGCATCAGACGTGCACTTACACTCCTCAGCAGAATGGTTCAGAATGGTATAGCAGAGAGGCTCAACAGAACCATTATGAATAAGGTTCATAGCATGTTGAGTGAAAGCGGATTAGGAGTGTCGTTTTGGGCAGAAGCAGCAGCCACATCTGTTTACTTAATCAACAGATCACCATCTTCAGCTCTGGATTTCAAGGTTCCTGAAGAGTTGTGGACAACGCAGATGCCATATCTCAGCAATCTTAAAAGGTTTGGATGTCTTGCCTATGTTCACTCAGTTGAAGGTAAACTTGAACCTAGAGCCAAGAAAGGGATTTTTACTGGATATCCTGAAGGTACTAAAGCGTATAAGTTTTGGCTTCTAGACGATGAGAAAGTATTTATCAGTCGAAATGTGATTTTCAGAGAAGATAAGGTCTACAAAGGGATAAAAGAGGAATATGGAGATCAGGGTAATACAGTAAAGGAACCGCAAGTTATTAGCTTGAAGTTGTTGGATGTAGAAACGGATAAGGGGGAAAGTCAAGTGTCAGATGGAGCTACGGTAAGTAATCAGAATAGTTCAGATACCAGTGAAGTTCAGTCTGCAGGGGCAGGAGAGATTGCTTCAGAGGATTATCAACTTGCCAGAGACAGGGTCAGGAGAACAGTTAAGCCACCAGCAAGATTGTCAGATTATGAGTGTGAAGTTACTGATGGAGAAAATCAATTCGCATGCTTCATATGTTTACTGTCTGAAGATACTTCTTCAGAACCAAATTCATATCAAGAGGCAATGATGGCTCCAGATAGTGATAAGTGGAATGAAGCTGCTCTAGAAGAGATGACATCATTAAAGGCTAATGAGACATGGGATTTGATAGACAGGCCTAAGGATTAAAAAGCCATTGGGTGCAGATGGATTTTTAAGAGGAAAGCATGCATAACTAGTGTTGAACCTCCGAGATATAAAGGAAGGTTAGTGGCTAAAGGGTACTCGCAACAGGAAGGCATAGATTATCAAGAGATCTTTGCTCCAGTGGTGAAGCACGTTTCTATAAGGTTTATGCTATCAGCAGTGATGCATTTTGACATGGAATTGCAGCAAATGGACGTGAAGACTGCGTTTCTTCACGGCAATCTCGATGAGTTCATTGTTATGGAGCAGCCAGAGGGGTTTGTAGATAAGCAGTATCCAAATAAAGTGTGCAGGCTCAAGAGGAGTTTGTATGGGTTGAAACATAGTCCAAGACAATGGAATAAGCGATTTGATGATTTTGTGCGTGCAAAGGGTTATATTCGTAGTGAGTATGACTCATGCGTTTAATTCAAGAAGAGTGGAGAAGGCGTCTACATCTACTTGTTAATATATATAGATGATATATTGATAGCATCAACAGACAAAGTTCAAGTTCAGAGGCTAAAAGTCAGAACTGGGGTCAGAATTTGATATGAAAGATTTAGGCGATGCTAAAATGATCCTTGGTATGGAGATTACAAGAGACAAAGCCAGATGCGAGTTGTTCATTTCACAAGAGGAGTATCTTTGGAAGGTGTTAGGAAATTATGACATGGATCAATGCAAAGCAGTTTCTACACCGCTTGGGGATCATTTCAAGTTAAAGACTCCAACAGATATAGAACATAAGGAAGAGGAGGAGTTTATGAAGAAGATTCCTTATCAGAATGCAGTGGGTAGTATAATGTATTCGATGGTAGAAACTCGTCCTGATTTGACGCATGTAGTTGGTGTAGTCAGCAGGTTTATGTCAAAGCTTATGAAAGAGCATTGGCAAGCCGTGAAGTGGGTTATGCGATACATCAAAGGCTCAGTTGATACCAGGTTAAGTTTTAAGAAGAAGGGAGACTTCATTGTTCGAAGCTATTGTGGTTCAGATTACGCGGGTGATCTAGATCAGAGTAAGTCAACAACTGGTATGGTGTTCACAGCAGGAGGCAATCCAGTGAGTTGGAGGTCATCACTTCAGAAGGTTGTGGCGCTATCTACTACTGAGGCAGAATATATTGCGCTTTCAGAGGCAGTGAAAGAAGGAGTGTGGCTGAAGCGTTTTGCAGAGGAATTGGGTTTTCCACAGGATACTATTGAAGTGTTTTTTAATTCTCAAAGTGCCATCACTTTGTCTAAAAATGCAGTGTTCCACGAAAGAACGAAGCATGTTGCTACCAAGTATCATTTCATTAGAGATCTGATTAAAGTGGGAGAAGTTCAGGTTTTGAAGATAGCTACAACCAGCAATCCTGCAGATTGCCTGTGTACAAGTTGCGTGAAGCATTGAAGATGCTTCGTGTTACCAAAGACTGAAGCTGAAGTTGCTTGGGTTCGGTCAAGAACTCAAGCGTGAGGTTCGGTGAAGAACTTCAAGGAGGAGCTGGTGTAAGCTTCTTAAAGGGATTCAGCTTGTGGTGAGGTTAAGACGTTGTCTAAGGAGGAGATTTGAAGATTATAGACAAGTCTTTATACTGGTTTAGGTTCGATTGATTTGGTATTAGATTAGGACTTGGTTTAGTCTGGTTTAGTTTGTACTGAATTGATTGAACCGGTTCTCTCTTATAGATAATACATATGCGGTTTGTGTTTATGTGATTAGTTAACCGGCTCGATTTATAAGAGTTAGGATAAGGACGTTGAGCTGAACTGATATAGGTTGTTAGATCAGTCTTGAGCAAGATAACGATCGAGAGAGAAACAGTTAGATTGTAAAGACGGTGACTCGGCTTGTGAGTTCATCTGTTGAAGATAGTGAGTTGCTGGTTCAATCCCAGCTCCGGTGAGATATAGCGGCCACTCCTAGTTAACGGAGTGGTGCGGTGAACACCGGGTCAACATATCGTGTGTGCTCCTGTAGATCAAGTCACAAGCTGTTCAAGTAGAAGATCGGTTACTAGAAGCTTTCGTTGTACATCAATTCTTCACAGGACTTATACCTCTTCACTACGCTGCTCAAGGTTCTCACTGAGACCTCGTCAAGTACTTGGTTAAGAAAGGAGCCAATGTCAGAGCCACGACAAAGGCCCGGGAGAATCCAGCAGATGTTGCAGGTAATAAAGGAATTCTGAAGATGTGAACGATGGGGAGAACAAAGAAGATGCTTCTTCAGACATGATGACACAGAAGCTGATCATAATAAACTGAGGAACCAAACAATGGAAGTGTCATATTGAAATACTCTAGTAACAGTTTGAAAAAGATTCGATCAGTTTCCAAGTACTCTAGTAACAGTTTGAATAAATCGTTAGATTTTAAAGCTGTTGTTCTCTGAATTGCTTTCTTTTGCTGCAAATGATTTAAGATTACATCACACAACTCTCTACGAATCATTACATACTCGACAACTCTCTCTCAAGGAATGTGTTTCTTCTCTAAGCCTTTGGAAAAAGAATTTTCAAGTATTGTGTAGCCATCCACCCGAGGATGGAGAAGTAAACAACAACCAAACAAGCACGCTTCACTTGCACCAAGACGTTCACTTCAGAAAGCTGGCTTTTAACTGAACAACAAGCTCGAGGGAACCAAGATTTTGCATGTCTTAAGATCCGTACGATGAAGACTGTGAAAATGGAAGTTGAGAAGCCAGATACAATGCCAGCGATCACATCATATCTCCAGTACTTCCCTCTTCCATTTACACTTAACCACGACTGTAACAATTTGGAGAATCTGGAGAAAGAAAACCAAGTGGAATGATGATCAATAACAAGACAAGACTGAGAAACTAAAGAGACAAAGACCATGTTGGTATGATTCTGACAAAACAAACAGCTAAATCACAGTGCTACAGACTAGTCTGTCTTCATGATTCTCCTACAGCGTGTATGTGCTTAGTGATGATGAAATGCATAAGATTGAAACTCCCACACTAATGAAAAAAGCATAGGAGCTTACAAGACAGCGTATTGTTTAAAAAAGTCGGTAAAAGAAAGATCATCTGCTTGGCAACCGAAAAAGCCATCCCTATAAAGCTTAATCTTTGGAATCCCTAGCGTGTACCAGCAGTCATACGTTTCATTCACCTGGAGAAACCAAAAAAAATGATTGTAATCCCAAACACAATAAGATAGAGAACAAAGTAAATTGCAGTATAAGAATCTGTATATGATGAAAAGAACCTTGCCTTGAAGTTATCTTTGGTAAGCAAAGCGGCACCAAAGTTAGGTCTGCACTCAGGAGGAAGGGCTTCATCAGGTGCTTCTGAGAAGGCTAGCCTTGTTTGACCCATCAAGTGATCTGTATACTCAACCTGTGGAATGTCAAATGGCGTTTACTAATAACCTTAGAGACAAAGTCAGAGGAGAAAGAAGTGACCTTGAAAACAGAAGCCCAATAGTAATCATAGCGACATCTGAATTTATCTCTCTCAAAAGGGTAAAACACATGTTGTGCTTTGATGTTCAAAAGTCCAATCCCGCACACTTTGGAAGACCTTAGATCAACCGCTACATCCAAAAAATCAAGTAAGTAAGACCAACATCAGTCTCATCCATAAAAGCCTTAACCTTTCAGTCTCAAACTACTCAGACACCATTAGTACTAAAAAAAACTAAGCAGAAGAAACATATCAATCGTTTAACGAAAAAGGTCAAAGCTTTTGACTTACAACTGGAAACGATTTTGCAGCGGGAAGCATGAGAGGCGGAGGAAGAAGAAGAAACCCACAATTCGCCGAATAAAATCACTAAGATCCCTAATAGAAACGACAAGAAGAAGAAACCGATGATCGAGAAAACTATCGCTGTACAGAATCGCATAGCTAACGAAGAGAAACCCCTCTTTTGATTCTTCGTCGCCGTTTCTTCCGAATCCATTTAAGCTTTCTTCTCCTTCTTCTTCGCCGGTGAGTTTAATCAGAGCGAATATCCATTTCTTTCACGGTGATCGAAACATGGAACCACGACGGTTCACCGGAAAAACCAAATCGGTTGCCCTTTCTTTGACTCTCTCTTGTCGTTACGACAGTTTTAGTTGGTGAATGAGAAATTAAAATAATGTTTTTGTTTTTTCAGACAGAGGTGCTCAACGTTGAGATTGGTGAGATCAGATTTCTGCTGACTCAGCAGTACACTTGCTACATGTTTTATTTGCCTGTAAATGGGCCTTTGCCATAACATAATGGGCCTAACGAAGCTTGCACGGGAATTTTGAGATATGCAATTACGAACCTTTTCGGTTTCCCTCTCTCTCAATCGAAAGGAGCGTAAAGTTGGCACCTTTTCCACTCTCTAGGGCTTCTTCTTCATCGTTTTTAATCCAAATCTTCCCCTCTCCTCAATTCACAAAGTTCAATCCTTTTCTCGTTTTCCGGTTGTGGGTTCAAATCGAATTCGATGGGGGAGATTCTGACGGCGGGGGTAATCGAGATGATAAGAAACGATAGAGTGAAGAACCATGAACAGATGAAGCCGGTTCTTCAAGTGACGGAATTGAAGCTGTTCACGGCTCAGCAAGAACCGTCCAAGGAGAGGATTAGGGTCTTGTTATCAGACGGGACGGCCTTTATTCAGGGGATGCTGGGGGTTACTCTCAACCCTCTTGTTAAAGATGGGGTTCTTCAACCCGGTTCCATCCTTAGGCTCGATCATTTCGTCTGTAGTGAGATCCAGAAGAAAAAGTAAGATCATTTCATTTGTATTTGTTGAATGATAATTAGTTGTGGTTATAAAGTTTGGATCTTTAGTGAAAAAAGCTTTTTGTTTTGTTTTGTTTGATTGATGTTAGGATTGTTGTTATTGCGCAATTGGAAGTGATTACAACGAAGTCTGATATTATTGGAGATCATGCACGAGGGCGAAAGGCTAATGAACAGCATGGAGGAGACTCTGGTAACACTAGTTATGAGCAACACGGTAGGACTGATGTGAGTTGTGCTCGTCAAATCAACAGCACCGAGACAGGGACAAGTCTTGTTGGTCAACAGAGACGACAAGTGTTTGGTTCTGGTTCTGGTTCTGGTTCTAGTTTTGAGCAACATGGTAGGAGTGATTTGTCTGGTGGTCGTCAAATCAACAACAACGGGACAGGGACGAGTCATGCAGGTATTGGCCAACAGAGACAACAAGTGTATGGTTCTGGTTCTAGTCTACCTGGATCATACAACAATCCATCTGCAGGTCTTGTGCGTGACCCTCCACCCACTTATCCTCTCCAGCGCCACCAGCCACCACCACCAATGTATCAGAACAGGGGACCAGTGGCGAGGAACGAGGCACCTCCTAGGATCATTCCCATCAATGCTCTTAACCCTTACTCAGGCAGGTGGACCATCAAAGCCAGGGTCACGAGCAAAGGAGATCTCAGGACTTACAACAACCCACGCGGCGGTGGGAAAGTGTTCAGCTTCGATCTTCTCGACGCTGATGGTGGAGAGATAAGAGTCACTTGCTTCAACGCCGTTGCTGACCAGTTCTTTGACCAGATCGTCGTCGGCAACCTTTACCTAATCTCAAGGGGGAACCTCCGTCCCGCTCAGAGGAAGTTCAACCATCTCCCTAACGACTACGAAATCTCGCTGGACAACGCGTCAACGGTACAGCAATGCCACGAGGAGGACGCTGCCATCCCTCAGAATCAATACAACTTCCGTCCTATAGGTGATATCGAGAGCATGGAGACTAACAGCATCATCGATGTGATTGGCGTTGTCTCGTCCATCAGCCCCACTGGAACAATAATGAAGAAAACGGGTACCGAGACGCAGAAGAGATCTCTTCAGCTGAAGGACATGTCTGGTCGAAGCGTTGAGGTAACCATGTGGGGTAGCTTCTGCAACGCAGAGGGACAGAAGCTGCAGAGTCTCTGCGACTCTGGTGAGTTTCCTGTTCTTGCAGTTAAGGCGGGGAGGGTCAGCGAGTTTAATGGTAAGGCGGTGAGCACCATTGGGTCAAGCCAGCTCTTCGTTGAGCCAGACCTCGCTGAAGCTCAGAAGCTTAAGGAATGGTTTGCTAGAGAAGGAAGGAGCGCCCCTTGCATCTCCATATCGAGAGAGTTCACCGGTGGCGGCAGAGTAGATGTCCGCAAAACAATCTCTCAAATCAAAGACGAGAAGCTAGGGACCTCGGAGAAGGCTGACTGGATCACAGTCAACGCCACTATTATATACATGAAGGTGGACAACTTCTACTACACGGCTTGTCCTCTCATGAACGGTGATCGTCAGTGCAACAAAAAGGTGACTGACAACGGAGACGGGACGTGGCGGTGCGAGAAGTGTGATAAGTGCGTGGATGAGTGTGACTACAGGTATATACTGCAGCTCCAGTTGCAGGACCATACAGGTCTGACTTGGGTCACAGCGTTTCAAGAGGCTGGTGAGGAGATAATGGGGATGCCTGCTAAAGATTTGTATTATGTGAAGCATGAGCACAATGATGAGGAAAAGTTTGAAGATATCATCCGTAAGGTTGCTTTTACCAAATACATCTTCAAGCTGAAGGTTAAAGAAGAGACGTATGGGGATGAACCTACGGTGAAAGCAACGGTTGTGAAAGTAGACAAGGTAAACTACTCATCAGATACCAGGACTATTCTAGATGCTATGGAGAAACTCAGGACCGCTGAGGCTGGCAGCTCTGGTGTTGGAACCTCAGGAACAAGAGATGTCTCATCAGTGGAAAGAAGGGAGTTTGGTTTACCTGCAAACCAATCAGATCAATATGGGAATCAGTCTAGCAATGGCGCTAGGCCTCATGGTGGTGGTGGTGCTATGAGCTGCGATGTCTGTGGAAACACTGGTCATGTTTCTGCAAACTGTCCAAACACTAGGAGTGGGCCTCAAGGGCAATACATGGGTGGAGGATCTTATGGCGGCTCGGGGAGTTATGGAGGAGGACTACCAAGGCAACATGTTGGAAGCTACTGAATTTACTACAATCATCGTTTGATGATTCTCTCACTCTGTTGTATGCTTTTGGTATAATGGCAGGCTTTTCTGGAGCCTTTGTAGGTTATTTATGATATTATGTTCTCTTTGTCATTCTGCAAAAACTTCAAAACTAGTTTTTGTTCACATTTTAAGCATGGTGATTTTTTGGCAAAAGTGTATATGTGTTGGCATGAAAACAGAAACGATCTAAGATATTTTATAAAGAGTTTCATACGTATCAGACCAATGAAGAGTGGTAAGCCATTCCGCTGGTCACTATCTCTGGAAGTCATCGCAAGTTCAGAGCAGTCTGGTCTTTGCATTTTGGCTTTCTTAGAATCGGTCACAAAGCCTCTCGGGCTATTCATTGTTGCATGTAATGGTGGTGCTGCGGTTGATGCAAGAGACTTCGGAACTTTGCGTTTCCATACTTTTTGTAAAACTACACTGTTTTGTAGCTTCCATCAAGGATTGTAAAATGGAACCAGATTTCAAATTGTTTATCTCAACACTACAGCAAAAACATACTACATGTTGGAAGATTTATAAAATTATTAATGAACACACGTTATACTGCTGAAATTCATAATTATCTTCATGCTGCAGTGCAGACACACAACAAATAAAAGTTGGAAATTTATATGATCGACATCAAACATTCAAAAGACTACAAAGGTTTCGTCTATTCCTTTTCTTAATTTGATTATAAAAATAAGTCAAATAATGTGTGTAAAAAGACCAAATCACAGACACATGGGAAAGATGATGCACCAATTAACTGATTCCACATGGGGAAATAAAGGTCAGCTTTCATTCTTTATTCTTTTAACTTTAGACTTATTCATTCGTACGTCACACAATTCACAGCCTATGACCCTTGATCATTCGTGTTAGATCCGGCTGATATGAAGTTTTGTGATTGCAATTATGAGTACAGCTTATAAGATTAAACAAAATAGTGAAGACTATGAACTTATATGAATTCCAAAATTTATATTCGTCAAAAGTTAAAAATTAGACTAAATTATATGGTAAAATACAAGTAATCTGTAGTTTTTTCTTACTTTGACCAGAATTTGTTTTTATCCAGCATGGGTTAAGGGTTTCACATACAAAAGAGTAGTGTAACTAGGGGTGTTCAATCCGGATATCGGTTCGGTTTCGGTTCGGTTTTTTCGGTTTTTCGGTATTTCGGTTAGTAAAATATAACTACCATTCTAAATCCATATTTACTTCGGTTCGGTTCGGTTTATATACCGTCGGTTTTCGGTTTATTCGGTTTTATCGGTTATATACCGAACCATATCCAAATCCTACGGTTTTTTTAATATCATATCCATTCGGTTTGTATGGTATACACCAAATCCAAACCATATTATCTATTTCGGTTCGGTTCGGTTTATATACCGTCGGTTTTCGGTTTATTCGGTTTTATCGGTTATATACCGAACCATATCCAAATCCTACGGTTTTTTTAATATCATATCCATTCGGTTTGTATGGTATACACCAAATCCAAACCATATTATCTATTTCGGTTCGGTTCGGTTTATATACCGTCGGTTTTCGGTTTATTCGGTTTTATCGGTTATATACCGAACCATATCCAAATCCTACGGTTTTTTTAATATCATATCCATTCGGTTTGTATGGTATACACCAAATCCAAACCATATTATCTATTTCGGTTCGGTTCGGTTTATATACCGTCGGTTTTCGGTTTATTCGGTTTTATCGGTTATATACCGAACCATATCCAAATCCTACGGTTTTTTTAATATCATATCCATTCGGTTTGTATGGTATACACCAAATCCAAACCATATTATCTATTTCGGTTCGGTTCGGTTTATATACCGTCGGTTTTCGGTTTATTCGGTTTTATCGGTTATATACCGAACCATATCCAAATCCTACGGTTTTTTTAATATCATATCCATTCGGTTTGTATGGTATACACCAAATCCAAACCATATTATCTATTTCGGTTCGGTTCGGTACAGTTCGGTTTTGCCATATTGAACAGCCCTAAGTGTAACATATATTTATTTTATATTTGATGGACATATACTTTTGTCACACTACTTTTTTAATTATTGTAAAAAAAAAGTAAATACTTTTATCACACTGTTGTTTATATCAAAATATTAGACAAATTTATAAAACATGATATGAGTGAACTAAAATCTAGTAAAGATTACAATCTCAACCAAATCAATTGCTAACAATGATGGGCTTGAATGATTGAATGTTTTCAACATAACATGCTAAATTTAGACGCGTTGAGAGTATTGTTATAATTCATTTTTATTTGAGCGAGTTAGTTCTATACTATAGTAATGAACATCAAATTTCAGGAGAAACACAAAGCTTGGCTCATGGTTGGTTTAGATCTAAGAGCCAAGCCTGCTCATGCCTTTCTATGTTTCCCATACCAAATAAAAAAAAGAAGCTGTTACTCCGATCTCACCAACTCGAAATAAATAAGAAATCATGCACCAGTTTATGTGGTTTTGTGACTTGATGTATAAGTGTGGCCTAGTGTTATTATTTTTCAACCTTTTTACCGTGTCTAAACACAAAAGAGGTAGTTCCCCATAATTAATAGATTAGATTTAAAACTAATTAGCAATTCCATATCTCAAGCAGAAAGAAGAGGTGATAATCATTCAAATATTTGCTTTAAATCTTTTTGCCTAATATTTGACTGTAATAAAATATTATTCCCAAATTTAATCGTCTCACTAAATATCATAAATACATTTTTAAAACTAATCAGTTCTAATTTTTTTAAGATGTGTATATGAAAATACAAACAAATTACACTTTTCAAAGCATACAGAAGAAATAAGAGCAAACATCATCCTAAAACTAGCACTTCTCTTTCTTCTTTTCTTCTTCAATATGCACCAGTGGTGGTTAATCATGATAAATCAAGGTCTCCTCCCTGATGAGAAAAGAAAATTCTAGATATGAACTCTTTGGCATCCTGGGTAGATGTTACTGTTGGTGTTGGTGATGATGTCGCTTTTGTTGTAGAGCCTCCATTCCGCTTTCAGCAAGGTGGCACATGTTGGGTATTTGGGTTAGGCCGACATCTTAATGGCTTGTGCAGAATCATAGGTCTATTTTGCATGTTTTCATAGCCTTTATCTCGGCGTGGAAGCTTCGGTTGACCTTTTTGAAGGTGAAAGTCTCCCTAGTATTGATTCGGCAAGAAACTTTTTGGTAAATCATGGAGTGCCAAATAGGAGTAGATAGCTTGATGATGTTGGCTAAGAAGATGGTTGCAACTGCCACATCTTATTGTTTTCAGTTGTCTTTAATATTCTTATGGATGTTTTTATCTTTTTGAACCAAAGATGAAGTCTTAATTTTCACATGGACAAAGAAGAATTGAAGTTAAAAAGAGAAATTTAGTACAGTCTTAGTGCATTGGTAAGTAGAAGAAGAATAAACTATAACTAATACATAAGATGAGATGGGAAAAAAGTTTACAAAATAGCTTACTAGTCTCCATAATGCATATGGAAAGTTTCATCATTTTCTGTTAGATCTCCCTTGTATCCAACAAAGACATGGAGATCCAACTGGCATGTGTAACCTTCAACAAGAAGGTTCTGCTGAATTATCTTGAATGCTCCAGATGTAGGATATTGGATGTTCTCATAATCCCAGCAAGATTATCATTGTATCATTTTGATTCATGCTTTACCATAATAATTTAGAATAGATTTGATTGTTTCCAACTTTGTATGATTTTGAAATACGTTGAACGTAAAATTTTATATGATAATTGATTTTTGCATACTCATATTTTTTATCGATTAAATAATAATTTGTATCCACCATATCAAAACCCAGTTAAATCAGTCTCGTGACTAGCCGTATACTCGAATGACTAAGTGATTTGAAGTTTATAAATTTTAAGCAACTACTTATTTTTCTAAACTCGTGTAAAATAAATGACATGTAATATTTTTGGTGTAATTGGTAACCATCATATGAACACTAGGAACGAATAGAAAAAGAATGAGTATGACTAAAATTTTAGGAATGACAAGAAATGATGATTTCGTATCAAAATTAATAAGAAACAAATTTAATCTATAATTCTCTACAAACAAAGGAATGAGAATGAAAATGAAAAACTACTCCTCGTGAATGATAGATTTTTTAAAGAATATTAAGAAATGTGGTATTCATCTTCGTTCCATTAGTTACCATTCAAAGGCGTAAACTTAAAATAAAGTCCATGTTGATTCGTACATATGGATCATCTGCATATACCCAACCAAAAGTCAGATTGTTTTTTTGAGGTATCAATTTCGTTTATTTAAACTAATCATTATAATGTATTTAATTTAACAATAATTTCCAAGATATTGATCCGTCTGATGGGTTAACAATTAAAAGCTTCTACGGTTCATGTTAGCAAGCAATTTGCAGTATTTCATTGATGTGGACCAACACCAAAATTACGAGCCAAGAAACCAATTACTTCACAAGCAGACTCATATACTCCATTTGTTTGATAATGAGTGTCTCAGATTTTTTATTTGTTTCAAAAAATGCCATTCTACAATTACAATGTAACTTTGTTCAAAAAAAAAAAACAATTACAATGTAACTTTGTACATTAAATCTATTATTTACCTTTTTGAATAACCAATAAATTTTTATTTAAATTATTTTCATTTAATTAATTATATATTGAATAGGGATGTATTGGTCTATATATTACACAATATTCTTAATCTTCGTGAAAATGTCAAAATAATACTTATTAAGAAACGGCGGAGGGAGTATAACTCAATTTAAGATAAGATTTGATTCTTATGGTTTTTCCTCTTCTCAGGAAACCAAACAGTAAGGGGGATGTATTCAATTTAACATTTGATGTGATTTGATTTTTAATGGGGTTTAAGATGATTTCAATAAGTTGCAGAGATTTAAGTGATTTTTGTTAAACTGCTCTAGAATATCACCAAAAACTATGGGATTTGGATTTTAATTTTTTTTAACTAAGAAATCCTACCCAAACACTCTAAAATCACCTGAAAACTTTAAAACTCCACAATTTAAAATATTTTCAATAACAGTGGATTTCAGAGTACTTTAAGAAATGTCAAATTCAATAACAGTGAATTTTAAATGAGTTTTTAAAATTCATGTTTCAATAACAGTGGATTTGTCATTTTAATACAAATCACCTGAAACTTTCAGTTGAATACATCCCCTAAAAGTTACATTAATAATATTAAAAGTTAACATCTTACTCTTACCTGGAAAATATGAAAATATATATTCCTAATACTTTTCTTTCACAATTCAGAGTGTTGTTCTTCACTCAGATGTGCCATAGATATCGATTTGATCACTGATTATCACGGTCGAGACCCCTTGGTATGTGGCTTATGACTAATGAGTTGGCTTTGGACTTATATGTACAAGTTAATCAAAGAGTTTAGTGATGGAACTTTTGGTAGGTGCTTGGCGAGCTATACAATGTCTTTGGGTGCATGCTATACTTCTACCTGCTTGCAGTTTGATATGTCCTGACACTGGTTCATTGGCACTGAATCTTCATATGCCAATTCTTATTTGGTTAGGAGTCAATTTTTTACCAGCTTACCAATGATTGGTAAAAGCTTTTTGTTGATTTTGATATTGGTGCTTTCAAGTCTTCCAAGGCCTTTCTTACTTTCATCGTCATGGTTACTTCCAACGCGATCTTACGCTAGGTAATTGATAGCATTGGTGTGTTAATTGATACACAACTTCAAACATCTGCTATGAAGATTGACAGTTTTGATTTTAATCACTATGTCTCTCTAACAATCATGGTTAAATAGTTTGTCAAGAATGTACGTTTATGTTGTGTTAGTCGTTTCAGAAAATCTGTTAGTCTCTAAAGGCATCTTTAACATTGCTGATTTTGAACTGGCAGGGGAGGTAAATTAGAGTCCCATTTGTCGATTAGATGCTGCGTAACTGACTCTAAAAGCTTTGTTCAGATAGGTAGAGGACACCTGAAGTATTTCTACAGTCTTATGCATCAAAAGTTGGTTAGTATCAATACTAAAGTATTCCATCAGGTGCCTTCAATTCTCGGACACCAATCTTGTATCTTTTTTTTTTTCATCATCGTTTAACGGCTCCTATATAAGTAGTGATTTTGAGACCACTGCTAAACCAAAGAAGTTTCAAGGAAGGAACGAGTTGAATCAATGGTACCAGATTGATCGACAGAAAGAGGAGAAGGAACAAGTCGACTCAGCCTCAGTATACTACACCGAAGGATATATTGAGATCGAGAGAGAAGGTTGCCTTGGAAGAAGAAGATATGGTAAGAGCAGAGAGCTTGGAGAAGATATGGTAAGAGCAGAGAGCTTGGAGTGACATGGTGCAGAAGCCACTGAACCAGACAAGACATGAACCAAGAAGCAAAATCCTATTTAGATAGTGAGAAGCGAAGCATTCAATTTTTGTGACCTCTTCTCTGTTCTCTTTTAGACCTTCAGTAACAGAGTCGGTTGATTTAGCAGATTTACCAACAATCACATGATAGACGTTACTGTCTCAAAACTTTACTCGTCCCAAGATTAAAGCTCCGGAGCTTCAACAAGGCACCGTGAAAGTGGTTCAACATGAGAACTGTATAAGGAGAAACACTTGAAGATATCAGCCCCAGTTCTAGTTCTGTTTTGATCTTTTCATTTCAATCATTTTTCAAACAAAAAGAAGCATTCATTGTAAAACAGTCTTTTGGTGAATAAAATCTAACATTCATTATTAAAAGAAAAAAAATGAAGCTCCAATGGTCCCCCAAAAGGCAGGACAGATGTTTAGAGTAAGATTTAGAAGACATTCATCGACCAGATACATCAACAAATGACTAGCATTCTAATAAAAAATTATATAGTCAGCGTTCAAAATCCATTTCAGCATAAGTAGATCTGCATGAAATCGAATTAAAAATAAAGAATTAACCGGATACTTAAATTTTATAAACAAAAATCAGATTATAGCTAAGATCGACTACACCAAAGAAGTCCGGTGGTACATACAAAATGTTAAAAGATACAGAGAATTTTTTAATGAAGACATGTTATGCTACTGAAATTCATAAATATCTTCACGCTGCAGTGCAAACACACAACAACAACAAAAAGTTGAAATGCATTGCATCGCATCGCTTGCCATTATGATCGACATTAAACCTCTACAAAGGTTTCGCCTATTCCTATTCTTTAATTATAAAAATAAGACAAATAATTTGTGTAAAAAGACCTAATCACTCACATGGGAAGATGATGCACCATTAAGTTAACCGATTCCACATGGGGAAATAAAGGTCAGTTTTCGTGCTTTTTTCTCGAACTTTAGACTTATTCAAAAGTATTTGGTTCGTGTGTCACAATTCATAGTCTATGACCCTTGATAATTCGATGTTAGATCCGGCTGCTATGACGTTTTGTGATTGCAATTATGAGTAGAACTTATAAGATTAAACGAAATAGAGAAAACTATGAATTTATATGAATTCCAAAATTTATAGTCGTCAAAAAAGAAATTTAGACAAAAATACATGTAAAATAAAAGTCAACTGTAGTTTTGTCTTTGACCAGAATTTGTTTTTATACAGCTTTGGTTATATATAAGGGTTTCACATACAGAAAAGTAGTTAACCATAGTTCTTGTCGGCAAAAAAACAAGATCTAAAATAATCATATTTCTCTTACATAGTGATAATGAACGATACATTACGAAGTTGATTGTTTGTAGTTTTTGGATTAGTTTTTGGGTTTTGTTTTTCCAAAAACCATTTTGCAACCAATCAAGATTTTAAAAGAATAGTTTCTCTAAAATGTAGGGAAACTAGTTTTTGCAAATAACTGTGTTTTTAACACAAAAACCAAAAGCCAAGTTTTCATAGTTTTTTTCTTATTTCCAATTTTTTTAAATTGTTTTTATTTTATTTATATTTTAATATAAGAAAAAAGCAAAAATGATAATTACTGTAAACAAAAAAAAGTTTAGTAAGATTCATTTTCTTACTATTGGTACTATTTATTAAAATTCGTGATATAGTCTTTTATTAATTTTTTTTAAACAAGAAATGAACTTCTAAATTACTTTTTTTTTAAATATCAGACCAAAAAATCATTAATCAAATTTTTGAGAAACCAAAAGGATAATTTTTTATTTATAATATTTGATTTATAAAATATTTTAAAAATATAAATATTTTTTTAACTTTTTAATTATGTATTTTCATTTTTGAACTACATTAATTATGTTGTCATATATGTATCAGAATTATGGTTCATCTATCTAGTTCGCATTATTTTCTCTTATAAAATAAATTTATTTTTAAGTGGTAATATTTTGTATTATTTGTTGTTCATAGTAAGTAATATTTTACTATTAATTTTTATTTCAACTCAAACAAAAATAATCATTCAAGTTTTCTAAAAACTAAAACTATACAAAAATCAAAAATCAGAAATTTTAGATAAATATTTTATTATTTTATAAAAACAAAAATCAAAAGTTAGAAATCAAAATCACCATTCGTGTTTTTTCAAAAACAAAAATCTACTGCAAAATCAAAAATCAGAAACTAAAAACCAAAATCTAAAAATTAAAAACCAAAAACCAAAAACCAAAATCTAAAAACCATCCAAACAATCATCACCTGTGTACCAGACGATGTTGGTTAAATTGGGAATGGAATATCTACATAACTTGTAGGCTCTTGAATATTTATATACACATTATAGTTTTTTAATTTTTGTTCTTGTCAATTAATATCTACATAACCTGTAGAATCTGGAATATTTATATACACATTATAATCTGGAATATTTATATATTTATATACAAATACACTACAGACTCTTTTTTTTACTGAAGGCATTAAATACACTATAGTCTTGGAGGAAGAGTATGTGTGTACTTTTCTTTTTTTATAACTGAAGAGTATGTGTGTACTTAAACGCGGTTTAATTAGTCAACACTTAATAATTCAGTGTCTTCGTGGATCTATCTCAAGTGACAAACCCACCGACCAACTCGGTCTGATCCCAACAGTTTCTATTAATTAGTAATTAATTAATTAATTTCGAATATATTAAAAAATATTCTCATAGTTTTTAGATTTTTATGTATATAATTCCAGACCCTACATATAGGTTACAGAGTTATTATATTTTTTTGGTTTGAAAAAATGTTGTTCTGGTTTTCATCCAAAGCATATTGTCTGGTTAATGGTTGTGTAACAAACTTTTAAAAGTGCAAAGAAAAAAATCATTTCAAATTTCGATTCGTCTGTCTTACAGTTTTATGAATTTAGATTATAAAAATATTTCAAAACATGGAAAATTCACAGCTATTATTCATTTAGGTATTCAAATTTGAATCCCCAAAATATAATAACCAGAAAATTGGTATTTTCCATTTTATGTAGATATGCATGGGAATGGTGAGGAAAGTCGTAACGCTGATGCCGACGGTGATTCCTTTTGTCGGTGGTGGAACCACTTGTACTATCTATATTTAATTTAATAATCTAAATAAGAATCCTAAAAGAGACGATTGGCTACTTTAGTAAAAGGAAAACAATTAATATACTTTTCCAAACTAACATAGAATTCCGTGAATGGCGATCTAAAAACAGTCGTTGTGATATTTCCTAGACGAGGAGGATCTATCATTTTATAGAAATTCGTATTTTGGAGTATGTTTTCTTACACGTAAGATAATTTATAATTTACAGTTATTTTTTTAGTGTGTGGTAAAATTCTCATTAGAAATTAGTTATATCCACCGGAAAGTATTTTGGTAGAGAATAGTATTCAATCGTAATTAAGAACAGAACAAGTGACTATTATTTAGAAAAAAAAAAAACAGTGAAATTAAGTGGAAAATAATAGTCAGAATTAAACTAACGAAAAAGATAGAAAACGAAAGGAGAGACAGAGAGTGAACGGAAAAAAAAGAAGAAAATAATTAATAATTGTGTGTACATCCAAGAAGCTATATATGTTAACATTAGCTTCTCTGCAATCTTTCATCGCTCTCCCCATAATATATATTTTTTCATTGGATTTTCGAAAAAGAGAGAGAATCGAAGTCTCTCCCCGTCGCAAGAAAATCCTCTCCTCAAGAATTGTAGGAGACCATTCGAATTGTTATCAACGGTAATTACATACTTCGTTTTTAATTTGTGTTCTTCATTGATTTTCTATTCTAGTTCAAGGCGAGGTATAACCAGATCTAAAGTTTTCTCTGTGGTTCTTCTTCATTTGTGTTCGTTTGATTGCATATCATTAAGTTTTGCTTTCGCGTGTGAGTACTTACACATTCATTGTTAATTTTCTGTGTGTTTCGTCTTCATCTATTGCTTTCTCTGGTTTTATTGTATGTGTAAAATACAAAAGATTAAAGACTTTCCGTGTCTGCCAAGTAATGATTAATGCTAGTTCTCTTCCCCTGACCCCNTTGTTTTCAGACTTTAAATGCGAAACTGAAGAAACACTTTTAAACGTTATCTCTACTATAGAAATCATTCATGTGTCAGTGACAAAATAAAATCATTCATGTGTATGCATTTATTATCCATCAAATTGTTTATTGTCCTCCTCGAGTTTTGATAGAGCATGTTATGGCGGTCGAGTCTGGGTCCCAAAACACCATGTGATTAACATTAAAGCAACACTCTATATGTCGGCAACGTTGTTTGTTTTGTCCCTTTATTAGATCTCTACGTCCTTTTGTTTCCTCAAGTCACTCATTTGTCAAAAGAGTGTCTGTCCCATCATTTGTTTATTCAAGATTTACCCAAAAAGTTATCTTTCCTCTTTAGTAAAATTTCTTTTGGTAATGGCAGTGTTTCATGCTGTACTTGTCTATTTCTTGATCCAAACTGTTGTTTGACCCTTTTACATGAGTAATTGTTATATTTGTTCTTGACTACGGCTAGTTCTTGGTTTCTTGCAGGTGTTGTCAAGTTTCTAACCAAAAAAAAATTCTATTTATATCTTTAATTCAGTCCAAAGACGATGAAGGATAACGATGACAAGTACGAGAAAGCTGAGAGAGGTTCAACCAAGATCTTGCCCAAGACTGCTCTGCTGATTCTGCTATGTGGGCTCTCTTTCTATCTTGGTGGACTTTACTGTGGAAAGAACAAACTCCAAGTCAACGATGTTGCAAAAGCTGGATCTTCCTTGGATGTTGTTGATAACTCTCCTCAAGTCAAATCTGTTTCTTTTCCGGAGTGCAGTAGTGACTACCAAGATTACACTCCCTGCACGGATCCAAGGGTACACTCAATTTTCTTAAGTATACTTTTAGTCCTTGAATCTGTAAAAATAGTTTAGCTAATTTTTTTTATTTTTCAATTTTGGCATGGTGGTAGAAATGGAAGAAGTATGGTACTCACAGGCTTACTTTCATGGAACGTCATTGTCCTCCTGTGTTTGATAGAAAGCAATGTCTAGTCCCTCCTCCTAATGGGTATAAGTCACCAATAAGATGGCCTAAGAGTAAAAATGAATGTTGGTACAGGTAAATATTTGCTTCTCTAGATCTCTCCTGTCCTCAGATATTTGAAGTAATTAAGTGACAATTTGATGTGATTTAATTTCAGGAATGTGCCATATGATTGGATTAACAAACAAAAATCTAACCAGCATTGGCTAAAGAAAGAGGGTGATAAGTTCCATTTCCCTGGTGGAGGCACAATGTTTCCTAATGGAGTTAGTGCTTACGTCGATTTGATGCAAGACCTGATCCCTGAAATGAAAGATGGGACTATACGAACTGCCATTGACACTGGTTGTGGGGTGAGTTTATACATTTTCTTGAAATTTCAACTTAAAAACATTAGAGGTTCCTTTTCTTCAACTTCCTACATTTTTGCTCTGTTTTAAAGGTTGCAAGCTGGGGAGGAGACTTATTGGACCGTGGTATACTCACAGTGTCACTCGCCCCAAGAGATAACCACGAAGCTCAAGTCCAGTTTGCTCTAGAACGTGGAATCCCTGCGATACTCGGCATCATCTCAACTCAACGTCTCCCTTTCCCTTCAAACTCATTCGATATGGCTCATTGCTCAAGATGCCTTATTCCATGGACTGAGTTTGGTAATGAAGAGCTATCTTGATTCTCTAATTTTTTTTTTTGTCGGCTACCCATTTAATTAGACCAAGTTTTGGTTATCTGATAATGCGATGAAAACTCATGTAAGTATTTTTCTCTTTGCTGCTGACTTCAGGTGGAGTCTATCTCCTGGAAGTTCACCGTATCCTAAGACCCGGTGGCTTCTGGGTCTTATCCGGCCCCCCAGTCAACTACGAGAACCGTTGGAAAGGATGGGACACAACCGTCGAAGCGCAGAGATCAAACTACGAGAAGCTCCAGGATCTCTTAACCTCAATGTGCTTCAAAATGTACGCCAAGAAAGACGACATCGCTGTGTGGCAAAAATCTTCAGACAACGCGTGCTACAACAAGCTGTCTAACGACCCCGACGCGTACCCGCCGAAATGCGACGACAGCCTCGAGCCGGACTCCGCTTGGTACACCCCCATACGCCCTTGCGTGGTGGTTCCGAGCCCTAAGCTTAAGAAGACGGGTTTGGAGTCTACTCCCAAATGGCCTCAGAGGTTGCACGCGACTCCTGAGAGGATCTCCGATGTTCCTGGAGGAAACGGTGGCTTGTTTAAGCGCGACGGTAGCAAGTGGAAAGCGAGGGCTAAGCATTACAAGAAGCTGTTGCCTGCTGTTGGGTCTGATAAGATAAGGAATGTGATGGATATGAACACTGCTTATGGTGGTTTGGCTGCTGCTTTGGTCGATGATCCTTTGTGGGTGATGAACGTTGTGTCGTCTTACGCTGCGAATACGCTTCCCGTTGTGTTTGATCGTGGGTTGATTGGAACGTATCACGACTGGTAAAATTTATCAAAGCCTATTCTTTAATCAATTTGAATTTGCATACATAATGCGTTATGTTGTGACATAGGTGTGAGGCTTTTTCGACGTATCCAAGAACTTACGATCTTCTTCACGTTGACGGTTTGTTTACATCTGAGAGCCAAAGGTAAGACCTCAAAGCCTTTGAAACTCATTGATGCTGTGATATAGTGCTAAGTAATGATCTGGTATTACGCAGGTGTGAGATGAAGTATGTGATGCTGGAAATGGATCGGATCTTGCGTCCTAATGGGTATGCGATTATACGCGAGTCGAGCTATTTCGTGGATAATATTGCATCCGTCGCTAAAGGACTGAGATGGAGTTGCCGTAAGGAACAAACAGAGTCTGAGTCAGAGAACGAGAAGCTCTTGATTTGCCAGAAGAAGCTGTGGTATTCATCTAACACTACGTCAGAAACAAAATAGTAAAAAAGTGAGAGGGGCAAAATCTAAAGCTTAAGCTTAAAGCCTTGGTTTTGTGTGTCCTGGAGGTTTCTTGAGAACAAAGTCACTACAGCAAAGTATAGGTTCTTTGTCTTGCTTCAAAGCCAAGAAGGTGTTTAAAGCAGCTGCCAATTCTTATTTTATTATCCCAGCATATTTATCAACTTTCGATTTTTGCTTATAGTATACTAGGGTCGGTCCGCGCTACGCGCGTAATATAATTTATGTTTGATGTATATAACTATGTAATTGTACTTATTTATTGAATTTTCTAATATTTTATTTTTTTATTGCTTATTTAAACAATGTGAAAATAGTCAAATTGTTGTGATAAAAATATACATTATTGATTCTTTCAGTTGAAAGTTTTGATGGTAAAATATTAGCCTTAGTTTCGTTGCATCAAGTTAATTTTTTAATAAAATTGTTAAAATAGTTTAATATATTTATGTTTTTTTTTTTATTTTGACGAATTAGATTTTTAAAATATTTATTTTATGGTAGTTTATCTATTTTATTTATACTTTATATATTTTTGGTCAAATTGTTTTACATTGAATTTCTGTTTATATTGTACAAATATAAATATTTTTAAAACTGTTTATACTGTACAACCTTAGTTTTCTTGTTTTATTTTATGTTGCGTGTTTATACTGTATATATATATATCAGTATTAAATTTCTGTTTGAATATTTTTATTGGATCAGTAGATTAATTTTCTTTGTAAGAAATCATTTTTTATTTTAAATATAATAGTTTCCTTTGTGTTTTAGTTAGTGTTACATTTATTGGATCAGTTTTTTTTTTTTTTTTTCCAACAACTTCTTTTATAATTTTTTTTTTTTTGTTT
>NC_027754.1:41305055-41306216 GCF_000695525.1 Brassica oleracea var. oleracea | reverse complement strand
GTGGGAATTCGAAATCGCCTTTGAGAGAGAACTGTTAGGGTTTCTGAATTTCGCGAAAAATGAAACAAAAAAAATAAAAATCACCTTATATATTGGGTAAATAATCCGGTTAGCTTTAAAAGTACATTGGTAAACTTTAAGGTTGGTCCGGTTTAACTATTCAATTTCCTGGTGATTCTCCAAGGGGCCTGGCTGAATCACGAGAGGCATTGAAACAAGCCGAGGCCGCGTTGAAATCTACTGAAGCTGCTCGTGCCGCTGAGCTCTCTCAGCTGGAGGTTTGGGTCAGCGATCTCGAGCGGGACCTCAAGAGTCAACGACATAGATCCTATCGGATCCGACTCGGGGACCAAAGCGACACCAACTGGGTTAACGGGAGCCAATGATGCTACTGGAACAACCCAGACGCAACGAATCCCTCCGATCGGGACTTCAAGTCCTTCAAAATAATAACTTCAAATAATTTCTTCAAATATTACTAGTTTCGAACATATATCACAAATGAAAATTTCAAACATATAACACATACATATTAGTTAGATACATAAATATTGATAGCCGTGTGTTTGAAACTATAAATCTTTCGGCAACAATTTATTCCTTTATGAAAAATTCTCAAGCTATCAGTACACTCAGACAAAAATCACGATATGTGTACTGATGGACTGTCAACGTGGGTCAGTTGTCCACAGACAGTCCACGGGAAGGGCCAACGTGCTGATATGCGTACTAACGGACAGTCCTCGCACCGGTCGGCCTGGCCCTTCTGTCGGCGATACGCTCCTGGCCTTAACTGGCCGGGTCGTGCCTCCGGCGCTGTTACTTTGAAGAAATTAGAGTGCTCAAAGCAAGCCTACGCTCTGTGGCATTAATCTCCCTGGTACATGTAGAATCAAATGTTAGGATTGTTCGCACCATGGTCAATTTAGTTTTACACGTCCGATCCTATTGTTTGTCCACATAGCC
The DNA here is from genome assembly GCF_000695525.1 of Brassica oleracea var. oleracea. Classification (NCBI taxonomy): domain Eukaryota; kingdom Viridiplantae; phylum Streptophyta; class Magnoliopsida; order Brassicales; family Brassicaceae; genus Brassica; species Brassica oleracea. Next base: position 41,305,250 of record NC_027754.1, on the reverse strand, counting down.
GTGCGGCTTGTTTGTTCGTACCATGGTCGATTAGATTGATTATTTTGGCCTTTTCTTCTCAGATCTCAGATCTGAAGATGACCTTTCTCCCTACGGGGAAGATCCTTTCTGACTGGTGCTGGTGTGAATGTGTCTCTCGTACCAGGCCTTGGGAGCCCAATTTGATGTTTAGCTTTTCCTTTGTCAGATGTGTCC
>NC_027754.1:41280811-41304955 GCF_000695525.1 Brassica oleracea var. oleracea | reverse complement strand
TAACAAAGATTCCTGGAACAAAACAAACAGAACAATATAATTACACAAAGCCTTACAGATCAAAACAAAGCAATACAAACATACCTAAGAACTTCATGTTCTGAAGTGAACCTTTTGTCTCTCACACCCAACCATCTGTTACGCTTAAAGGACAAATCTTTAAGAAGCCAATCTCACTGACTCACAAAATGGCTCTCGTAATCCTTGAAGAAACTTCATATAACTAAAAAAAAAAATTGCTTCTAGAGTCTTCCCCAACCCCATATGCTCAATCTGTAGATTAGTCTCAACATAGATACAATCACAAAGATAGAGATTCAAAAAAAAAAGTGGTGGTACCTCGTAACCTGCAATCATACTAAAAAAAGTTTTTGAGTTCTGGTTTATATCTGAAGAAAAAGGGCGGAGAGTTACCGAGAAGGACATTGACGCCGAGAAGATATTTGTACATAAGCCAAGAGACTCCTTCGACTTGGTGAGGCTTTAGAGTCACCGTGATTCCGAACTCTCTGCAATCGGGAGGAAAGTGGATCTTAGTTGTATGCAATGAAAGTGACATGAAGATATTTTCATGATCTAAACACCAACCTTTTGATGACATGGAGGATAGCTTAAACAATTTGCAGATGCATTAGCTCTGCCAAAGAGAAAGAGAAGAAATTAGAGATAAAAGAAAAAGGGTTCACATTTTTGCATATAAGAAAGAGCTTAGTAACTGAGACAATACTGCTGAGATGTGTCCTAAAGCTGCAAAATACTTTGAACTAATTGAAGAAACCTTTACTGCTCATCTAAAACACAAAATCGAGTTTCTCAATCTAGGGTAAAATGCAATCTAATCGAAACATGAAAACACAAAATCACAAATACAAACAAAATCAACAAACGTATTCGAAATCAAGAGTACAGATGATGATGTTCTACCAAAAGGAAGGTTTACCTTTTATAGGATTAGAGACACCGCTTTAAAGATCGAAACAAAGCATTGAAGACAACATAGTGGGTTGAGTGAATCAGTGGGAGTAAACACGAAGCCAATAACTCAGACCGTTTCATATCGTATGGAGAAGCGCAAACGTCAACTCGTCGTCGCACGAAGAAGAGAGATGATCTTCGTAGAACATAATTAGGGTTGGAGGGCATAATCAATCTAACCAGGCCGGATACACCTTCTAATTTCAGAGCCCAACATACACAAACAAAGCCCATGACGAAAGAACTTAAATGAAACGCTGCACTTTACAGACCAGAACACTTGTCAGCACGTCGTGAAACGACTTATCTAGCTGGAATCCGACGTGGCACGTCCTGGAGAGAGAAAAACACTCTTTTATAATAATAGATAATAGATGCTTGGTGAGAAATATATTATGGATCTTTTTGTTTAAACTGTAATTTTAAATTTTAAATTGTCGAGATTTCTCCAAAGTTAGGTGTATTGATTTGAGATACAGTTGTATTGTTTTACACGTTAATACTTGCAGTGGTCCATTAATCCATTACAAAAGAATTTCTTACTTTTCTCTTGCATTTGCGTAAAGAAAATAGTTGTGTGTTTTGTTTTATCTTTCCGACAATTTATATACCAAACAAAGAACAAATACCATTAACGGTAAGGATTTGGTTCGTGTTTTTAATATTGTAGCCAAAAAGTAAAAAGACAAGGGGTCCGATTGGTAGTAGAACTGTTGAGGCTGTATGGTTTGTAACAGTTCTTACGGTCATTTTTTCTCCAATCGGGCTTTTAGAAACATTTATTCGTCTAAAGCCATCACAGCCGCTTTCTTCTCTTTTTTAAGTTTCCAACCTGTTTTCTAAAGGTCAGCTTATCGTGGCTTTGAGAAAAAAAATAAACCTTTTTTTTCTTTCGTTTCTTACCAGAAGAATAGAAACACATCTCTACCTTTATTATATATGTTATCGCAAAGAATAAATTAGTTAGTTAACAATTATTTTTTTATCTTTATTTTAAGATCCATTTCTCATAAACAAAAAAAAAATTCCTTATGACCGAAAGAGTTGTGTACTTTATTCTCATGATACTTACTATTAAGTGAGCGGGGAGAATGGATTGTTCCAAGAACTAACAATTTTTGTTGATTCAAAAATTTATATTTTCACGCATTTTTTGTATTTGAGAAAGATGAAATAAACTAAACAGGCACATGAAATTAAAATTTTGATATAGCACGGCTAAATTAGGGACCTTATAGCGAAGCATTGTAATGTTACGGCTCTGGTGCCATGTTTCATTACCTCAAATATGTGTATGCAATTTGTTTTCTTTCTACAACCTCTACCGTTTTTTTACAACAATCAGATTTATAAAATTATTGTAACTAACGGTCACAGTTTTTAAAGTCAAAATCTCTACGGCCAAAAGTCTAAAGTCAAAGCCTAAAGTTACCAATAGGAGCCGATGAATGATGGAAATATTTTAAAACTGAAGAGTAAATATGGTCGGCTTGGTTAGGTGAAAGGTTCGTAGTTGAATATGACATAACAATTTTAAAACATACTAAAATGGATATTAGTCCATGAAATCTAATTAAAAAGACCTAAAGTAAACGATCTCCTTTAGTTTAGACATCCAAAAACGTATATTCGGGTATTATGCAACAAGTTTAAATTTATACTAGAGGGAAGCGACGAAAGTTGTTTTTTTCTACACCCAAACAATTTAAAACTTATTTCCCTCCAAATAAAACATAGTAGGTTATTTTCCAGAGGTAAGTAAGTCTACTATTTGACTATGATTGCCATTTTTTTCTTTCATATCAACCTGACTTTTTTATTCATTTTAGAGTATAATAATGATATCCACAAACCTCAAAATTCATAAAATCTTTAAAGAAGTTATTTGTTCGTGAAATTATTAACAAGCAAAATTGAAGGTAATCAAATCTACTTTTGTTAATCTACTGAATCATATTTAATACAATCACGAAAGGTCAAAGAAATACAGTATTTTTATCAGTTACATCGTGGAAGACTGGAAGGCAAGAATAAAAAGAAAAAGAGTAAAGAGCCGGCCACGTAAAGGTACCGTGAAAATCCTCGTAATCGGACGGTTCATATAAAGTAACGACATCACCACTTGACAATCTGACGGTTATGTATAAAAGCGCACGGTATATTCCTGCAGCGATGCACAGAAGATTATAAGTTTTCTTAAACGCGACAAGACCACAATATCAAAGGCAGGCAAGGAAAAATATTCTCTTTTCACGAGATAAGCGCACGCAGAAAGAGAGGAGAGAGAGGGAAGGATTGATATTTGTTGAAACGGAATCGAAAAGTAGAAAGGTGAAAGAGGGTAAGCAGAAGCTCTGGATTTCCGTCGGCGGCGACGGTGGTTATGCCTGTTGGCTCTGAGGTCTCCGTCTCGTGATTTGACTCTGGTCTTTGCTTATTACGAATTCGATTATCAATTTGTTGATGTGTTTTTCGCGTTTCATCAGATTGGATCTGATTTCGGCTTTTTTTTCTTTCTTAATTCTATCTGTATGCTTGGAATCGTGTGTTGGGGAGGCTGATTCGATGTATTGATCGAATTTTAGGGTTTAGGGAGATCGATTTGGGTGGTATTGATAGATATATCTTCGAATCAGAAATGTTGTATGAGCTAAATTGGAGTTTATGTTTGTGATTTGTGATCTCATCTGCATTTTGATTCGTTCCTGCTAGGTGTTTGGGGGGTTTGCATGATCAATGGTAGCTTGAAACACTTGCTTACATTTCTGATTGGTTCATATCATTGGTACAGGCTCTATCAGGCTTAATTTTGGGTGGATTGTGTTGTTTCTGAGATATGGAGCAAGTTCTCGTCTGGCCAAGCTGCTTCCATCATCGGCTTTTCTCTTTCCAAGAAGCGCTTGATTGGCGGTTTCTTCTTCGTTCTGATTTCCTTGTTGGCTCTTTCGTTAACTGCACTTAGTTCTCAAACTCTCTCCTATCATCTTTAGGGAAGGCAAATTTCTGAGACTGGTATGTTTTTTTCCTATATTGAAGCTGTTGTCAGTTTTGTTTTTGCTCTACACGATGCTGCCAATTACAGATTTTAATTGATTTTATTTAGACATATTTCCTCTTTTTTTTTTTTTTAATTGGTAAATGCAAAATCAATATAAGAAATGGTAAAACCGCTAAAAGTTAGGGATTTTTTGTTTCTTTTGCAGGGTTGAAGTCTGCAAATTCTTGCTTCGCATAGTCCTAAAGAAACCTCTTTATCTGCCCCCTGCAGACAAAGCTCTGTTAGCCCCCTCTTCCATTTCTTGTTCTTATGGGCACTGGTTGAAGAAGAATATATCAGTTTCGTTTTCAAGTTTACATGATGCTATTTTCTTGAGTCTTAACCCCTGAGTCAGTTGTTGTGAGCTTCGGGTTCTTCCTGTCAGCCAACACATTCTTTCTTGTTGGTTCCTTTGAGTTCCTCAGTATGTGTTTTCCTCTTCTCTTGCTGTCTTTCTTTTCCCTTAATGGTCAACCCCTTGGTTCTCAAAGTAAATAACGGTCAGTCTACCCAGCTGGAGAATCATTGATTTAACTGCTTTGGTGTCCAGTCCTTGCTACGAACTACTGGAAGATTAATGCTATATAAATCTTTCAGAAGTTCTTTACATACATAAAAAAATAAAATAAAGAGGTTACTTTGCTTTACCGTAAAGAATATGGACAGGTAGCTCAAAGATCTCTCAATTTTTTTAACACCTTTTGGTATATGTCTCCTTGATATATTGCTTATAAGTTTGCTTCTCCCTGACATGAATTTATAGGTACAAGTTAATAAAAGAGGTTGGTGATGGAACTTTTGGTACTGTTTGGCGAGCTATCAATAAGCAGACGGGTGAAGTTGTAAGTTTCTTTCTTTGAGAACTGTCTATGCCTGCTTAATGTTCTGTGCTCGGTTTTCTTACCAACTGAAGTTTTCAATGAGCAGGTTGCAATTAAGAAAATGAAAAAGAAATACTACTCATGGGAAGAATGTATTAATCTGAGAGAAGTGAAGGTAGTGAATTGCGTTTGTTAACATGCTCTTTTGTCTTGTTTAGCGTATGTTTACTGATTCCTCCCCTTTTCTCCTACTAGTCGCTTAGGAGGATGAATCATCCAAACATCGTGAAGCTGAAGGAAGTCATCCGGGAACATGATATCCTATACTTTGTCTTTGAGTACATGGTATACTTCTTCCTGCTTGTAGATTGCTATTTTTGCGTACACTTTAATTCATTTAACTGAATCTGCGCATGTCATTCTTACTTGATCAGGAGTGCAATCTTTATCAGCTTATGAAGGATCGAAAAAAGCTTTTCGCAGAAGCTGATATTAGAAACTGGTGCTTTCAAGTCTTACAAGGCCTTTCTTATATGCATCAGCGTGGTTACTTCCACCGCGATCTTAAGCCAGGTAATTAATAGCCTTGAGGTGTCAATTTATATAAAGCTATAAACATCTGCTGTGAAGATTGACAATATTGATTTTCATCAGTGTCTTTCTAGCGATCATGGTTCAATAGTTTGTCAAGAATCTATCTTTATACTATGTTGGTTGTTGCAGAAAATCTATTGGTCTCTAAAGACATCATCAAGATTGCTGATTTTGGTCTGGCAAGGGAGGTTAATTCGAGTCCACCTTTTACCGAGTATGTTTCTACACGCTGGTAAGATTCACTTCTCTTTTTTCTTTATGTTGCAACGAGTCTTTCTTTACTTATAAGTCATATGTCGAGTAGATGCTATAAATTACTGCCTTACTGACCCAAAAGTCTTTTTACTAATAGGTATAGGGCACCCGAAGTACTCCTTCAGTCATATGTATACACATCAAAAGTTGGTTAGTATCCATACTGTTGTAAGAAATAAAAGTATTTTCTCGTTATTGATCTAGTGCTAAACAATGTGCTAATTTTCTTTTTCCAGATATGTGGGCGATGGGAGCTATTATGTCTGAGCTGTTGTCTCTGCGTCCTATATTTCCAGGGGCTAGGTAACTTAGCAGTGATTGATTTGTATTTTGGTGGTTTGAAATGTTGCAGAGTTCAAAGCTAATAACCAAGTGAAAATGTTGTCGTATCATTCTTGTAGTGAAGCAGATGAAATCTACAAAATCTGTGATGTCATAGGCAGTCCAACTGAAGAGACCTGGTTAGAGGGACTTAATCTTGCTAACACCATAAACTATCAATTCCCTCAGGTATTGTTCGAGCTTGAATAATGTGTGTTGAGCCTCAATAGTTAAGGACTAACTGTTGTCATCTTGTAGCTTTCTGGTGTGCCTCTTTCAAGCTTGATGCCATCTGCTAGTAAAGATGCAATTAATCTTATTACGGTAATTAACACTTTTTTAAAAGGAGTTGCCCTATAGCTGTGGACATATTTCGTGACACTAATCTTTACCTGTTTTCGTGATCGTTCAGCGGCTTTGCTCCTGGGATCCATGCAACAGACCGACTGCTGAAGAGGCCCTGCAGCACCCGTTCTTTCAGGTACACCGGAGAGTACTTTCTTCTTATAGCTCCACTCTTGATCAGCTGATTTAAACATGTTCTCACGTGGCAGAGTTGCTTTTATGTCCCACCATCTCTCCGACCCAAGCCATCTGTTGCAAGAACTCCGCCTGGTAAAATCTTTTTAGTTTGTTGGTTGCCAATATCAGGATATGGATTACTATATTGGTATTGAGATTGTTGCAAAACTAAATTTCATGTCGTGATGTTTCTAGTTGGACCAAGGGGATCATTCGAGCAGCAACCAGTTAAACGGCAACCAGTGTCTCTTGCCAAAGCTAAGACATTCAACAGCCATTCTACTCCAAAGTCGAATACTGCTTTTGGTAGTGGTGTTCAGAGGAAACTCGATTTGGCTAAGCAAGATGCTACGAGAAACACTAAGCCGGTGAGAAGTTCCGTCAAAGACTCCATATACAGACCACCCGGAAGAAAGAGTCCTTGTAAGTAAAAACCTTAAAACCACCCCTTATGTCGTATAACACTTACAATGGTTGTTTTTCTTCATTTAATCAAAACAAAACCATTCAATTGGAGGTAATGCAGCAGGTTCATCGGTGAACAAGAACCGTGTCGCTCGTGGTGTATCTGAAACTGCTGATAAGATCTCGAACATGAGCATCAGAGGAACCGTGTCTAGAAGACACTCAGTGTCTGTGATGCAGCAACAGCAGCTGAAGCCGCCGCAGATGAAGGCAGGATGTGTAGGAGAAACACGTAACATGTTCATTAGACCAACACAACCCACCACCAACGCCTACTCTAGGAAAGTCGCCGGCTGACCCAAAAAAAAAAACCTCAAACACAAGCCTCTTCTGAAGAATACTCTTTACTATAAATATCTTTACTCTATACTCTGGTTTGTCCATAAAATCAAATACCTTAATGTCTTTTCAGTTACACGACGGTCTATGTCGTCTGCAGCCCTTGTTTCATTTTCTTTTCATGCTTTCGGTCGTGTGATGGTTTGTATTATGAGTAGCGATTAACTTGGTGGTTTGCAATAAAGTTCGACTTGGGTACTTTGCTATAGCTGCGTTTGGGGGATTGGCAGAAGCACACTCTTGAAGTATCTTCTTGTACTGGTTTCGAGAAAAATATCAAAGGGGCTGTGTTTGTTTTGTTCTTTCTCATGCTTGAGGAGCTGAGCATGATGGGACCATACCAGACATGAACCAAGAAGCAAAACCCTATCAAAATATAGACAAAGTGGACATGCATCGTCGGATTTTTGTGTTCTCTTCTCCGTTCTGTTTTCGAGTGGGAGAAATGGACAAGGTTTATACTCTAATGCTGGTTCAGTTGGATCCGGTATACATCCGTTTTACCCGGTCCAATTATTGATTTAATTTAATTTCAACCTTCTGATATTTGGATGGTAAACCGGGTCGAATTATACGGTCAAGCATGGCCGGACCGGTTATTTTGCTTCTTCTTTTATCCAAGCGCTAAACGACGAGTGGTTAATCGGTGTTCGTCGGCGAAAAGGCTAACGAAGAGTGTTTTGCATCTGCAAATCCAATCAAAGGTGAAAAACAAAGAAGGAGCGAAGATCGAAACGGAAGAGAAAAACTGAAACAGCAATCCCTTAATGGTAAACCTTAGATGTTCTGTTCTGTTCTTTGTCTCTGTTTCTTCTTTAGATTTATCCCAGTTGGTCTGAATGTTTGTTATTCATCAATTGTCTGGTTTGCCACCAAGTGAACTGGTTTCTCATATCTACTTTATGCTTGGCTGGTGATATTATACATAGTGTTGGTTTAATAGTCTATAGCTTTTAACGTGCATTGGATTTGGGTATTGAAGATGATTCTAGTGGGTCAGTGGTAATCTTACGGTTGTGTTTCAAACCTCTTCATAGGTGGTGATGATCATCAAGGGCATATTCAGGAGGTATGAGAAATGGAATCCGGTTCATCCTACTTATGGAGCTTTTTGGGGAATGGGGATTGGGATAGGTTGTGGCGTCGGATGGGGACCTGGTTTTGGCCCTGAGGTCATTGGCTACGTCGGTGCTGGCTGCGGCGTTGGTTTCAGTGTTGGCATTACACTCGCTGGTCTCGGCATTGGTCTCCCCACAAACCTTCTTCTTGCAGCTCCTTATAACAGTATATACACACACACACACACTCACTCTCTCTCTTTCTTTCTATGAAATTTCTTGATTACAAGTAATCTTTCCTCTGATGAACTTCTTTTTCATGTTATTACTTTTTTTTTGTTTTCAGCTGTAGAAGCAACTAGAAAGGGTGCTTTTAAGTTGTTTGGTAATAGTCTTTCAATTGATGGCTGGAGCGATGTTATGCCTCAGTTTGTTGGGTTGCAGAGACAAGTCAGTGAGATGTGCTCTGGTTTTAACAAGAAGCCTCCTCTCTTAGATGATGCCGTTGACTTGAAAAGTTTGCCTTTGTTCATCCCACATGATTGTGGAAGCTCTGGGATCCATCTTCTCTATATGCGCAAAGGTACATTTCACTGTCTATATGTTTATTTCTCTATTAATGTTTTGAAGCTCTTATCTATCTGTTTTCTTGTCATTGATACGACACATTGTCTTAAGATTTCTCGTTTTGCTAATACAAGAAAAGCTAATAAATTATGGCTTCTGTATCCTGAGCATTCCAACACTTTTCAGTCTCGTGCTGTTTGGAGATGTTACTCTTATTTAGTGGATAGAATCGATGGTTTTGTTTGTTAGGACAATCTGGATAGAGAAATCAGTAAGATGTAATCAGATTTTATTTTCAGGTTTGGAGGACAAGAACCGTGGAGATTCATCAGCTATGTAATGACGTTAGACCACGAGGATCTCAAGCATTTGAGACCCTCCTGTCGAGATTTTGATTGAGTAGTTATTACTTTCCTGTCTTGGTTGGAGGGCACACTACGAAACAAACCTGAAGCATTTGTGTGCGGGTCCATGATACAGTTACATAGATACATGTACGAGGTTTGGTGTTTGGCAGTAGCATTTATCAGACAGACAGTTCAGGTTCGGTAAAGGAAAACAGAGTGCATAAGTGTAGTTATGCTTCAAGCACTTCATCCTCTTCACTCATCATGTATTATAAGTTTTCTTTTAACTATCATTTATTTAGTGTCTAAGAGGTTTTGAATCCGTAGCTCAGCACATAGCCAGACACTGGACCATGTAATATTTTTCTTCAAATTTGTATATGTTTATAAAACAACAAAACAAAACCCAATACACTGCTAAATCTATACGTATCTGGTCACTGCAAAATTGATCTGTGATTTTTTTTAATTTTTAATCTTTTTTGTAAAATTATTAGTGCAGATATTGATCTGTAATTAGTTTTGAAATTATTTTGAATTCGATGCATCAATAATTCGCTGCAAAAAAAAAAGAAAAATAAACTTTTCTTTGGATTGTGGTTCACACGTCATCTAATATGTTGATACGTCGTCGTGCCTAACGGAATATAAGCTCGCCGTCAGCGACCTTCGATAGTCAGCTATACATGCATATACATGAGGACAAATCGGAAATGTGTGTTTCGAACTGATTTGACATGTCTTAATTTTAAATTAATTATGTTTTATTACCATATTAATTATGTTTTGTTTGTTTATCCAACAAGAAGACATCTTTGGCGTGATTAGTTTTTGTTGTCCACTTAAATCAGTTTTTATATTATTTCTTTGTCTCTCTACGGTTTTTCCCTGAAGAAGAAAATTTTCTGTTTCTGTCAAAGTTGAATCGCTTTCTCTTTGTTTTTTCGTCGTCTACAAACTTGATTCTTTCTCCGGAGCTTCGAGCTCTTTAAATCTTCGCCGGAATCCAACACCAGATTCCGGCGCCGGAGCTCCGATGAACAACACAGGTCATGTCCAAGTAGTATATGATCATCTCCCGCGGAAATACATATAGTTCCAGTTTCGGTTTTCCGTGGGGAAAGTTGTGCCCTTGTTCTTCCTTCTCGTACGGACAGGGAGAATGTCAAAGGTAGTGTACGAAGGGTGGATGGTGAGGTATGGAAGGAGGAAGATCGGACGGTCGTATATTCATATGAGGTACTTCGTTTTGGAGCCTCGTCTTATGGCCTATTACAAGAAGAAACCTCAGGATTCTCAGGTCTTAACCGCTTCTAAACTCTTTTTACTTTTCTTTTTCTTTTTTTTTTTGTATCTGTTTTGCAAGTTTCAAACTTTCCCTTTTGGGTTTCTTGAAAATCAGTATTATATGTCTCTGGGTTTCCAAGTATGTCTGTGAGATCATAGAGTGGACTGTATAAGGCACTATGCTTATAGGAAAAAAAGTCTACTATAACTTATGGGGCGTGTGTGTAATGATGATGCTTTCTACATGTGGTGAATACAGGTTCCTATCAAGACCATGTTAATTGATGGCAACTGCAGAGTTGAAGATCGAGGCTTGAAGACGCATCATGGTCATGTCAGTAGTCTTAACTTTACCTTTTCTGTTACTATTTTGTTACTCCAAGTGCTTATAGGTCGACAGTATGTGGTTTTGTGAATTGCAACCTCTGGTCTTGACATTATATTTATAAGCTAGAAAATTATTTAGGCTAATATTTGAACTTAATGAGTAGGAGAAGAAGACTATTATAGGAAATAGGAGGCACTGCTTGGTAGAGAAATATTTTCTTAGTTGTGAGCAAGACTTTTTGAGCTAAGTAACTGAGAGTATAATACTTGATTCAACTAAATTTGGTTAGCAAATGTGCTCCATGTTTCATGAGAATATTAACATTTAATGCACAAAAGATACTTATATGTATGCTATAAAAATCCCACATTTTAAACAAATAAATTAGAGGGATCATCTAAAGGTTGTGCAAGGCCAGATTTTTACAGCATTTTCAATCTCTTTCTGCAGTTCAAAGACATTTGATAATGTTTGTAGTGAATCAGTTGATGGTTCTTCATGCCAAGTTAACTTCCTATTATTATAACCTTGACTGTACTATCACTTATGCCTTTAAAATTTTCTTTTGTGCTTGTCAACTCTTTTCTGCAGATGGTTTACGTGTTGTCTGTCTATAACAAGAAAGAAAAGCACCATAGAATAACGGTATCTTCTCTTTACTTCCAAAAATAGCTAGCACTACATTTTACCTTGTTAGTTAATTATGGAGTAGTATATTCTTGCTAGATGGCAGCGTTCAACATCCAGGAAGCACTTATGTGGAAGGAAAAAATTGAGTCTGTTATAGACCAGGTCTGTCATATGCCCGCCATCACGAAATTATTTGTTTAGTATTTACTTGTCTAGACTTGCGTACATTGGTGCTTTTATCTGATTTACCTCACTGGCGCAGCATCAAGAGTCTCAAGTTCTAAATGGTCAGCAATATGTTGCATTTGAATATAAGTCTGGAATGGATAATGGAAGGACTGCTTCATCTTCAGATTATGAAAGCCAGTGAGTCCCTATCTGATATAATTTCCCTCTCTGATGGCATGTTGATTCAGTTTGCCAACAACTCACTGGTCCAGGAGAAACTTTTAGGAACTTTCTGACTAAATATCTCCAATTTTATTAAGATTCAGTGCACCAGAAGATGAAGATGACTCTAGGCGTCGTTTAGTGAGAAGGACTACTATTGGAAATGGTTTGTTCCGAGTTCATTTATTTATGAGCTAATCTGGTCAGCTGCAGTCCTGACTGTAATCTAATCACCTCAAGCAAATGTGCAGGTCCCCCGCCATCTGTACTTGACTGGACTAAGGAGTTTGATGCAGAGTTGGCGAACCAGAATTCTGATAACCAAGCTTTCTCGAGAAAACACTGGCGTCTTCTTCAGTGCCAAAACGGTTAGTGGTGTTGCAGGGTTGCTACGCAACATAGTTTATTATTTTCCCATGTTAAATCCCAAAAATATATATATCTTATGTGGAACCCAGTGCTCTCCTTAGTTATCTGCTATAGTAACTGGTAAATGAAAGAGCTAGAATTTGACCTTAATCTTCTTTGTTTGTGTTTTTTATACATTTGACAGGTCTTCGGATTTTTGAAGAGCTTCTTGAAGTTGATTACCTTGTATGGAAGTTTCTAATAGCTTGTCATTTTTTGTGGCGTGATTGCCCTCTGATTATGTAGAAACTTTATCTAGACAAGAACCGTAACTTACAGTGCTACGTGTGCAGCCGAGAAGCTGCAGCAGGGCAATGAAAGCTGTTGGAGTAGTGGAGGCAACATGTGAGGAAGTATTCGAACTTGTGATGAGCATGGATGGCACTCGTTATGAGTAGGTGCTTCTCTGCCTTCTGTTTTTCTTCATTTCTGTCTATAGTATGCATCCAGAAGTGTTTTGTTCTAACTGTTCTGGTCTGTACCTGAAGTTATTCCCCTGTGTGGTGCAGGTGGGACTGCAGCTTTCAGTATGGTAGCTTAGTGGAAGAGGTGGATGGTCACACAGCAGTGCTCTATCGTAGACTTTTGCTCGACTGGTTTCCAATGTAATGTTATACCTAAATATCATCGTCCAGTTACATTCATAGCTTCCGAACATAATCTTTTAATCAATAACTGAGAAGTGATAATTTCATCACAACTAAATTACATCTTATATGCTACATCCCTAGCTAAATAGACTCCGTTGTCCTGAAGGGCCTAGAATGTATGCAGAATGTCTTTGATTTTCTTTCTACCATGATACCATGGTCTCAGGGGAAACAATTCAGGATTATAGTTAGTTATTGTTGTCATCTGTGATCTTTAGAATATTACTTTGTTGTTTCCAATTTTATCCTAATTTATATCAAATGGCTCCAGGGTTGTGTGGCCTCGTGACCTCTGTTATGTCCGCTATTGGCGCCGTAATGATGATGGGAGTTATGGTACCTTTCTTTTCCTCCTTACTCGAGCTATAATCTGGAAAAGGTAGTTTTTACAATAGCTTGTTGGTTATTAATCTCGCTCTTTCTGTGAAGTTGTGTTGTTCCGTTCTAGGGAGCATGATAACTGTGGTCCACAACCTGGCTGTGTCCGTGCTCATCTTGAGAGTATGTCTATGAACCTAAACATATCTCAGCATTAACTAAAATGTTATAATGTTTGATGTACTATTATCTTTTTGTTGTTTATCTTAGGTGGAGGATATAATATTGCCCCACTAAAGCCACGAAATGGGAGGCCTAGAACACAGGTGCAACATCTAATACAAATTGATTTAAAAGGGTGGGGTGCAGGCTACCTTCCAGCATTTCAACAACATTGTCTTCTTCAAATGCTGAATAGTGTTGCTGGTAAGTTCTTTCCCATTGGTCCTTGCTGGCTATTTATTATCATGCGTTGTAATGCTCTCATCACAGGTTTGCGGGAATGGTTTTCACAGACAGATGAGAGAGGTGTTCATACCCGGATCCCTGTTATGGTTAACATGGCATCATCTTCCTTGAGCTTGAGTAAGAGTGGAAGGTCTCTGCATCAGTCTGCCTTTTCTGTTGATCAAACAAATGCTGCCAACAGAAACTCTGTGCTCATGGATGAAGACTCTGATGATGATGATGATGAGTTTCAGATCGCTGAATCAGAAAAAGAGGTTTGAATATCCAAGCATTTTCATCATCTAATACTAAGCTGCATGTGGTATTGAATCGTCATTCTTGTGTACAATTTCAGGGTGAAACAAGTAAGATAGAGACTGATGTCAAGAAAACAGGTGAGCACCCTATGATTTAAGTGTAAAAATTCTACCTTGACTCAAGAAAGATAATCTAATAGTTTTATGTGAATTGAAACTTCAGAAGAAGAACCTGCACACAAGATTGATCTGTCATGCTTCTCGGGTAACCTAAAGCGGAATGAAAATGAAAATGCTCGTAACTGCTGGAGGACTTCTGACGGGAACAACTTCAAAGTTCGTAGCAAGAACTTTTGTGATGATAAAAGAAAGGTCGGTGAACCTATTTGTCTTAGTTCTTTAGAATGGTTCAGTTCTTGCATCCAGCTAACTTCTGTTCCTGTCCATTTAATGCTATACTGAAGATTCCTGCTGGGAAGCATCTTATGGACCTCGTTGCTGTCGATTGGTTCAAAGACAGTAAAAGAATAGATCATGTGGCTAGACGTAAGGGCTGTGCAGCACAAGTAAGATACATTACATCAAGCAGAGATTATTACAATCAAATCTTCAAATGCTTCCCTTCCCATACTATTCTCTTGCCTTTGGATTCGTCTTAGAAAGGAATATCCATGATTATTGAGTCTTTTGATAAACGTGTTCAGGTTGCTGCAGAGAAAGGTCTATTCTCAATGGTTGTAAATGTACAAGTAAGTTTTAACGATCAAACTATTATTAAGATTCAGAACATAATGTACAAACCACAAAGTCATATTTGGTTGTATAATAGGTTCCAGGGTCAACACACTACAGTATGGTGTTTTATTTCGTGACGAAAGAACTTGTACCCGGGTCCTTATTGCAACGATTTGTTGATGGGGATGATGAGTTCCGGAATAGTAGGCTAAAGCTTATACCTTTAGTTCCTAAGGTATGTTCGTCTCTCTTTCTCTTTGTGATTACCACTAACAAGTATATTGACATTATTTTTATGTAAGGGGTCATGGATAGTAAGGCAAAGCGTGGGAAGCACTCCATGTCTCCTAGGGAAAGCAGTGGACTGCAACTACATTCGTGGCCCGACATACTTAGAAGTGAGTGAAGTTATATAGTGTTGAATTCGAAGCTCTCTGTAACCATTAATAACTCAAATGATTCATCATGTAGATTGATGTGGATATTGGTTCATCAACTGTTGCAAATGGAGTGTTGGGACTCGTCATTGGTGTAATCACATCGTTGGTTGTCGAAATGGCTTTCCTTGTACAGGTGACAAACGGACACAATGTTTATAGGTTTTGCTTTAAAGTAGTTGGGGTTATTGTAATAATGTATACGAACAAATCTAGTTTGGTTTTGGCAGGCAAATGCACCGGAAGAATTGCCAGAGAGGCTTATAGGTGCGGTTCGGGTTTCGCATATAGAACTCTCTTCAGCTATAGTTCCAAATCTGGAGTCAGGTTAATAATATAGTGTATGACTCCTTAACACCTCCCTTAGAAATTACTATCAAACTTCATATATGTTCTGTCATATCAAAGTGTTTTGGTGGCTCTTTGGAAATGTTCACTGTTGTAATTTCATTTCATGGTGAAAAATATATATGTCTGTTATATATCCTCTTTACAATGCGTCAATAGTGTAAAATGCACAACTTTTAAGCTGCTTGGTAACTGACCATGAGTAGTCTCAAGTATACAATGACATTTGAGTTACCGACGATGATGATAATGCGTCATTGTAAACTTGAAGGGCCTACATTCGATTTCTTCTTTGGTTTTGGAACACTTCAATAGAGACAAAAGCAGAAAGATCTTCCAGCCATCACTGTCTCTAGAATTAATTCTTTCTAACATATTAAATTATTAATCATTTTTAATTAACCGACTCTAGAATTCTATCTTTATTATATAAAAAAGTCTAATATAGAAGTTCAAGATGAGTTTAGTAGGTTACTATATAACAAAAGTAACATTTACTTATCTATTGCATGAAAAAGGAATTAGTTGAGAACCAAAAAAGAAAGTATATATATAGAGGAGCAAAACTTAGACAATTCCATGGTCTTCGTTCCCACTTTGACGCATCATAAGAGAAGAAGAACCAATAACAAACATCTTAGACCAGTCATAGAAAGAGAAAAACAAATCAATCTTCTCTTTGTGTTTCAAGAGAACAAAAGAAGTTATGAGAGATTTAATATATCGTCAACTAAAGGTGATGGTGATGATGATGGTGATCGTTTCTTGGAGATGTGTTTTGGGATTGGAGAACATTAACCCGATCTTCTTTGATGAAGGTCTTTCTCATTTATTTGGTGAATCTAATCTCATTCGATCTCCTGATGATCGCAGCGTTCGATTACTCCTCGACAAATACACCGGTAATTTTCTTGTCTTCTTAAGTAATTATTTAGATATTATTAGTACAAATATTTCTCAGGAAATACAATTAGTTTCACGTTAAGAGACTCGAGTTTTAGGTTTTTGATGATGATGATAATCTCTACTTTTAATTTTGTGAGTTGCATGGACATAATAATGGATAGGAATGGAACGATAACTCGATGGTGATAACATACTTATGCGATTAAACCATCTTGTATCATGTATTCATGTTACAATGGTTTTAACATGATCATGCGATTATACCATCTTTTACCAAACATGAACTTTTGCAAAATTATAAGTTAAAAAGAAAAAAGACTTTTACAAAATCTTGATCTAGATTCAATCATCATGTTCATGTAAAAGTAAATGATGTGACATACGCAATTTATTTATTTCACCGTTTGTCAACTTTGTTAATAAAGTTTCTTGAAAATATGTTACTACTTAAAGTCGTTGGGTTTTTAATTATATAGATTTAATACGAAATTATTTCAAAATGAATTCGATAGGGTCAGGATTCATATCTTCAAGCATGTATCAACATGGATTTTTCAGTTCGTTGATAAAGTTGCCTGGAGCTAACACGGCCGGTCTTGTAGTCGCCTTCTATGTAAGTCATTAATCTTTTTCAATTTCTTAAAATTTAGTAAAAAGTGATTGAATGTGAATTAATATTCAATCCAGACATCAAACGGCGATGTGTTTGTGAAGAACCACGACGAATTAGACATAGAGTTTTTAGGGAACGTTGAAGGGAAGCCGTGGCGGTTTCAGACGAATATGTATGGAAACGGTAGCACAAGCCGTGGCCGCGAAGAACGTTACCGTCTTTGGTTTGATCCTTCCAAGGAGTTTCACCGTTATAGCATCCTTTGGAACCCTACCAAAATAATGTTAGTTTCCTCTTTCCCACTCTTTTTTTTTTCTCAACAACTTATGATCATTGTTTTAAAAATTGTTAGGTAAATGATTTGGAGAGTAAAATAGTATTGTTTCGAGCTAATTTTTATTAAAGAAAAACTCATAGTTAGGTGATCTAGAAAAGGAGTTTTTTTCTAAGTCAAGAAAAAGATAGTGCATGTGGTTTGAATAGCTTTGATAGTGTACTGTGCATGAAACGTAAGTGGTTGTTGACATGCTGTGTATTTTAGTGAACGCAATATATATATGTACACCTTGTTGATTTACATGCATGAGGGTAATAATTTTCATTGTTGACTGAATTTATTTATGCATTTGTAAAGTATATGGGATTAAACCTAGTTTGATTAAGATTGAATCAGTTTAGGTCATCAAGATTTGAAACCACATGGTAAAACTTGCTCTAATTAGCCAATAAAATATGGTATAGAAAAGTTCAATATAACAATGTTGTTTAGTTACAATTTTCAGATTTTGGGTAGACGATGTGCCAATAAGAGAAATCAAAAGAAAAGAAGAAATGAATGGAGACTACCCACAAAAGCCAATGTCTCTCTACGCAACCATTTGGGACGCCTCAAGCTGGGCAACTTCCGGCGGTAAATTCAGCGTTGACTACACATTCTCACCTTTCGTCTCCGAGTTCAAAGACATTGCTCTCGATGGTTGTAATGTCTCCGAGTCACTGACCACTCTGACCAGAGATAACTACAACAATATCAATTGTTCTGCCTCTGACCAACTTCTCATGACCAGCGATTACTCAACCATTAGTCCTAAACAAGCAGCTGCAATGCGACGGTTCCGAGAACGTTACATGTATTATTCGTATTGTTATGATACCGTACGATACGCGGTGCCTCCGCCGGAATGTGTGATTTTGACAGCTGAGAAGGACCGGTTTAGGGATACAGGACGGTTGAAGTTCGGTGGTAGTCATACTAAAGTGCATAGAGCACGTAAAAAAAGGAGGCGGAACCGGTCCACGCCGGTGGTATCGGCTGAACTATAGCATTAATTAGTTGAATTGATTCCCGAGTATGTATATATATAGTGTTTTTGTTATAGATTTCAACATGTTTTCACGTTTACATTTTAAAATATTTCTTATATAGAGCACACATGTTAAAATTTTATAATTAATGAAAAAATCGAAATCTACCAAAACGTAAGCTTCATTGTTGCGTTATTATATACCATAAAAATCTTAATCTTTTTTTTTTGAAAAGAAATAAAAATCTTAATCTGCTATTTTATTTTTTTATTACCTTATTTTGTTTAATGGTATTCTATTAAAATGCAAAATAAATTTTACATGGATATGACTAACGGTCATATAGCTTGAGATCGTAGCTTTTGAGAAATAGGTTTAAGTTTATACTAGCCTTAATCTAGTAGTAAAGTAGTTAGTCCTTATGGAAGCCAATTCTCAAAAAAAAAAAAGTAGTCCTTATGGACCAATAAAAGCTAAAGATGGGAAAGGAGCTAATGAATAAACAGGTTGAAGTTAAACATACACTACAAGTTAGGGGTGGGAAAAAAAAAAGAACCGAACCGAGTCGAACCGTACCAACCGAACCGAAACCGATTCAAACTGAACCAAAGTCTATTTCAAACCATTCGGTTGAAGATTTTCCCAACCCGAATGGTTCGGTTTTAAACCGAACCGAACCGAGAAACTGATGTGTTTTTGTAGTTATTTAAATTAAAAATATTAGTAATACCAATATACTAAAATTCTAATACCATACCACATATTTTCCATTTTTCGTTTATTAACATATATATTTTTCTAACCGAATATGTATCATTAAAATATTTCATTTAAAAAATAGAAAAATATGTATCTTTATATTCTTATATATGTAAACATAGATGTTAAATCTAAACCTAAAATGTAAAGCAAATTTTATTAAAAACAAAAAATTTTTCTCCACAGCGTCACATGGAAGATGATTCATTGATATAAGAGACATTACTAATGATGTTGGTTTTTATAGTTAACTTTCATTTGTTTTAATGTTTATATATTTTTTGTGACTTTTTAAAGGTTTTTGTTTTAGTTTTATATTGAATTTAGTTAACATAGTTTATGTTTATATAATTTATGTTTTAAAACATAATTTCTCTTTAAAAAAATTAAACTAAAAAAGAACCTAACTAAGAAGAACCTAAATAAACTGATCCAAAAAATAAATCCAACCGAATCGAATGCAAACCAAACCGAATATAAACTGAACCAAACACAAACCGAATTGAACCAAACCAAACTAACTATGGTTTATTTCAGTTGGAAAAATACTAGAACCGAACCCGAACCGAACCGAGAAAATAACCGAAGTGTCCACCGCTACGAGTATACGAGTGATTTGCTGACAATTTATATAGTCAGATATATTAGTCATTAGTGACTAGTCGTATACTCGAATGACTAATTGATCTGAACTTTATAAATCGTAAGCAACTACTTTTTTTTAACTCGTGTGCTCAATAGATGACATGTAACATTCCATGAACATAAAATAAAGTCCATGTTGATTAGTATATTTGGATCATCTGCATATACCCAACCAAAAGTCAGATTGATTTTTTAAGGTATCAATTTGGTTTATTTAAACAAATCATGTATTTAATTTAACAGTCCTTTCCAAGATATCGATTTCTCTGATGAGTTCACAATAGCTAAAAAAAAGCTTTTACGGTTCATATTAGCAAGCAAATTGCAGAATCCCATGGATGTGGACCAAAAACAAAATTTACAAGCCAAGAAACCAATAACTTCACAAGCAAACCCATATATAACTCAATTTAACATAAGATTTGATTCTTATGGTTTTTCCTCTTCTCAAGAAACCAAACAATAAGTTAACATAAATAATATTAAAAAATTAACATCTCACTGTTACCTGATAAAACATGGGAAAATATATTCCTAATACTTGAAACTTTCATCCACCAAGTAACGGAAAAAATCGTTCTCCGTTGTTTCATTTCTGTGCTGTTGTATACACCCCAAAGGAAGAATTGAGAAAAACGATATGAAACCGAACCAAACTAAACCGCAAAAATTTTCAATTAGACTTCCAAAAAACCGGTCATTCTAAGAACGGAGTTACGGTGACGACTCAACTCTCTTCCTTTGAGGGTAAAAAAGGAAAACGCCATTTGTGCCTCCATTCTTCGTTTTCCGATGATTATATGTGGCGGAGTCATCTCTCCCTCCTCTTCTTCCTCCTCCTCCTCCGTACGCCGGAATATACTTCTCGACGGAATTCTCACCGGAGATGACTTTTTCTCCATCGCCGTCGTCTTTGTTTTGTTGCTTTCGTCGTTGCTACTCTTGTTGTTGTTCCTAGTATAATATTCATCGGAAAATATAACCTCTGATTCTTGAAGTTCTGACATTGAAAGGTCGAAAATATCTTTGCCAAGAACGTTAGGGAAATGACTTTATTGAAGAGCGTGGTTAGGACAAGAAGACACAACTATGGGGGAAAATGGAACTTATATAATCGCTAACAGAATCTCATGTTTTACACGTATATATATGTATATGTGTGCGTATATACGTGAGTATTAATATTTTCTTGTGTTGCATCAGATGGCGTCATCGTGAATGTGTTTGAGTGAAGTCAAGGGATTCGATGTAATAATTAATTAATCATTAAGGATGTGACAAGTATCGTGAATTACACAAGACTTTGTATACACTTACACATCAATTTGCCACAAAATAATCGTAATCCGTGTGGGTATGCAATTACTAATTAGTAACATCATGCATTCATGCCTCGTTTGATTCAAAGTTCCTCATAAAAGACGTTTAGGGAATTTGAACAATGCCACAATTATTAGGAACGGGGCAAAATATATTATTTTCAATGTTTCTACTTTTAAACTTATAACTTAAATATATACTTTACTAGTTTCAAGATGAACTATGTTTAGAAAAAAATGTTTTAAATTTTTTATTAGGAAATAAAGGTAAATTAGAAACTTTTAAAAGTTAATTTTATTTACTGAACTGTTATTTACTAAAATTTGTAAAAAATACTCCTTATATTTCAGAATAATCCATGTTTTAGAAATAAAAATTGTTTATATATTTTCAATGTATGTAATAATGGCAAATTGTAAATTTTAAAAACATTAATTGTATTTACTGAATTTTGATTGGTTAAAAATCATAAGAAATAACTAAATACGGAAAACAATGCATTTATTGCCAAAATTTTACGTGTTTTCTTAATAAGTGTAAAAATTCTAGAATATACATTATTTTAAAACAGATTGAGTAATTAATAAGAAAATAATGCCTTTTGTCATCATAAAAATGCATTTATATAAAAAATTAATATATTTTATTAATGTCTGAAAACTCTAAAACATGGATTATTTTGAAACAAATATAATATTTTATTATTAGTTTCTCAATTTGTGATATATACACATGCATGTATATATGTATTTGGGGGTAAAATTATTTTAATATTTTAAGGGGAAAATAGTTAAAAAAAAACACATACTCTCTCCGTATCAGTTTAACTGGTGTTTAAGGATTTTGATTTTGTTTCAAAATAAGTGATGTTCTCATAATTTTAGGTGAAATTTAATGTCATTTGAAATTTTTGACCTACTATAAAATATTGTATCTTTTTTTTATTGGTTGAATTAGTTTTATTTAATGTTATTTTATGTAACCAAAGCCAATTACATAAAAATTTGTATTTTTTTAATATTTGTGCAAAAATCTTAAACACCTCTTAAAATGATACAGAGGGAGTATAACACTATTGGTAAATGTCTTTGTATGCGTAATTAAGATCACAAATTCAAATCCGTTTTTGAGTTTTTTTTCGAAAGCTAATATTAACGAGCCAAGAAATTTTATATGATTGAGGGTCTAAAATATTAAAGTCCGGCTCTGTATATATATTATTATAAAATAATTGTAACTATTCGAATATATTTAGCATATAAATTATGTGGATCGATAAATACAAATAAAAAATATTTTAGTAATTTATAGTTCGAACTTCGAAGTTCTTAACATTTTCTTTATCTGACATTGCATCTAGCTGTTTAAATAAATATATTGTTGATGTATGTATTCTAATTAACTCTTCTACAAAAAAAAAATTAACTCATGTACTGATGATTATTAAATTAAGTTTATTTACATCTTCAGGAAAAAAAAATATATTTACACTTACTACGAAATTTCAATGATTGCGAAGCCGAGTAGGTGTAACGCTACTGAAAGCAAGTCCAGCGCGTTTCGTGGCTACGCGGTTACTCGCTCAACGCTATGATATTCCCTTCCACTCGTGCGCTAACTTGTACCACACGGTGCCGTGTCCGAATTATCCAGAACTGGTCTTTGGCGATTACTTGGCGGCGTTTGTTGCCAATAATTTGTTGCTTTCGGAGAAGAAAAGGGAAAATATCAAATATGGCTTAAAAAGTCATCTTCTAAATTGTTAAAAACTTAAAACTGCATATTAATGTTGATTCTAAAGGAAACAAACTGTGTGTATAATAATTATTTACGCGCTATACAAACTATTAAGTTAGTACGGAATGAAGTTGTAATGAAGTTAATCTTTCAATCATATAACAAAATAACTCAATAAATTAAAAATAACAAGTAAAGTTATTAAAAAGTAAAATATTGAGGAATTTCTTGAAATATAATAAAACTTCTTTGATATTTCTCTGGGTTTGGTTGAGTGATTCCAAGGAAAATTTAAAATTTATTAATGCTATATTTAGTTATATTTTCTTGACAAAACAAATTTATCCGTGAAGTTGTCGCAAAAGCAAGATTTTATTAATTGAGACACAATTATTAGTGAGCAAGACATGCCTTGAGTATTACATATAACAAAAAGGGTTACTGAAAATGATTGATTCCATCAAACCATCAGAGTTAGAACCTTTGATGATTGAGGCAAAATTTTCTTTTGTGATTTTGATTATATAGGTGTTAAATCTTACAAAACTAAAATTAGAGAATGATAGGTGTGAAACAAAACAAACCAAATAAATGCATTTAGTGCAAAGCAAACAAAACAAACCAAAAATTGAAATATTGAATGGGAAGTATATCAAACTTTAAGTAAACAAAAAATGTATTTAAGTGGTAATTCAGAAGTATACAAATTACCAGGCTTTAGTTAGGTAATAGTTTTGAAATCTCGAATGATTAAAAAGCTTTTTCTTTGTTCAGAAAACAATACTCAAATTAGGATGACAAATTACCAGGCTTTAGTTAGGTAATAGTTTTGAAATCTCGAATGATTAAAAAGCTTTTTCTTTGTTCAGAAAACAATACTTCAAATTAGGATGACACAAGTTATTGTTATATGCTCCTTTTTGTATTTTTGTAGTATAGATATTTATATGACTAGTGGTGTCTTTTACGTGTTCACAACAAAACAAAACACTTCGTTTTAAGATGTATAGTAGTTTTGTATTTACATTTTGAGTTGATTACTCTCTAGACCACTTTTTGACCTTTTTTTACACTCAGAGTCACTTTCTCCGTGTAAAACACTTTGTTGTGGGCCAGCAATAAACTGTGGACAACTTTGTCCTTAATAGACATTCGATGCGTGGACGGATGCTACGTGGACGGGTGATGCGTGGATGGATGATACGTGAACGGGTGATGCGTGGACGGAGATGAGTGTGAAAATTCGAGAAGCTTTATCAGATCAAGCTCCACAATAGTTGAACTTAAAGACACAACTCCAACAACAATGTTTGTCTGTGGACG
>NC_027754.1:41269534-41280633 GCF_000695525.1 Brassica oleracea var. oleracea | reverse complement strand
TCCACAATTTCAAGGATGAACAAATTAATAACTTCAAACCAATAACTACAATGTACGAGAAAAAAAACAAGCTTGAGTGATGAAAACAAAGCTAAACAAACCAAAAAGTTAAAACGAGTCATCTCCTCCTCCAAAACTCCCGGTCAAAACGAGTCAGCTCCTCTTCCCGGTGAGCCACACCATGGATTCCGAGCTCAACATCGCCGTGGATGAGCTTGGTGAAGCTGCGGTGGTTCGATCTCGTCACAGTCCTCCACCATGAGATATATAGTATGCTGAATTTTGAATTTTCATCATAATTTTACTCGTCCACAAATAGCCGTCCATGTTTACACGTCCACACTTATTTCCCACACCCATCCACATGTGTTGTTCTATGCTTATATTCTACATGTAGTTATCCATGTTTTTCAAACATCCACAGATCACTCATCCATAACACAATCATTGAATACGTGTACAAGTATAGATTTTAAAATATAACAAAAATATATATCAAAGTGGATATCAAATTATAGAGAATAAAAAAATATAATTTATTATATCAACAAAATTTGCTATATGTATTTTTAATTTAAAAATAACAATAAATAAAATATTAAAATGTATACTAAACAATAATAAAGAAACACATTTTTCTTTCTTCTTGTCTAAGAAAAATCTCATTTTATTCTCATTAAAGACAAATATGTATAATCTCTCTGTAGATCCATGAAAAATTATCTTGCAAGTGCATTGTGGCATTGGATGTAATTGAAATACGTCTTCACAACAAAACAAACGCGGTACGTAAAAGCATCATTGCACACACCATTATTTATTATATGATTTAATGTTGGAACAATTCGGTGATATCAAATTTTGTGCTTATCCTACTATACATCTTAAAAATGAAAAGAGACGATGAAAATGTACAAAAAGGTAGACAGATAGAGTCGAGTGAATTGGACACTGGACGAATTGGGGCATTTGATAGATGCATATAATCTCATCATAAAGACAATGACTTGAAAAAACTTAGAATAATTTTGGACAAGTGTGGTTCCTACTCCTAGTGGTCCCTTCGATAATTTCAGATGTTTTTTTTTTTTGTTTTTTTTTTTTTTGATAATTTCAGATGTTGGATACTCATAATTTGAAACCATTCCAAATACATACAAACTCAAATAATTATTTTGCTAGTTTTACGTATCCTGCCTCGTGATCTTGGTGTTGCTAATATTAAGAAAAAAACATAAACAACATTCGTACTTTATATTTCGAAAGTGAAGCCATTGTTTTCTTTGGTAAAAAGGTGAAACAGTTGTTTAACACTATGTACGTAATGTCATTTTCATTTTACTATTGTTTCATATTTATGCTATCATTTCCATCTGTGTTTCAAAAAAAAAAAGCTATCATTTCCACTATACATTGTGTTATTTAAAAATTGTGCTATTTCTGTTTAGCAAAAAAAAGTGAAAGTAATAGTTCGAGGAAAAAAAAAGCCAAAAAACTGCTATTTCTTGGTTAGAGTTTTTATGGGATTCAGTGCATTAGTGATACAATAATTATATCCCTTAATTAATTTCAAATAAATGTATATGCATGCAATCCGGTGCATTAGATGCATTTTTCTTCTCTTTTTCATATGTCATATGTTTATAGTCATATCATGCATGACTCATAGATTGTGCCTTGATTAATTTCAAATGGATTCAGATGATATTAATACAACTTAACTGGGGAGAAGTGGAGATAGAGACAAGGCGTTCATTTTTTAATTAGTTATATACTTCATCTGTTTCATTATAAATGTCATTTGAGATTTTTGCACACAAATTAAGAAATCAATTAATTTTGCATGCTTTCCATATAAAAATGTTATTACCCATACACTTACTTCTATTTCAACTTATAGAAAAATAAACTGCAGAATAAAGTTAATAAATTCTGTATCGAAATACTAAAACGACACTTATTTTGCAACGAAAAATTTTCTCTAGAACAACACTTAATATGAAACGGAGGGAATATCAATTTGTATGGAACTTTCTTAATCACATGGACGTTGATGTTAATTTTCCCTGGAGTTCTTTTTTTCTTAATAGAGAATACTTCTTTTTTTTGGGTCTTGCTAGAATCTGTTAATATCATGGTAAATTGGAAATCCATGTGCCATACCGTGAAATAGTAATAGCTGATTCACTATTCTATTCCTAGGTCTAACCTTCTTTGAAAGAGATGATCTACATTTTTTTAATGGTATAATCAGCCTCCTAGTTTCAGGTTCACAGAGATACAATGAACATTGTTCGATTTTCTGTCTTAGACGATAGTCATCAGGTAATAAAAAGAAACACCTCAAATCGTCCTAATCAATGCAATAAATATCACGGATATATAACATACTCTAAAAAGGTGAAATCCAATACTGCAGAACTAAATTTTGGAATGATCAATTCAAGTAAAACTAATAGATGACTAAAATATAATATGTTATGTATAGATCATATGTGCTAGATAATAGAACACCGAGTGACCGAGGAACTCCAACCGCTGCATCAGAGTCAAAAAATCTTCAGTCATAAATAATTAGCAAGCAATAAGCAATGCTTAAAAATGGTTCATATGAGGCCCATCTTTAATTTAAAAGCCCAATATATACATTCTAATCATTAGGTTGACTTAAAATTTTAACCAAATTGCTTCGGTTCTTGGTCGGTTTAGTAATTAAATAAACCGATTTGCCTCGGCTTACCAAAATATCTTATTCTCTCTGATCATCACCCATAACTGGAATTCGAATCTATGAACCCTGAATCGATTTGCGTCGTTCCATTTTTATAAAAGAAATCTTCAATCAGAACAGTGATGGCGCTATGTAACTTTTCATTGCTCGAACTTACAAGTTGTCTGAAGGCGAAAAGGTTTGGTTTTTGCATCAGGGCAAAGGCAAAAAAAAAAGTATTTGTAGTTACTGTTGTTCTGTTTTAGTGTCTCTTTGGCTTTAAAACTTGCTTCGTTTGAGATGAAACACAACATGTCACAATGGTGGACTTTGTTTTTCAAGTTCTCAGAAGAGCACGACAGGAAGGTTAACGGAAGTCATGGATCCACTGTGAATAGTAGATTTGCTGTTTTGTATTAAACAAGTGAATGTTTGTAGTTTTGACTAAAGTCTGGTTCCAAATTGTCTCTTGAGTAACTGTTTCTGTTTTCTTGTCTTGATTGATTAGTTAGTAAGTTTTTTTGTTTGTTTATTGTAGGAAGGAGATAAAGAAAGTGAGGGAAGAAAGCACATCATAGAACGGTAATAAAGCATTTCATGATGATTTACAACTCTCAACTGGCAGCTCTCTGGATTGCCATATAAAAAAGAGGCTGTTTATGGAGCTTTGAAGACAAGCCAATGGCATCGTGTGATTCAAGTAAGCAAAATGACTACCTATGCCTCAAGTGCAAGTGTTGCTATCGATGGTGTCACGAGTTGAGTAGTCTAGTGAAAAACATTACCCCAAAGCTCTTAAATCCTGATTGTGATATCTAAACTGTTAATTCACCAAGAAGATGCTAGAAAGAATCTACATTAATAAACTTATCCTTTTTCTTGATAAAACAAATGAATTGTCAGTGTTAAATGACACTCATGCTTTGTAGTGTTCATAAATACTTGCCTGTGGTTGGTGTAGACATGATCGTTTCTTCTGTTCTTATCTTTTTTTTTTTTGAATGGTTTCTTTATTTTGGTAAAGAATCCAGAGTGGCTGCTTAACTAACTTACCCTGTC
The DNA here is from genome assembly GCF_000695525.1 of Brassica oleracea var. oleracea. Lineage (NCBI taxonomy): Eukaryota > Viridiplantae > Streptophyta > Magnoliopsida > Brassicales > Brassicaceae > Brassica > Brassica oleracea. The sequence continues at coordinate 41,276,864 of NC_027754.1, read as the reverse complement.
ACAAAACCCCACAAGATCATGCTTCAAATTTATGAATCACTGACTTCAAAACTTCAAAGTCACATTATAACAACAACTTCATTTATCATTCTTTAAATTCTCCATTCTATCTTCATTATTTACCAACCCTATTCTAATTTCGTCTTTGTTAATTCTTTTGGTGGCTACTAAGTACAGTAAACTTGAATCTGTGTCCCAAAGTGATTACTTTGTTTCTTTATCACTGAACAAGAAGCATGAACAAAGACAACGAATTTATGAACTTCAACTACCATATTTTATACATCATGATGATCATCTTCATGACATAGTGTCTCTTCCTCTTCCCATTTAATGTTTCTTCCATCTACCTCAATTAATACATACATCCATACCTCACCCTCAAACCCAACCATGATAAGTCTTAACCGTTAGATAGCCACAATCCCAGGACACAGGATACATGATCAAGATTATGCAAGTGGCCCTCACTCCCATCTCATGATTTGATTACAATTTGCCATCCATAGCAAAACAAGCTAAACAAAAGAGCAAGTCATTGTCACCATTGCACCAAATTTTAGCAAAAAAAAAAAAAAAAGTCATTGTCACCATCTCAATCTTGGTTTCAAATATCAACTTCCTAATACTTTAAATAACCCATCAACAATCCAATAATGATTGAAACATGTGGTTACCTCTTAAGATAAAGTTCTTAATTTTTTCTGGCAAAGTGTAATAACAGACTTATCACATTACATACAAGTTGGCCCCTGAGTACTCAGAATATTAATAACTCCGCTACACTCTTTCTGTTTCTAGATCCATATTTATAGAGTTACTTTACATATCTACACAAACATTATCACCGCGTGACATTAAATGCTTCATCAACCCTCAAAGGCTCAAAACTTCTTCTTTTTTTTTGTTCTTTTGTAATTCCCTCCATATTCTTCTGACCTCTATTATATACACCTATTTACATTCTTCACGTTCTCAAACCAGTCTCTCTCCACTTCGTCACGCACTCTCTCTCTTACCGGATAAGGTTTTTTCCAGAGAGATGGCTAGAGTTTGTGTAATGATTATGATGATGGTAGCTATGATCTTGAACGTAGCTAGAGGTGAACCAATGGCACCGTGTTACTTCATATTTGGTGATTCTTTGGTTGACAGTGGAAACAACAATCAGCTTCAATCCTTAGCAAGAGCTGACTACTTCCCTTACGGTATCGACTTCCAGTTTGGTCCAACCGGCAGATTCTGTAATGGAAAAACAACCGTCGATGTCATCAGTAATCTTATAACAACACCCTTGTTTTTTTTTTTTTTTTTTTCTCTCCAAAACATGTAACTGAACAAACAAAACTAACTTGTTCTGTTTTCGTTGAAAAGCTGAGCTTCTTGGTTTCGATGACTACATTACACCATATTCTCAAGCAAGCGGAGAAGACATCCTAGGAGGAGTAAACTACGCTTCTGCAGCTGCGGGAGTTCGAGAAGAAACCGGCCGTCAGCTGGTAAGTCATTCATATCACTTAGGTTTAGGTTTCTTGACTAGGAAGCATAACTGTGTTTCCATTGTTTGGTTTCAGGGAGCTAGAATAACGTTTGCAGGGCAAGTAGCTAATCACGTGAACACTGTGTCGCAAGTGGTGGACATTCTCGGAGACGAGAACCAAGCTGCTAATTACCTAAGTAAATGCATCTACTCGATTGGTTTGGGAAGTAACGACTATCTCAATAACTACTTTATGCCTCTCTATTACTCCACCGGGAACCAGTACTCTCCAGATTCCTTTGCCAACGACCTTATCAACCGCTACACTGAGCAACTCAGGGTCCGTTCATTTACTCGTGCTATATCCTCTGTTTCCTCTGTTTTTGTGTCTAATGTTTCTGTTTCCTCTGTTTTTTTTTTTTGTTTGGTTTGGAGTAGATATTGTATAACAATGGAGCGAGGAAGTTTGCGCTAATTGGTATCGGCGCAATAGGATGTAGCCCTAACGAGCTGGCGCAGAACAGCAGAGACGGGACGACTTGTGACGAAAGGATCAACTCAGCAAACAGGATCTTTAACAGCAAGCTGGTGTCTCTGGTGGACCATTTCAACCAAAACACTCCAGATGCTAAGTTCACTTACATCAATGCTTATGGTATCTTCCAAGACATGGTAGCTAATCCTTCTCGCTATGGTAAGTATCTCACCTCTTAAACCGTAACACGATGGGATTTGTATTTGCCTGGAACATTTTCTTGATTAGTTTACATTAATGGTTTCAGGGTTTAGGGTGACAAACGCGGGTTGTTGTGGAGTTGGGAGGAACAATGGACAGATAACTTGTCTTCCAGGTCAAGCTCCATGTCTGAACAGGGATGAGTTTGTGTTCTGGGATGCGTTTCATCCGGGAGAAGCAGCGAATATCGTGATCGGTAGTCGATCTTTTAGGAGAGAATCTCCATCTGATGCTCACCCTTATGATATCCAGCAGCTTGCTTTGCTCTAGCTCATGAAATTTCCTCCACACAGACAAAGAGAGAAAGAGAGAGATATGTAATCTTTTGCTTGTGTTTGATACTTGTTTTTGTTGTTGCAGAAGAATTGTTTGTGTTGTGGAGCTAATGTATCATTGTTCTATATAATGACATGAATTTTCTTTTCTTTTTTTTTATGTATGATTAAAAATTTGGGATGTTTTGACGATCTTTGTTAGCATAGATCTATGAAGAACCAAGCACCAACTTAACTTTTCACTGGATGTTGTTCTGTCATAATACACATTTACGTGTTGAAAATGATAACTTCCTTTTGAATATTCTTGTTTTGAAACGCATGAGAGGAAAACGGGCCTAGCCCAGTGTTTTGATGTTTAAAAGCTAATATATGACCCATAAATTCAAGCTACACATAAGTTGAAATGGAATTGAAAACCAGAGTGGAACGGTAATTTGATGATATTTTTGGTTAAATATTAAAACTTTTAGTTCAGTTACGCTTTAAATGTACAAAATTTAAGTGTAAAGGGTATACTAGTTGAATGATAAGACACTAAATGTTTTCAAAAGGTTTCTAAGAAACAAGAGAATTAATACAGAAAAGTTAGAATAGATGGACCATCACTAAGTACAGCTCCTGGTTGAGATTCCTAGCAATGGAGGCAGATGTTGCATTCCCTCCAAATCTTGTAAAGGAAGGCATGGAAAATAGGCTTGACAATGAGCACTATTTGCTGGTTTTAAGAGTAGATATGGAGCCATCATGTAAAAAAACAAGGGCATGAATTGGTAAAGTAAACATTTGAACTAAAAATACACTTATACACATTAATAATATGTCTTTATGATAGAATTTCACACCGCCATAAGCAATCTAAACAAGTACAGAAATCACTGACACAACACTCGTGAAATATAAATATAGATATTACACATTTATATATGACACTGCATTAGCTTTATATTGCTCATTCCTTAGCCCAATCCCTGGTTCTTATTCACTCCTCGTCCCTTAAGGCTTCCACTCAATATTACCTGCAGAAAAAATGATACGGAGTTAATTTTTGATCAAATCAATGCTGAAGAGTGGCTTTGATCATCCAACACCAATATTTGTTTTCTTACACTAACTGAAGAGCGGTTTGGTCTTCGCGACCTGCGGATGAGTAATGGTGATTGTTAAGTTGCAATGCAGCGACTTGGAAATAGTTCCGTGAATCAAACGGTTGAGATTGCGTTTGAGGCGGCTGCATAGTCTGTTCGTATCCTCCTGGCATAAGATTCATACTTGGATTGTTCCTCTCATTTTCAGCTATCTATATACCAAATATATCATAGATATTTGTTTAGTATTTCATTATTTTTTTTAAAAAATTTGGTGTTATATATGTAGAAACGAATCGTTAGGACGTTAAAACAAATCAACACAGTCTGAATCTACCTTAGCACGACGAAGCTGGTTCTCACTATGCATATCAACTTCCTGCATAGACTTTCATTACAAATGAAATGAGCCAAATTATCATATATATACAGATTAACAATGGAAATAATAAGATGTGCCTTACTCGCTTCTGCATGTAGTCAATTTCAGCGAATAAGAGTTCATTCTGCAAAAACATTTTAAAGAATAATTTATAAATTTAGCAAACATGAATATATAAATAAATAATTTTGTAGGAAACAGTTTGATTTCGGAGAACATTTACTAAATAAAATTACCTTCTTGGATCGGATTCGATTAATACTTCTGTCTAACCTGCCTTCTAAATTCCTAAGCTCTTTGGGGGACATTGACCCTATTGTCTCACCCATCAATCGCCTAATTAAGTTTTCAAAAGTATTAATATATCAAATAGTTAAGTTAGGGGTGGGGACTTCGTATGTGTAGTCTTAAGTTACCTGTGCGTTAATTTCTGCCGCAGTTCCGGTGTTAGATTAAATGAAAAAAGTGGATTAAAAACAAGAAACAGAAAATGCATAAATGTATCTACACCAAACATAAATTGCATAAATGTATCTGTACCAGATTTATTGAATCAGTGATCATTAATCTTTTACTTCTTAGACATATGAAACATATTAAGCACTAGGACCCTACGGGCGGGATGCTATTTTAAAAATTATGTAAATAATTAGAGTAAATATTTAATATAAATTGTTATATTTTAAAATATACATATTAGTTAAATTCTGTATATGTTATTGTATTTGATGACTAAATATACCATGGCGTATTGATAAGTATTTTTTTTCATGGTGCCATCACATCATTTTTAGAAATTTTCTGGAGTTGGATGAATTTAAAGAGTATTAATAGTGAGGAAATAGACAAACTTGTAATTATATATTAAGTAAGCATTTATGAGTAAAATTTATTATTAGGTCGGTTAATTATTAGTTGTGTAAACCGGAAATACTAATATTAAAGTACCGTATCTTGACATGTTGGACAGCTTAAATTTGATATAAACCAGTCAACGATGCACTGGTGGTGAAAGATATGGTTGTACGGCAATTCATTGAATTCTCTTTGCTTACAATATTGTTAATGCTTACAGTGCAGAGTTCATCTTCTTCTTAGGTGTGAGTGTGCTAATATATACATCTGAATCAATAATTACACAATATTTCTGGATATTAGATGCAACTCATAAGTTATTATATAATAACAACTTCCATAACCACAACATAAATACCCAATTAAGAGTAAAATATAAGCTAAAATAAATAATATATATAAAATTATATTTTAAACCCAATAAAGCATTTGGCTGAAATAAATAATATATAATGATCAAATCTTAGTGATTTTTATGTTTTTTTCTGTACTCAGTATATTATGTGTTGAACTTGAAAAATGACTATAAATTAATAAGCTATTAAATTCTCACCGAAATTTTGTGATTGATGTTTAGATATTTATAACGTAATACAAAATAATACAAAAGCGTACGGAATATAGTTAACAATAAAATATTATTATATTAAACTAAATAACTATTCAAAATGTGATCTAAATAGCTGTAATAGATTGCATATTATAAAAAAAATATGCAATCTATTTTTTTTAATATTACTATTATTTTAGTTATAAGTATGCTTGATTAGTTTTTGTTGTATGGATTATATTTTATGAGGTTATGTTATGCACCAGTTGTGTCGATTTATTTGAAATATAATTATTTTATTTGCTGTGTAAATAAGGTAGTAAATACATATTAGGGACTCTGTATTTGAAGCCATTTATTTAACTAATAGGGTCAGTTTAATAGGATGTTTTTCATCTTTTTGGAGTTTTTGTGTTGTCTTTTCCGTTCTCGGTTCCTCCCTCCTTTGAGATGACTCGTATGGCATTCTCTGGCGGTTTGGATACCACCGGAATTGTTTGTTCCTCCGGGGGTTCCCGGTCTACATCTCGTCCAAGCGTTTCCTCCCCTCGCTGCAGCCTCTACCTTGGCTCCTCGCTTGTCTCGTGCAGATCTACGAGCCTTGTCTTCATCAACGTAACTCAGAGACTCTCAACCGAAGATTTTCGACGGATCTCTTCCTCCCTTCCACCGCAAGTCCTCCTTTCGCCTTTAGTTTCAGGTGACCGAACGTCTGCTGTCTGTGGGGCTCCACGCTTGACCCGCCGTTCCTTCCTCTCCTTTCTATGAAAGGAGAGGAATTCCCGAACTCGTTGTTGAGTTTCGGTTTCAGCTTCCTCGTCTATGAGAGCTGGTCTTCAAAGTCACTATATGTGACTATTTCTATGCTGTCCGACTTTGTCGTGAAGGTTACCCCGACGCATTCAAGCTTCGTCTCGAATTCGCTGTCATCTTTATTTGAAGAATTATCTTCTTTAGTTTACATTGTTGTAGTTTATGTTTCCAATCAAAGAGGATGGTTAATTCCTTCTACTCGTTGTAATCAAGCAGTTTGAAGAGTAATAAAATTAAGTTGTTACAAAAAAAAAAGTATGCTTGATTAGTTTTTGTTGTATGGATTATATTTTATGAGGTTATGTTATGCACCAGTTGTGTCGACTTATTTGAAATATAATTATTTTATTTGCTGTGTAAATAAGGTAGTAAATACATATTAGGGACTCTGTATTTGAAGCCATTTATTTAACTAATAGGGTCAGTTTAATAGGATGTTTTTCATCAGAATGGGAAATGTAGAACTGTAAATAAGTTAGAGTCATATGTTGACAGAAATTTAAAATAAAAACGGAGTCAAGAGTTTCAAACTATTATTATTTGTATTTCCGAAAACAATGGCTTCGTATAAGCTCAGAAGGGTTGAATTTCAGATTGGTTGTTGTTCCTGTGATGAAAGTGGTTTAGTCAATATTTTTAAAAATCAGATCAGAGATCGTCTTGCTACGACCGGGGTATTTCCATAATATTTATTTTTAATTCTATCATTTTAATTTATTTCAATATTATGTATATATTAACATTTATTATTAAAATATAAATCATTAGACAATTTTTTTTAAAAAAGATTTTTTTTAAGAAATTAAATATTTTTGGTCTATTAGATTTGAATCTTTTACTACTCAAAATAAGTTATTTTTATTAATGTAAATTATATATCACGTGATGAAAAACATATAAAATGATATAAGCTTAGTTTAATCTGAATATTTTTATCGTACTTATTTAATTTTAATTAAAATAAATTTTATGCACAATCCATTTAAATTTTATTTTGGATTTAAAACCGTTAAATTTATAATGTTTAAAGATATTAGAACATTTATCTTTTGCTTTTTTCTTCCTCTTCATCATCCATCTCCGTTGATGTATTTGCTATCTATATACAATTTGTTTGAATAATGTTCATAATCGTATTTACATAATACTGT
>NC_027754.1:41259012-41266038 GCF_000695525.1 Brassica oleracea var. oleracea | reverse complement strand
ATATATATATATATATATATATATACACTAATGATTTAAAGCAACAAGATTGGCTGATCAATTTAGTTGTCCAGTTGAATTCTTTCAAAAGTATGTGAAAGACTAAAGTCAAAGTAAATATGAATTTGGAATAGTAGTTATATTTTACTAACCAAAATACCGGAAAAAACCGAACCAAATCGAAACCAACCCGATATCTGGATTGAACACCCCTAATCCAAATGAAGCTAAACTATTGTTTCATTCTCCAAAATATAATAAAAATAATAACTTAATTCCGCGCAAGGCGCGGGTCTTATCCTAGTTTAAATGAAACGGTAAGTTTCATCTTCATAGACACGTGTCACGATTATGGAACTCGAATTTGTGACATGGCATCCGAGCTGGACACTCTAGGAGGGATACAAAGCTTACTTTATATATAAAGATATCCTTATTTATTTGTCTCTTTGTGTATTTTCTTGGTGTATATATACACCTAATATGAAGTCAATTTTTATTTTGCTTTCATTAGGAGGAATAATTACAATGGGTATTGTCCAAATGTGAAGCCGAATATTAAGGGGTCAAATGTAGTACTATGCAATTTTGAATTTATAAGTACTTTCCAAATTAATTCATCATGACATAAACCTTTTTGTCAGAAGTCAAGAACTGAAACTAACACAACCTTTTACTACTAATAAATGTAAATGATAAATAAAATAAAGGGAAATTTATTTTTTTAGGCCAAAAAATAATAACTATGTCATATTAGGCTAATTTTTTTGTACCATTTTTTCTCTAATACATTTAGTATTTTCAAAAATAAATCAAATAAATAGTTTTCCAAACAAAAAAAAATTCAAAAAATAGTAACCACTGATGAAATACCTATATCAACTTATTGATATTTTTTTTATAATTATAAAAATGTTTAAATCGTGATTTCATATTTTATTCTACAAAAAGTAGAATTGACATTCTACACAGTAGAAAATGTAATCCACTTTTTTCATTGAATATGTTTAGAATACGTGATCTACGTAAATAATAGTAATCTAAAAATATTTGGAAAACACATTCCACGCTTAACCTATCGTTCTAAAATCTGTAGAATCTGGAATCTACACATTACTATAAATCTAAAACCTGTAGAAATCAAAATCTACACATTACTATAAATTTAAAACTAGTAAAAATCGATTTCAAACATGTTTACTGTGTTCTACATATAGTAGAATACATATTATATGGATAAAGATAATCAGTTCCATAAATATGGGAAGAGAATATTTGGAAATATTCAGTTTCCTTATATTTATTAAATCGATTTTTTTTTTAAAAAAAAAAGAAAATCGCGATTTATAAAATCAATTTTTAAATTAAAAAATTAAACATCGATTTGGAAACCGTTTGATCTGAACCGGTCGATCCTGATCTAAACCGGAAAAGGACTTTTATTTCCTTGTTTTCTATATATATAATAAATCATTATTTAAATTAAAAAAAAATTATGTTTTTAAATTATACTTTTTCAATTCAAACTTTTTTATAAAAAAAATCAATTTTTTTTAAAAAAATTATATATATTTTTAAATATTTATTTATATATTTATTTGAATCCTAAATTCTACGTTCCAAAAATCCTAATCCACCCCTCAACTCTAAACTCTAAGTCTAGATTTATTAATCCTATGGGTATAAGTGTCTTTTACTCTTCATTAAAAGTGAAGGTAAAAGTGGTTAGTGTAACATGAAAAGTGGTACTATGAAAGTGGTATATGTGGCAATTTTCCTTTTTGGAGAATTTTTAATATTTTTAAAATTATTTTAGTGAAAAATTATATTTTAATATTTAACATTTTTTTATTAATTGTAATTTCGAATTTTTAATTGAAACTAAGGACAATATTTCCATTTTGAAAATATTTAGACTAATAAAACATAAAATATATGAGATTAACCTAAAATGACATAGTTATCAAATTTTTGGTCTAAAAAACAATTTTACTTTGAATAAATAACATCCGTGTGATGACGTGATCAAAGATTCTGTAACAAACACAACAAATCTTACAGAGGCCAAACCTAGCATTGCATGCGCGCGATACCAACCTCTAAAAAAACTTGAAAGTAGTAAAAAAGAGAAACAAAACTCTGATTACGTAAAAAAAACTATAGTCTCCCTGACACAAAACTCGAGGTAGCCGCTTACGCCATGGATTCCGACGCCGGCAGCTCTCGCCGGCGTCGCCGTCTATCCTCTCCGCTTCTCCGTTACAGTTCCCTCTTTGTTTCTTTTGTTGATTTTCTCCAAGTGTGCCTCTTATACTTGGGTTTCTTGAGTTCTTCCTTTGTCAATGGATGTGCAAGCTCTCGCCGATGCCGTATCCAAACCCTCTGGATTATGTTTCTCACATGTAGTCCACCTTCGTCCATCATGGCTGCACTAGTATCAGATCTGACCTGTGAAGTTTGCGCTTGTACTGCTCTATCTCGTTTTCCAAAGAACGTACGGCGTACAGATCTACCACTCTCTTCGTCCTCTTGGGCGATGAACTTTCTCCCTACGGGGAAGATATGCTCTAACTTCCCTCGTTGTGAACGAAGCTTCCGTATCGTTATCTTCCGAGGTTCATTCGTCAGATCTACGAGCCTCGTATGCTCTGAACTCTATTCCTCATCCTCTGCGGCGAATCTAACCCTGTCGGAAGACCCAAAGTCCCATCGCCTACGGTAATATTGGTGTCCGGAGTGTCTCTTTGGCCATAGTTTCTGCCGTTCTGCCAAATCTTGTCAAACTCATTGTTGTTACGCCGGTGTAAAGGTGGTTCGGTCTTCACCGCCAGATTCATCATTCTCATGCTCTCCACCTTCAAGCTTTGAGCGAGACACCATGCCCGATAGCTTTACTTCAGAAGTCACAAGATTTGAGCACTTTAGTTGCTCATCTCATGATGGTCAATCTCTAAAGGCGATGGAAGCTCCTGTTCCTAAATTTCATAACCTTCTCCCATCACAAATGCCATATGGACACCTTACGATGTCTCCACAAGACAAGGGAAAAAGCATCTCCTTCAATAGTTATTGGCATGCTCTTACAATTTTCATGCGTCTGCAAAAGCCATCTATTTCAATGGGGAGACAAAGCACAATATCATCTACAAATCTGAGATTCCCAAAGCTCCAAATAAACAGCTCTTTAAACTTATCCTTTTTGGATAAGTTTTTTAAAAATTCCTCTCGACGGGGCCGAGAGAGATCTTCATCCACTTCCTCCTTCTCACGGGAGATATATTTTTCATCACAGTCCCTCTTTGTAAGAGGTGATACTCTTCCGGTATTCAAAACCGGTAAAAATTGTCAATGTCTTAGCCGTTTGCTATCTTATGTGAAGGTTCACTTGGGGCCGGTAGATGCAACGATTTTCACTTGGTTGAGGGTCGAGGTTTTAGACGGTATTGCGACGTCACATTTCATTGTGACTAATCGTTGGTTATTTGCAGATTTCAAAGTGCAGTGTGTGTCTTTTATTGATTGCATTGCAAGTGGCAGCTTTGATATTTCTCATAATCTCTTATCAAACTGTTACAAGTTTGTGTCTCTATCCTTGTATTATGTTGTTTCTTCTGTTTTAGAGATAGTTTTTCTGGTCGCACATCGTGGTTTGTACGATGTTGCTATTAATCGTGTAATCGCTTAGATTTATTAATAAAGAATTTGGTGCACAAAAAAAAAACTCTGATTACGTTTAGTCCCCACTGAATAAAAGATATTGTTAGGTAAATGAAGATTAATTTTTGATAGGTTTATTGGAAGTTTTTGTTAGCTTTTATTTTCCTTAGACATGAGAAAAATATATTTTAGGACATGGACTGACAACTGTAAGCGATTAGTAAAAATATAAAAACTAGATGCTTTTACATCATACATATAGATAAAATTATTAGGTCATTCAGAAGAGTTAACAACTCAAGTCGATCAAGCTTCCATGGTCGGAATGGGTTTTAAAAACTACTTCCTATGTTGTTAAATGATGTATGTTTTTGTGTTTTACATATATTAATAAAATATATTAACAGTTGATTATAAATACATTTTTTTGTACTTAACTATTTTCATAAGTTTAACCAATGGTATTTTAATAACTGCAATTTCTTCTTATAAGTTTATAATTTATTATTCTTTACTAATAAAAGTTCATAAAACATATATATGCTGTTGTGTGCAATAGAGAGATGGAGAGAGAGAGAGAGAGAGACCCTCCATTGCCTCTTGTGACCCATCACCCATATGATGTAGAATGAACTCAAACCGTTTGTTAATATCTCTGTTGCGTGGCGGGTTTATCTAGCCAGCATTCCTCTATCAACCTAGGGGATACAAAAAGTGGACAGGACGGGGCCTAACCGGTCAATGTGATGGACTAAACGAAACAATGATGCAAAACTGTCCCTTCCCGTTTAATGGTGAAGAGAAAATAAGACTGGCGTTTTAAATCCATGAGGGTAAAGCTTACTTTGATGGAGCTTTGAACGATGGCCCTCTTTGCAATTATAAGTTTCACTGTCTTCTCTTTCAGCAAAGGGCATTCGTCGTCCGTCAATCATCTCATCTCACGAAACCTTCTTAAAATTTTTTATCGTTTAATTTGAATTCAAACCTTTTGGAAAAGAATTTACGTAGGTAGTGTAACAAATGTCAACAACATTTCTGATTAGATCCTTAGTGTTTTACTCATAAATCATTTTTTATCATTCTGATATAAAATCCAATAATTCAAATCCTTGGATAGTTCACCCTTATTCAAGGAGACCAAACTACTTTAACTAGACTTATACTAGAGAAACAATCCCACAAGATGCATATATTTTACTCAGTTTATAAAAATTCCGTGTCTACTACTATACCTAATAATCATGATTATTGGGGGTTCTTAGGGTGGGGTTCTTACCGGAATATAAGAACCCGTCTCTTAACTTTTAACCAAAAAAATTAAGAACCGGTTCTTAAATATCTCAATAATCATGCTCTAATGGGCTTATACGAAGCCTAAACAATCTATTTTACTCTTTTTTTTAACACAAAACATAACTTTTGATTAAAAGCTCAGACTCCCGAAGAGGAAAGAGATGAAATACCAGGACATAATGCAGTCTTAGCAAGCTGATCAGCTGCTGAATTTGACAATCAAGCAACATATTTAAAGGAAACAGAGATGAAAAGTAGAGATAGTTGATCGATGTCCTGGATGATCCCGTAGAGGTCAGCAGGAGGAGCCTTTGAAGTGATTACTGTTAAGAGCGTTTGACAATCTGTGTTGAAACAGATTTTGGAGTAGTTCCGTGCGTGAGCTGTGAGGAGAGCCCATCGAGAACCAGTGCTTCCCCAACGAGCGGTGAGGCGATATTTAGTTCCACCCCAGTAGCTTGGTGATCAGTACCACCCGCTTTGTTCTTGAAGATACTTCCGAACTCTGCCATGTTGTTTTCTTGTCTCCATGCCGCGTCTGAGAAACAAGTAATTAGCTCATCCAGGTTGGGAGTGATCAATGAACTGTTTGAGCAATGTGTCTAAGTCCGAATGAGAGTATCCAGTTAGGCCATATTCCATTCTCTTGTGCTCCATATGGCTTTCGATACTGTATTTTCCGGGGTGATCTGTCTCCCTTCGAAAACTAGCTGGTTACTCGCTATCCAAATATACCACATACCAACAGAAAAATATTTGAAGTAACCAACTTTTTTCAAAAAAAAGTTTGATATTTTTTCCTCCAACCTGGGGAAGACAAGTAGCTACCTTTCCCATCTTGAGAGCCTCAATGAAGTCGATGCAGTTTCCTGAATCGAATTGTGTCTTAAAACAGAGATGAAGACCACACCCTTTTTACTCTTACGAGAGGTTTTTATTGAATCAGCTTTCTTTCATTGAACAATATATATTAGTAGATTAACAAAAAAATGGAGTAAATAATTCGTCGAGTCAAAATCATAGTTGGTCCACGAAATTTTTCTTATTCACAAGAGGATATTGAACGCATACATTAAAACACGTACCATAAGCTTACGAACTCATAATATCTCGAAATTCATCAAGGAAACAAAACCTAAACAAGAGAAAGTCACGGGAAGGGAGATGTTTTCTTCATATCTGTCTCAACGACATCAAGCGCAAAGCCTTTCCTAAACCGAACCCAATAATCAGCAACCAAATTCTTTTTCTCCGGTCCGCAAATCCCTTCCCGTGACGGCTTCAACGATTCCGTCGAGATCCCATGTTCTTCATCTCTCTTTTTCACAAGTTCCGGTTTTATCCTCCCGAGATTCACATCTTGTGGCGACACCATTAATGATGGTACACCTAGTGGTAATCTATCCCCTAAAACAAACAAAAAACCCTAATTGAAACTCATACTATGAGAGAGGCTGTCCTGAAATATTTATTACTACAAAATTTTACTATAAAGTCTTCCTTTATAATTTGGGACCGTAAAACATATATATATTAATGCATTCAAATTTGGGAGCCAACATGAATGTTTCATTAGACTTTGCCGAAAATTGTTCTACATGAAAATATAGTTTATTTTTGATCAAAAATAATAATATATGGTTTTTTTTCACTACAAGAAATATGTGTTTTGATAGCAGTAGAGGATAGCGTTTTTTGTTTTTCTGCTATGGTTGACATACCCTTTAGTTTTAGATAGCGTTTGTATATTTGGAAACGCTATGATAGAGTGGTGTATATAAAAACGCTATGATATCGTATTTTTAATAGCACATAATTAAAAACGCTATATTTGGATTTTTGAATCCCGAAACCCTAAACGAGGTTTCAACCCTAAATTCTAAACACGAACTTTAAACTCTAATATTCTAACGTCAAATCTTAAATTTAACCTAAAATATTAAATATTAACTCAAAGTTATATATTTTCATAAATAAATCTCAAATCTCTAAACCCTAAACCCTATACTCAACCTCTATTTTAAACTCATAACTTTAAATCTAACCCTAAATAAAAAAGTTTCAAACTTAAAT
>NC_027754.1:41255150-41258890 GCF_000695525.1 Brassica oleracea var. oleracea | reverse complement strand
AAACACTTCTTGTAAGAATACCAAGCCATTGATTAACATTAAATCAAAGGCCACAAATCAATCCTTTAGTTTTTTATTCTCTCTTCTCATTGGTTAACAGATCAATCCTTTAGTTTTCTTATCTTTCTTCTCATTGGTCACTTTTTCAATGACAAGGATTACAATTTTTAACCATTGATTATTTTTGATCTAAAGGCCTAAAATCTCTCTCGTAGATCTCATCTCTTTTTCTTGTCATCTCTTTCATTCTTCTTCCTTTACAGGTTCACCATCAGACTTAACAATATTCTCAAACGAATCCGATAACCCAACTCCACCCTCAGACCCAGCCAAACCTCTCCCTTTCCAACCATTAGCGTAAGGATCGAGACCCAGTCACCAGATCTACTGCGCAACGATTGGTGGGAGATGTAGCTGTCGTCGTCGGCGTTGTTCTTACACGGAGCTTCGATGTCGACCGTACAAGCATCTTTGTCACAAATCTGGATTGGAGACAAACCCAAATAGTGACGAACCGGGATGGAAGTGCGCCAGAGGTGAAGGATGAGACAGCGGATGCTGAGGCGGAAGCACGACTAACAGAGGCATAGGCGGAGGCGCGAGTAACGGAGGCAGAGGCGGAGGCGTGACGAAAACTGATGCAGAGGCAGAGGTCATGGAAGAACACGACAAAGAAGGTGGTGGTGCGGCGGGATAGGTTTAGATTAATTTTGTTATTAGGTTTTTTTATTATGTTTAGTTTATTAATTTTGGTTTTGTTATTAGGTTTAGTTTATTAAAATTGTAAATCATATTTTTGTAACCCAGTTTAATTATAAATAAATTTAAATAATAAACAAAATTTTAATATATAAATCAGTTTAAAGTTTTAATTATGTTTTTCTTTTTTTTAAATAATAGCTAAAATAAATAAATTTTAAAATAAATAATTTTAGTGTAAATAATAGCAAAAATAAAATGCTATTAAAAAATATTTAATTGCATACAATAAAACGCTATAATATATAATAATAAGATAGCAGTGTGAAAAACCGCTATCTAATGTGTCTGACCTATTATGACGGGCGATGATACAACACTTCATAAACCGCTATCTTATCGTTAGATAGCGTTTTTCGTCCGCTAAGAAAAGCGTTTTTTCTTGTAGTGTTTACAACGACTAGTTGCTTACCGCGATCGATCTGCCATGTACACCAAAATTTTCCGTAGGAGTTGGCAAGATTTTTAAGCTCCGGCTTTGCAACGAGCTCTTGGATCCTTGGAGTTACTAGAAGAGCCATCTGGATCTACAAACAATACGTACAATTTTATCATTTTTGATTCTTTGATAAAAATAAATAAACATACCGGAAATGTATACAAAATGAAAAATCAAGAACCTCATAATCATGGGAATGAGATTCTTTGATTCGAATAACTTCTCTGACACTATATATTCGATCCCTAGAAATTTAATACAATAAAAAACACATCATAAATCTTAAATTCATAATCTAACGCAAAAGCTTCAAAACTCAACGTTACAACAAGGACATTTATACGTATAATCAATGTTTATGTGTACCTAGAGATGTTATATAGGGCTGCTTGACTTAGGGATGGCTTAGCCCATCCAATAATTTAAGAACCCTTACCCTACTACATTGCTCTTGAGGTGTTTAGGGCTAATTTAGGGTTGGGTTAAAGAAATAAAATATTTTGATAGAGTTGACCTTATTACACAGTACTAGATAACTTTGTTTTTTTGTTAAACAACAATGTTTTAGTACAGAGCTTAAAACTTCAAAAAAAAAAAATTCCTCCTGGATTCATAAAATTTGATATTTCACTAAAATTGCAAAAAAAAAAGTATTTTCCGCTAAAACCAGGAAATCGAGTTTTCCAGCCAAAACCGAGAAATCAATTTTTCCGCCAAACCGGAGAAATAAAGTTTTCCCGCCAAAACCGAGAAATCGTGTTTTCCCACCAAAACCGAGAAATCGAGTTTTCCCGCCAAAACCGGAAAATCGAGTTTTTTCGCCAAAAACCGGAAAATCGAGTTTTTCCCGTCAAAACCGAGAAATCATGTTTTCCCATCAAAACCGAGAAATCGTGTTTTTCCGCCAAAACCGAGAAATCTAGTTTTTCTCGCCAAAATCGGCAAATCGAGTTTTCCCGCCGAAACCGGGAAATCGAGTTTTCCCGCCGAAACTGAAAAATCGTGTTTTCCCGTCAAAACCAAGAAATCTAGTTTTCCCGCCAAAACCGAGAAATCGAGTTTTCCCGCCAAAATCGGGAAATCGAGTTTTTCCGCCAAAACAGGGAAATCGAGTTTTTCCGCCAAAACAGGGAAATCGAGTTTTCCCGTCAAACCCGGGAAATCGAGTTTTCCCGCCAAAACCGCAAAACATTGTTTGATTATATTATATATTATTTGATGATATTACTATAATTATCTAAATCACATGTTAATATTATTTGCCTATGTTTTGAAAGACTACATAATGGACTAACCCTGATCCAATCCTGACCCAGCCCTTCATGCATATACTATTAGGGCTAAAGTATGATTAGGGCTAGAATAGGACTGAGTTTATATTTTATAGGGCTGGGTTGGACTGGATAACCCAATATAACATCCGTATGTATACCTATGAGATGAGCCTTAGAGGAACTGGATTCGTAGACACAGCACATTGGAGAAAGTCTTGGTTTACACGGTGACCATAGATATGAACCTCTATCTGACGGCCAGGATCGTGGCTATAGCAAGCGAAGGAACACATGTGGAGACTCATTTGCTTGATTGGTTTCATAGACTGCATCATAGCCGTTCCTTTTTCTAGTATCGCCGTAGTTGTCTTCGTAGGATCTCCCATTGGCTCCTTACATTCTCCGATGCTTGCTGGACACGCCACCGGAGCCTTATCACTTGACGCCATCGCGTAACGACTAAAAAGCCTTGTTCTGTGCTATGGTCTTACAAGACAGGAGAGATGTTGCATGAGGAAAATATGACGATGGTTTGGATGTAACAAGTTATTATATGTGGCGAATGGTTATAGAGTTCAGATGTGGCGAACAATAGCGAGGTTAACGTTGGCGTTTTGTGGACAAAGTTACACTTAGTCGATTGTCAAGCTCTGGACAATGTATTGCACACTTGGCAATGTTAGCAACTCCGTATTTGGTGCTTCTTTTGACGAGTTCTAAATAGTAATTTTGGAAAATATTGCTTTTAAAAGAAAAGTTTGTCGGCTTCCATAACTGAGTTCATTATCCTCCTGAATATGAAGATCGAATATTTCGCATAAAAAAGAGAGGAAGAGATCGAAAAAATTCATACAACCATACGTAAGTCCTGGTCAAGGTTGTTATAGTTTTTTCAAATAAAACCGTCACTTCGCTTAAATGTACAGAAATAGTCATTATTACAAAAATAAAATGTAAGCAAACCTTTCGTTATAGAGTCAACTAGACCCCGGATATGAATTTTCAGTTTTTAATTATTTATTTTATTAAATGATGTATTTGTAATATTCGTTCATATTATATTCATTAAGTAAATATTTTTTTTGCATCTTAAACTATCTATTTTTTTACGAATGTGTGATATCATATAAAAAATATTAAAAAATGAGTATAGAGTTAATTAGATAATTTAAAAAAAAAAGAAATTTATCTTTCGTGTGCGATATCATATAAATAATGATCCGCCCAGTTAACAAAAATCATGATTATTTTATGTGTAATTTTTTTTT
>NC_027754.1:41233200-41254753 GCF_000695525.1 Brassica oleracea var. oleracea | reverse complement strand
CATTCTTAAATATTTTTTGAATAAATAATTATTTTTAAATTTAATCAACTGAAAATAATATCCGTACAATTGTGTGAGTCAAATTCTAGTTTTATTGATGCATGTTATATATTAGTACTGCATGTTTTAGGTAACATTTTAATGATGAACGTTTTTAAAAATCTCCATTATTAAAATTATGCACGTAAGGATAACTCATGAGTTTTTTTTGTTGATTAAATGACGTTATGTCCAAATTTATTTAATGATATTTCATTAAGGTAACTGAAAAAGACAAACAATAAAATAGAAAGTTTAAATTCATTTAAGCATATTTCATTAATGTAACTGAAAAGGCAAATAATAAATTATGCAGTTTTATTCGTTTTAGGATATTTCATAAATGAACTGAAAAAGACAAGCAAAAAAAAAAAGTTTAATTAATGAAGTAATAACATATTCAAATGGGTACTTCTCTTTTAATAATATAGATTGTAAGTATAACTTTTATTATATAGATTTTACAACACGTACATAACCGTGTATTGTTATCAAAATTTTACTGTTTTCAACATTTTAAAAGATCTAGAAATGTGAAATGAAAATCCAAACCTCTGAGCTCTTTTTTTTTTTAAACGCAGTATCATTTTTGTCACAACAGTTTTTATCGTAATTACAAATATATACATGTATATATACAAAACTTTAAATAGCATAACCACAAACCAAACCAAATTGAACGGTGTGTTTCAAAAAAAAAAAAAAACAAATTGGACGGTGAGAAAATTTTCTAATAATTGTGACGCATTAGACGGTTTTATCGTCGCCGAGTTGGGTAGTTACGACGGGATAGAGTACGGCGAAAATTTTGGACAAGTATCAAATTATGTTTTTTTCCGATAAGCAGCAAAGATTTATTGAATCTATCTACCTATCTATTATAAAGTATTGTTTTGATCTCTCCTTCTTGCGCCACATAGGATTCCACATAGGAAAGTCGAGCTATGGCGTTGTGACACGTGTCCAGCCAAACAAAACACACCGTATCATTTAAACGTAATCAAATTAAAATGGGCTTTTTCTTGAATATTTAGTGAGCTCTTTCTTATTTAGTTTTGCGAAAGTCAAATGGTAAACCCGTTAGAGAGACTAATATTTTCTTAGCGCAAGCGATATCCAGTTTTAGGGTTCATCTTCTATTGATCTCTGACGATCTTCACCCACAATGGAGTTTCAGGAGGGTTGAGTTAGACGAATTGTCGTGAACAATCCCTATATTAAACATCGTTGTTTCGTTTTCGGTTCTTATCCTCTGAAACGTTGCGAGATTATTGATTAAACGTCATTAACACCTTTAACACATCCCCACAATTCCTCATAGCTATAAATTGGTTTCCGAAGATTTGGTGTATCGCTTACTGTAATGATATCATCTCGCCGTCTTCTCCCTGTAGGTGCATCGCTCATTGTAAATCTCTTTTAATATTCAATATTTATTCTGATGAATTCGTTGTCAACTCCAAAACGTTGAGCTCTTCTGATTGCTCTCCATGTTTCAATCGCATTTTATTCTAAGGTGAAACAAGATTGTTCCAAATCCTCTTAGTCTGGTTTCCGGCGACTCGATATCACAGTTTGGTTTCTGACGACTCGGGATCATTACTTTGACGGAGCCAGTGTTAGCCATTGTGGCAGAGAAACGTGTCGTTGCAGTGCTGACAACTATAGCAGAAGACGACATCCCTAATATCAGTCATGAGTTTGGAACAAAGGTAAATATCTCTGATACTCTCATTGTGTATAAGTTTAAGTTTAAGTTTGACTCGATAAATATCAGAGAGGGATATGGAAAACGAATATCTTGCATTTGAAAAATTTCTTATCAATAGTGTTAGTGAGGTTATGTTATTTTCAGCTAAACTCATGTGGCATTTTCACCTTTCAAAATAAGGAGTTGCGAAGTCAACAACAATTTTCGAATAACAGAGGTAGCAGCGGCAATTGTGGGGATGATTGCTTGACTTTTTGACTTTCATCGATTGTCATGCTCAAGGTACAATTTCTCAGCTGTTTTTCTAAGTTCCATAGTAATTTATATATTTTTAAATCTGAGGCAGAACATGCTTGTGGACTGTTTGTTTTGTGTGTTTACTGGTCTTTCCATTGATAAATTGGGAATCATCAATCTAGAGTGAAATAAGACTGTTTTAGGATTGCTAATGCTTATTTTAGATGCAAGTTTATGTTGATTCTAAGATTTTTGTAGAATGCATACATGGTATTTAATTAAGTGCCAAAGAAGCTGAAAAATCCTCAGAAGAGGGATCTTATGCAAGCTAAGCATCCTGGAGTTCATAGCCCGCAAATCTTGCTAATCCATCTGTTTCACACGTTTTTTAATTGATGTGTGCAAGAAGACCAGCAGTCATGGACTAAGATTCATACTTCTTCTCTATACCATCATATGTGCCTTGATAGTTTGAGATTGAACAAGAAATTACAACATTGGTTCATAGTTTGAGAAGAAGAAATATGGTGGTTGGTGACTGTTTTGTAGTTATGATAATGGAATAGATTGGACAGACAGAGCTAGGCCTGGTATTGGAGTTGATAAAAAATTTGAATTTTCTTGAAGAAATGCCTAACAGAGACATGGAAGCTGAAAAATGGATAGAAAACAGAGAGTTGTAGAATTTCAGTAGGCATGACTTGGGAAAAAAGTAAAAGGTCACCTAAATCATAACTTTGGTTATTTTCTTTTACTTGATCAAGTAGTATCGTAAAGGCTAACTACTAAAACGAAGGTATAGCTTGCTTAAATTTGAAATGAGAAATCTCAATATTATTCATATATATGTGCTTCCATCGTATTGGTTCGAGTAACATGAACAAAGAACTACATGAGATATATAAGTATATAACTATACGGAGTAAACAATAAAATAATTGAAGAAGTTAAAAAAAATGGAAGAAAGAGTTAGTGGAACTCTTTAAATTTCATAAACGCAAAACTTTTAAAGTTTTTCTTAAAATAAAAGTTATAACAATTGTCTGTGCATATAAGTCACTCACAAATGTATTCATTACCAATTTTTATTACAATTTTATGTTATAAATCTTCACCAATGTGGGGAAATAACACACTAAAAACATACATGAGATGAATATATTGAGGACATTTAGCATGTAAATAAATAATGCATTTTATTTACTTTTTTTATGAATTTCTTTGAATAAGAGATATAATTTAGTTTTACTTAAAATAATGAGTATTTATATTATCTTTACCTACTAATATTGTAATAAAATATATTATAAATATCAAATAACATATAAGAAAGGTAATAAACAAAAATATAAAACAAATAATATAAATAACAAATTGAAATATATAATCCACACGCGGACCGACCCTTTTTATTTTAAGTGAAATAACACATGTCTACAATTTAACCAATTAAATACTATAACTAGAGTTTAATTCATTTTTTTTCATTCTGCTGTTCACCTTATATATAATTTCCAATAACAAAAAAAATTAGATACTAAAATTTTTAAATTGTGTAAGCCAAAAGCAATGAATGATTTAAAATTATTTTATATTTGTCTGTAGCTATTTATATTTTTTATAATAGATTCTAAAATTTATATATTAAATAAACATACTAAATATATAATTAAAATTAAAAAAAAATGCCGGGCTACGCCCGGGCCGACCCTAGTACATCTATATATTTGTCATGGTAAAATGATAGTGTGTTAATGTAAGTTTCTTAGGGCTTGAATTTCCGTTTCATATTTTCGTGGGGGTTTTAAATGTTCAAATCTGTACACCGCTATATGCCGATTTTACAATCCCTACAGGTTTGATTACGTAAAAGGTTGACTTGTATTTTGTTTTGGTGATGATTGTTTTTGTAAATTTACTCAAGATAGCGGATTATATGCTAAAAAGTTAAAAACTCATAATTTTATATATTCTTTTTTGGTAAATTAATTTTATATATTCGTTACATACCATACATCCTTAAACTTTTAGTGGTAGTTATCCATTTAAAGAAACACAATTACCAAAACAGTCATTACTTCTAATTGATATACAACATAACCTCCGAATGACTAACTTAACGTAGCCATGACTTTGTTTTCTTAACGAGAGCTACCATTTCGCGCGGACTTTAGAAACGAGCCGCTTTTGGTTATTTCACGCAACGGTTTATCGGTATATCTAACCGTGTTATAAACCCATGCACCCGCAACCGCACCAAGAATTGGAGACGCTATGTATATCCAAATTCCTTTGTAGCAATTGTATACCATTGCAGGTCCCAAACTTCTTCCTGGATTCATCGAAGCTCCTGATACCGGTCTGATAAAAAACCATATATCAATTTAAGTTTTTGTCAAAAATAGAAGAAGAAAATATATACATAACGGTAAAATAAAAAGATGTTATAAGTAAAAATAATTACCCGGCAATAATCACGTTAAGTAGCACCGTCGACCCCACTGCTAGTCCGGCAAGTTCTCCAATCTGATTTGTCATATGGGTCTAATATTATTAATCACTTTTATTTTGTTAACGGGTCCAATATTAATTACTTTATCATAAATATTGCTGAGGTAATCATAACAACACAAATTAATAATTAAATATACGATCGAGGGCTAGGAAAAGGCTTTGGTCAAGAAAAATATAGTAAACTTGTTTTCCTAGTAGTAAAAATTTAAAATCAAAGATAAAACTATAAATTAGTGTACGTAGTCCACTTTTCATTAAAAACCTTAAAAGGTAAAATGGAAACAAAATATTAGCTCTATATTTTTTTTTGCTGAAAAGCAGACTTTACAATTTAACATAAACTTGATCTTTATAACTAAACTGAAAAGCTATAACATTAGCTAAAGTTAAAACGAACATGCTAAAAATAGCAAGAATCCCCAACAAACAGCCATCAAATTTAAATCATTTGACTATATATAATTTTGTTGAAATACTGTAGACTTTCCATGCAGTATAAGAAGATTTTGAAATACTAACCGCTCTATTGTCGGTTGCAACTCCGGAAATGATGAACATTAGGTAGAAAGTGATTATAAACTCGATCACAAACGACTGCAAATCGGATCCCGACGGTAATGTTCCGACGAACACATCATGTTTCCCACTGCAAACATTCTGATCAAGTCCGAACAAAAGCCGCAGCGTCGATCCGATCACTTGTGATATCACATAAGCCGGAACCTAAAATATCAAAGAATCATATAGATAAACTTTAGAAAATGTGGCTTAATGTCGCATTAAAGGTAAATCGGCTTTAAATAATTCCTCCCTTGAGCTGAATATGGAATTTAGTAAATGATTGATCTAATACGGATAAATTCTTTTAAAAAACTTGTCTGACAAAACTATTTCTCAGAAATTAAATTTTGAAAGATATAAAAATAAAACTGCAATCTACAATAAAAACTTTATTGGCTAGGGAAAAAATCTTTATTATTAAAATTAGTTGCGTGCAATACAATCAAGAAGACAGCTAAGCTAGAGTTATCAAACACAAAACGTCAAGGTTCTAGTTTGTTCATCAAACTCAAAATGACACATAAAAACAAAACTTGATAGGTGTTATATATTGTGTGTATGTGTTGACCTGTTTGAGAGGGAAACGGCCGCAAGATGCGAACGCAATCGTGACCGCCGGATTGAAATGAGCGCCCGAGATGTGACCGAGAGAGTAAACAAGAACCATGACGGTGAGTCCCCAAACGATGGCGATCCCCGGAAGAGTCACGGCTTTGTCGTGTTGGGCGTTTACAGCCACCGATGCACAACCGGCGAATATCAAAAAGTACGTTCCAAGAATCTCCGCCATCAACTGAAAACAGAGCAATTGCAACAAAATAAGAAACAGAGTAGTTTCATTGAACAGAAGAAATTTTCATCGAAAAGAGTCTAAACACCAGAAAGATCGGTGAAAGATTTTTTTTTGTTTTTTGTTTTTTGTTGTTTGGGGATTGAGAGTAACAGAAATGAACACCTTTTGTAAGAAAGGGACAGAGAACGAGAGGACAGAGTCTTGTTTCTTCATGGATTTTGTGGTATGAATAGCTTCTTTTTGTTGTTGTTGAAGTTCAACTTCTTGGTTGATGTTCACCATCACTGCTCCTTCTTTGGAGTCACCATGGCCGTTTCCCGAGATCTCCGCCATTACGTAATTTTTTCTCTTTCAGAACCAAAGAAGAAAAGAAAAACAAAATCTTTGAAGGACCGTTACGACTTGTGTGAAAGAGTTTGGTGGCGATTATCTCCAATTTATTGACAAATCGTCAGGGAGAGAGAAAGAGGTTGGACTTTTCACATTTTATTAAATTAATAACCGATGATATGTTATGCTTACTGCTTAGTAGGAAACTATTGCACATGTATCTTTTTGACCATTATTACTTTGCCTTCGTAAGAACTTAACATTTTTTTTACGACAATAACTAAAAGCATAAAACTTAAAATCTGATAGCAGAACAAAAACTCCTGGTATCCACGTGTAAGCTTTTCCGCTATTATATTTGGTGCTTTTGATATATGTCTGATCTTTAAGCTAAGAAAAAAAATCTTTATGCGTCCAAATTCCTCCATAACTAAAAAAAAATCTTAACATATTTCTTGGAAGTTTTTGACAAAATAAACAAATATTTCTGACTATATTACATTTTTGTATATAATATTTTAAAATAATATCGTCTATTTACCTATATTTCTTTTGTTACTTTACCTATATTTATTAATTGGTTACTCTATACATTCATGAATCTGTTGTTATTTATGTTTACGTGTAAGTTTTAATATCTGTAAATATACTTTTACATAATTTCTCTTATACTTTCGTAAAGTAATCTTATTCTCTAAATTCTTGGTATATAATTCCTATACTAGCAAAAAAGTGAATATATCTGATCTTATCCGTAAAAGCATATTATTTCCATAAGTTGAAAAAGAAAATCATTTACTTTTTATCCACATCATGTGGTTAATGTGATCGTCATAGCATTGATGTGGCATTTATCCATGTTTCCGAGCGATAAAGTTATGCCAGGTAATCGAGTTTTAAATTATTGGATAGGAACTTTCCATAAATTATCATTTTTCCTAGTTATTTTTCAAAAACTTATATATGAAATTTAATGTCTTGCATGTTGTAGTGCTATAACTAGATATAATAATAATTAAATATCTGAATCCAAATTTTGATATAAATCCGTATAAAAATTTATGAAATGTCATATAACAGCTTAAGAATAATTTTTTTGATACTTATAGAGTTTTTTTTTATAAAAGACAATCGCATTCTTCATTATAGGTGTTTTCAAAACAGGAAATATAGATTGGTAACCTGTGGTCAAGTGGTAAAAAAAAAAGTTTAGGACGTAATCACATTTTATGTTTGATCTACTTGTCATGCAAAACTAAATCACCCTACATAGATATGAATTACTGTTTTTCGGTCCATTTGAATATTCGGAAGAAGATGTATCTGTAGACTGCATCTTTCATCCGAAGATTAGGTATGTGTCTTTAATACACTCTGGTTTAACTTTTTTTTTTCAAAAAAAAAGGAAATATATATCACATCTCTTTTATTATTACATAATTATAAAATATTATTGATATGTTTAAAATTATGTATAAAAGTCAATATGAATCTAAATTATCTAATTTATAAGAAAAAAGCTCCAGTTTGGATTTTGGAATAGCAAAACATTGGATGCTCCAATTTCCGATACACTGCTCATTTCTCCGATCAGAAGTTGTTGGATGTTGAGACACCCATATTTGATCGTAGCATATAGACCCATTAAAAATACATTTTGGCCATACAAACTTTATGATAAAAAAACATCTATGAGAAATTAAACAAAAGTGTTACAAAAAAAGAGAAATTAAACAAATGTCACTTGATGGAATTGATGAAGGCCTCTTCAAGTCTTCAACTACCAACCGAAAATATGGACGCATGGTTGATATAAAACAAACAGTACAAGAGTTATTACAAAATTTTTTTTTTTTTTTTTTTTTTTAAACTAGTTATTACAAAAGTTAAAAGTTATTTTTGAGTCTAGATGCCGGCATAACTTCTATGTTCGGACCAGACCATATCGAATTTCACCTCAGAATTCAATTTCCAATTCTATGTTACGGTCTTATCCGTCGTAACATGTGACTAACTATAAGAATGAAATATGTGCTATATATATACCAAAAAGACTCTTCTATACAGTTCACAACTTTGGATTTAACTAAAATCTTAGAAACACTTTCATGAATTTTCACCAATCTATACTTCTTGTCTCCCAACCCGTGCTTCAATGTATATATATATGTGATAGACTGGTTCAAATCATCACATATACATCAATAATTTTTAAGCTTAGCTCCACATGTGCCAAAAAGTTGGAGACGTATGCCTACGGTGACAAGAAAACTAAGATACACGATTGAATAAATGAGAATATTTCATTGTATTTGTATGTGAGAACATCCATTGTTATTTTTTATGCGTCTGTGATTTCTCCCGGATTTAAATACTTCGGACATACATTGAATTTTGTATGGATAAATCATATGAGATATTTTTTGACTTTTCGATTGTTGGACTCATTGTGTTCCTATGGGAAGGGAAGGGTGACTTAAAACTCCAGAATACAAACTTGTTATATAATAATGGTCATGAGCCACGGATCACGGGAAATCAGTTTTAGTATTATTAGTTCGTTTTAAATTTAGTCACATGTTTAGTAACTAAATCATTCAAGATACGCTAAATTTCTTCTTCTTTTTTTTTAAACGTTGAAAGTTACTAAACCACATAGTATAAGCAAAAAAATTGAAACTATAAAAGGAAGATAATCAACCATAAACAAATACCCCAAGATTGGAGCCATAAGGTGATAAACTTCAGGTCCCAGCACATATTTCCTTATGAGAAAGGGAGAAGCAAGAAACTTAAGATTGAGGGTCCTTAAGTTGTTGGGATAGTAGCAAAACCTGTCCTAGACATACATATGAAAAACTAGCCTATAATCCCTTAGAATTAAAAAATAATTTATGTAAACATAAATCTCTAATTTTTTTTAAAAAACATTTACTAAATTTGTTGATGACCTTCATTCGGGTATTTGAAGGTTTTGATCCGGTTTCAATTTTGGGTATTTCTGTTTCGGTTCGGTTATTCGGTTTATGTTGTTTTGCCTAGGCTAATTACAGTGTCAATTAAAACACGTTAACAACCATTTTCGACAGAAACTGGTATTCTTTTCACCACTAGGAGCACCTCCATCGACAGATTATTGATGGGTTCTAACCAATTTTTAAAAAATCAAAAAAATCAAGAAGAAAATATTTGTATCAGAATAAGTTCTTGCAGAAAATATTTTTGGAACGTTTTAGACTCTTCAGTACAGATGTCCTTTTTTAATTGAATAACTTTTTTTTATAAAATTCAAAAATTAAAATAAAAAACTAAACCATTATTAAAGTATTAATATTTTTATCATTAAGAAACTAAAGTGAGTACCTCTACCATTAGAGGTGCTCTAATAACTCCATGCATTTATTTTATTTTAGCATATGATAAGATTATAAGTAAAACGTTTCATAACGAAACTATCTCAATTAAGAAAATAATATAGATTGATTCATTTGATTGGCATACAATGTCTAGAAAGAAATTTCATAAAGATGGAACGAGTGAATATCGTCAGATCAACGGAATTATAAGTGAAGAAAGCTAGAAAAAGGGATGAATCTATTGAATGCACAATGTCGTGGTGATTTCATGATAATTATGTCACAAACATTTCAATAATAGTAATAATGTTACTCATATCACCATCTAAAGTTATTGGTCGAGAAGATAACTAATAATATTGTCATTGACATAATGCACAAGTTTCTTTTAAATCGAGACTTTGACTATTGCGTCGTCCATCGAGTTTGAAAGTTTCAGTTAAATAGTATTATTATTATTATAAAAAAAAACTTAACAATAACAAAGACTTTATCATAATTATGAATTTTATGATGAGCATAATGAAAATGTGTACTTTAAAAGTGACTATGGTTATAGTATTTTTCAGTGCGCATGCAGAATCTTTAACCTCCCACTATTTACATTTACCTTCAACGGAGATCCCATTCCCACGTGACTATACATTTGGTTTTAGAATAAAATGGACTATTTTAAAAAGCTAGTATTTATTTATTAGACGGATTATTAATTGATTAGACCCCGTCACATAAATACTATGTCTTGTTAACTCAACTGCAAAAATACACAAAGTGAAGTTTATAGATCACCTAGAAGTTGTATGTTCGAGACTTCGAGTAATCAATACTTTATTATGTTATGGCGTCGGGTTTGAAAAAAATTACGAGTTTCGGTTTAAACTTTAAGGTAATAAAAAACTCACCAAAGGAATATGAAAACAAGTTCTGTATACATATGCTATCAATTTTATATATATCTGAAGATATTATGACTTTGTAATTTGTATACATTTTTAGCTAAAAACCCAGAACGACAAAATCAGAAACATAGTTAGATAAGTGATAAGCTCACAATAAAATAAATATATGCATATTTTACCAAAATAAATAAATATGCATATGTACATTGTTGGATCACTCTCTTCCTTAAGAGTTAAAAGTACTGCTTCATATATGCTAAATTTGACTAACCAACACAATATAATAACCGACTTTAAATGCTACGGGCACATACTATTAGTTACTGAGAGCGTGATTAGTGGAAGTACGAGAAGGAGTCTCTCATATTAAAAGTAAGGACATGATTAACTCCGGTCTTTTAACCGGGATTCTTAACTCATGATTTAACATTTTTTTTATTTTTGTTTTATTTTTTTTTTACACTTTTCGGTTAAAAAACGGTTCTTATATCTCTTATTTAAAAGACAGTTCTTAATTTTTTCTAAGTTAAAAATTAAGAAAAATTAAAAATCGTCTCTTAACCGAAGATAAAAACTCTAATTAAGAGACTAGAGATAACCAGGTCTAATAAGAGATATGGTAAATAGATGAGAAACGTTTTTTCATGATGAGACTTTGAAGAAGATATGAGAGATGATCTCTCCACTTGCCTCATCCTGAGTGGTTACTTGTACTTTTTAATATAAAACAGTTAAGAGATTGAAGGTGAGAGACTTACCGTTAATGGTGCTCTAAATGCTTTAATCCTGTGAAGATCTTAGGCTTTTTGACTCTATAGCCAGAAACATAAAAGGGGTTAGTTAAGATTTCATGAGTTTTGTGGCAGACAACGACTTATTTACTAGACATTGCTGTTTATGATTCTGTGTTGAAATTAATTATCTACTGTCGTAGAAGTCGTAGTATAACTTAATCACGGTTCCGTAATTTATTCGTGGGGTTCTTCGACTGCCAGAGTCAAATCCAAGTATGCTCTATGGTCTAGAGTTTGGATTTTAATGTAGCATGACTAGTTTTTCGAAAGTCACAAAAGAAACGTCATGTATACGTACCTCCACAACAATCAATCCGTCATATGAATTCATCTAGTAGCGATTGCTAGGCTAGATGCATAGGTCCTAATATCTCCGTTTAATTTTAAGATGTCAAACTACTTTTAAATGTATTCCACTACCCTACATAAAATCCAGTATACCGTATCTTCAATTTATAATTTCACTTTGCCAAAATTCAATACGTAGTAGCAGTAAAATTCTTTAAACACAACAACTGGAAATGCTAGTTTTCGTCATTTTTGTTTGTCACCAGTCCCCAATCTATAGCTACATTCTACAACATGAAGCAACGCTACTTAGTGGAATCGAACTCGTGTGGGGTGACCGCAAAGGTGGACTTTTTAACCTTGGACTTTTTCCTAATTTTCATCATTTTATAACGCAAGAAGTAAACTTAGTTCCTATGTTAAAAAATGTGATTTTACAAACTTAGATCTTCTTGATAAGTTAAAAAGGAGGCGCTGGCATAATTGTGAAAGAATATAACGACAATTATCTCAGATATAAAGAAGCAAGTGATCCTTGTGGTTTTTTTCAAGATTGATTGCTCCCATATTTGCGAGAGATATTATCGATCGTCTAATAAGTGTATCCCAAACCTGCAAATATAAACACAAGATAAGTACTTATATTCTCTAATAAAAAGTGAATTTGTATCAGTTTCTTTTGAATTGAATGTTAAATTGAATTCAAAAAATATCCTTATTACTAGTGCTTCCTTTTTTAAGTTCTTCTATACAAAACTTTGCTAACAAAATACTTTGCTTCTATAACTTCTCATTGCTCTATCTTTGTCTAGTGGCAAACCAGAATCTCAACCCTCTTTCTAGGCCATTATCCTTCATCCTCTTCATAATGGAAAATTTATTTCTCACAGTTTTATCAATCATCTTTGTCAAAAGAGCTGTTGGAGAAGCTGTCTCTCCATGCCTTCTTCTATTTCTCTCCCTCCAGATGCTATGGACTGTTACTTGGAAAGCATATCTCACAGTGTATAATTGAAGTTTATTCTGGCCCGAGCTCATGAGGAACTGCAGAATCTCTGACCAGCACTCTGTGGATTGGATCCAAGCACACCTTTCACTAGCTCTTCCCATATTTGTTTTGAATATGAGCACTCAAAGAAGAGATGTCCGACCGTTTCTAATGGCTCTTGGCAGAAGATACATGACAGATCCACATTCCCATTCCAATTCTTCATACGGCTTCCCGTTGACGATCTATCTCGAACTGCTAGCCAAACCAAAAACGAGAATTTTGGTGTTGCATTCTTGAACCATACTGCCTTATGCCATTCATTCTCTCTATGCTTCTCCCTAGTGATATGTCACGTTTCACTAGTAGAAAACCATCTCTTAAACTTTCCACTGCCATTTTTCCATAGTGAGAGATCCTCTTCTCCTTGTACCATTTTCTCTTTTATTTTCACAATTTCCTCTTCTATATCATTTAGAACCTGAATTCTTTGGTTCCTCCTTCTATGGTTTCTGCAGTCAGCCACCTTCGCATCTACAGCTATACCCATATCAATATACCCTCTGTTCTCTAAAAGATCATTCAAACAGCCAAGATTATACCACCTCTCATGCCAGAAAGAAGCTCTTCTTCCATTACCCACTTCAACCTTATATAACTTCTTTGCAATTTCTCTATATTTCAAGATCTTCTTCCACATCCAAGAACCTACAGACGCTTCTCTAACTGTCCAGAACGATTCTTTCCGTATGAGATACACATGTATCCACGTGACCCATAGCGAGTTAGCTGAAAGAATTCTCCAAACAAGCTCCAGCACACTTACTATATTCATTTCCCTCAAAGATCTAATTCCCATACCTCCTTCCTTTTTCATTTTAACGACCTCTGTCCAGGCAATCTTTTCTTTTTTGCTGTTTAGCTCCGGCCCTGACCACAAGAAAGCAGAACATAACCTTTCAATTTCCTTTATGCACCCACTAGGTAGTCTAAAGGCTGCCATCCAAAAGCTTGTAAGGCTAGCAATGACTGAATTGATCAGTTGAACTCTTCCAGCATATGATAGAAAGCGCCATGTCCACGATCCAATTCTCTTCCTAATCTTCTCTACCAAAGGAAGAAAATCCGTTACCGTCATGCATTTTGTCAATAATGGAAGTCCCAAATATCTAACAGCGAGCTTTCCTGCTTCAAAAGGGAAATGATTCAAGATTTCCTCCTGCTTTTGAGCTGTGAATCCTGCCATGAAGAGAGTGGACTTCTCTAAACTGATCTTTAGCCCTGACATTTTATCAAACTCCTCAAATACCTCTAGGATCCCCTCAACTGATCTCTTCGTTCCCTCGACAAATACCATCAAATCATCAGCAAAACATAAGTGTGTAAGACTTATGTTTTTGCATTTAGGATGATATCCTACAAGTCCTTTCGCTGCTGCATCATCAAGCATTTTCGAGAGGACATTCATACATATAACAAATAGGTATGGTGAGAGAGAACATCCCTGCCTCAATCCCCTCCGACTTTGAAAGTATCCCGCTAGTTCTCCGTTCACTTGGATAGAGAAGGAAGCCGTTGTAACACAGAGAGTGATCCAGTGAATAAACTTCTCAGGCAGTCCAAGAGCTTTTAATGTGTTGAGAAGAAAAGGCCATTGTACCGAGTCAAACGCCTTGGATATATCAATCATCGTAGCACATCTTGGAGATATTGTCTCTTTGTGATAATCCTTCACTATCTCTGTTGCCAGCAACACATTTTCCATCAGAAGTCTCGCTTTTATAAATGCTGACTGATTACTCGAGATACATTGAGGTAGGATCTCCTTCAGCCTGTTTGCTATAATGTTCGATATCACCTTATATAACACATTGCAACAGGATATGGGGTGGTAATCTTTCATACCTTTGCCTCTTCTTTCTTCGGTATCAGCGCTAATATAGTTGAGTTTAATCCCTTCGGCAGAAATCCCTTGATGAAAAAAGACTGGACTGCTATGGTGACATCATCTCCAATGACTGACCATGCCTCCTTAAAGAACTCAGCCGTGTATCCATCAGGTCCTGGTAACTTACTTCCCGACATGTGGAATAAGACCTCCTTAATCTCTTCTCTTGTTACTTCCTTTTCCAACTTTCCACAATCCATACTGCTGCATTGAAACCCCAATAATTCTCTCATCCTCTCCACTGTTGCTCCTTCAAAATCATCCGGTATTGTAGTCATAAACTCAGTAAAAAATCTCTCTGCTTCCACCTTAATCTCTGCATCAGTCTTTGCAATAGTTCCATCAGACCTCATTATTTCTTGAATACTATTTCTCACTTCTCTGACCTTTATTGCATTGTAGAAAGATCTATTATTGCCATCGCCAACTTGCAGCCAATGCAGTTTTGCCCTCTTTTTGTAAAACTCTTCCTCCAAATCTGCTAGTCTTTTCCACTTATCATATGCTTTCACTTCTTCGCGTATAGCATCTTGATTTGGTCTCTCTACTGTAGCTTTCTACTTATCACATAGCTCTATATAAGCTTCTCGAGCTCGTTTTGGTAAGTCCCCCAGCTTCTCCTTACTCAGCGTTCTCAAAGGCTGCTTCAAGGCCTTGAGCTGTTTTGTCAGTCTAAACATTACATAAGTGGAATGGACCAAAGCTTCATTCTCTCTCCAATGCCTTTCCACTAGAGGTATGAACTCTGGCATCTTTGCAATTGGATTTGAGAACTTAAATGGTTTCCTCTTCTTCTCTTCATTCACTTCAAGCTGAATCCTACATCGCAAGTGATCTGAGCATCCCCCTGGCTCAAATACACAGTACGCTTTTGATGAATTCAGCCATTCTTCATTTATCAAAACCCGATCCAATTTTTTACAGATTAGACCTTCTTCTCTTTTGTTGCACCAAGTGAATTTTGGTCCTTGATACCCCATGTATCAGTTTCTTTGTGTTAATCTATCTACTCACATGTAACTTTCCCTTTGAGCCACCGATAGCGAGCAAGAAAGGGTTATCCACTGAGAAGGAAATGGAGAATACAGCTCCCTGTTGACAAAATCAGAATGGTTAAGGAATACATGGCAAGTTTCCTCCGATCAGAGATTAACTATGTACCAAGAACGCAAGTTTCCTCCGATCAGAGATTAACTATGTACCAAGAACGCAAAATACCAAGGCGGATAGCCTCGCACGCAGTGCAAGGACACAACCGTCTTTCGTTGTTCACATGGATGCAGATCTCCTGATGTGATTTACAGATTCAGTATGAGTCTGTAAAAGTCGATGATAAAAAAAAAGGAATACATGAGTAAAACATATATATTTTATGTTCGATTGGTTTTTACCACTTTTGGTTTGTGTGAATAAATGCATGAACGCTCATTGTTCGTAAGGCCCCAAAGTTTTATCGTTTTATCCATCGAACCCGTAGCCAAAAGCTGTTAATCACAGATCATAAAAAAGTGAGAACTGATTACAAAAACAAAATATGAAATGCTTAAGGACAGTAAGAGAGAGATATATAAGTACATTGGGTGCGGAAATGTTGCATGAGATGGAGGAGACTCCTTAGTCTTAAGTCAGAATCTAAAACCTGACTGTGCGGCGCGTATATCAAAAACTTTCATGGTTCCATCCTCAATACTTACCTAAGAGGAACAGTTGGTAAGAAAATGTTTTAAAATGACATAACACCAGATTGTCTATAATAAGAGCAAAGGGAAGTGAAGCTCTCACCACAGAGGAATGTTCACTGTGGGGATTCCAGGCTAAGGTTTCAACATCAGTCATGACAGACCATTTGAAACCCAAGTGTGAAGGTTGTCTTCCGTCTTTCTGCAACAATAATATACAAACTCATGTTAATGATAAAAAAATTGGAACATGCGAGATAGAACATGGAAGAAAGGAGTTACCAATACAACAGTCTGATCAAACGACCAACTGAGAAGCACTTCTGGAGCATAATGGTTCCAAGCAACCGCTTGAACCTGTGAGCCAAACAAAACAGTAAACCATTAGGATATATGTCTCAGAACTAGCACTATGTATGAGTCATGTTCTTATCTCTTTTGTGTGATGTTCCATAGTAATCTTACATTGCCATAGAATTACAGACGAGTTTGATGAGTCACACCTGCTTCTTAATCTTTTCTTTCTTGCTCTTACCTTTCTTATTCTTCTTTTCCTTACTAATCTTCATCTCCTCTGTTCCTCCTAGTTGTACACAAGGTAGCACCTCGTCCACCTACATCATTAAAATAACCTTATCAGCAGCACTCTCATTGTTGATCAGATTAAACAACATAAATACAAAGATAGTTTACATACAACGTCAAGATCCCATATCTCTATTGTCGGTGTTTCCTTTGATCCAATAGCTACAAAGTTCCCTGCCAATACCAACGCAAACAACAGCATGGTAAGAGTGATATATCCTCCATAGCAAGAATAAATCTAACCTTTTTCGCCTCCTCTGAGAGGACAATAAATCCAAGCAGTACACAATGGAAACTCCGGTATAACTATGTGATGATGAACATACATGTTCGGTGACCCATTCGATGATTCCTATTACACATAAACCTGAACATACATATTCCTCGTACACATAAACCTGGTCACATAGCTTTCATATGATCCCCCAATACTAGACATTTACACCTACAGAAAACGAGTAGGATCCAACTCATTACTTGGATAATAAAGATCCCTAAGCCCAGAGTTGAAGAATTGAATGTCTAAGTCCAACCCAGCAACAAAAAGAAAGGCAGCTTTCAATGTGGAAAAACTCTGTTCTCTACCAAAGAGGCAACAAAAACTGAACATACCATCATCCTCTTCATCATAGTTATCCATGTTGAGCTCTTTCAATCCATCAGCTACCTCATCAACCTCCATCGATATAGAAGCCTTCTTTCTATTGGAAGATTTACCAAAACCTTTTGCTACGGCTTTGGCATGATTAACTTCACTAATCTCATCTCCATCTTCTTCTTCTTCTTTTTCATCCTCGTGACTACCATCCACACTGTTCCCAAGTAAACCAGTTTCATATCATCCTGTTTCATAGCCATTTTATGACCAAGCACATGACCAAGACAAAGGAATCTCCTCCATCTCATACAACTTTTCTGCACCCAATGTACTTCTATCTTTCTTTCTTACTGTCCTTGAAGCATTTCATATTTTGTTCTCACCATTTAGAACTTTGCCTCTATGCAATTTATATGGTAATCTAATAACAACGATGTGACTACAATGTCTGAAGACATTCCCGCTAATGTTTACAAATTATTAGGCATTAAAAAAGATTATATGCGTGCGTTACTGCATCAATTAGATGTTCTAAATCTTTTTTTATTTTTTTTGAATAAGTGAGAATGTAGGTTGTTTTGGCTTGTTCATTTAGATTGGTAGAAATTTGCCTTTCGCTATGCTACTTACGAGACTTATAGGTTAAAAACTGTTTAGAGTTAGATAGACCAATCCAGAGAAGTTTGGGATATTTGTTCCTAATCATGCACCAAACTTTTTTTTTAAAAAGAGACTCTAAGCCATCTCTTCATAACGACCCTTGAGAAACTTGAGGTAGGACAAAACCAATCGAGTATGATCCGTAAGATAAAGCTCGGTTTGATGTCATCAAATACAACAGTGTTCCTAAATAAGTTTGTGACACTGCAGTTAACTCTTGAAATATTAGTATTTTGTTGGTTTTAGAGAAAAAAAAGAGTTGACATTTGGTGCTTTAATTTTACAGGCATACAAATATTTCAATTTATATAAAAAAAAAGAGTTTTGAAGTGTTACCCAAAAAAAAAAAAAGAGTTTTGATTACCCTTCAATATAATCAGATACTTATATATGTGCGTGTGTGTGATAGGGGTTTAGGACGCCTGTCCATAAAAGATTTCAAAAGATATATATGATCTTGTGACTGAATTTGGAAAATTAATTATAAATGATCAGAAGTTCTCATATACAACAATGTATTTATAAAAATATGTATATCAGTTATTTGTTATATATATATATATATATATATGTATTAATATTTTTTTTTTTTTGAAAATAATTAGACAATATATGTATTAATATTAAAAACAAAAAGATATCATATAAAAGAAGGATCAATCAAAAAGAAATCCAGTGAGATTTATGTCCCGCCTCGGCACCGAAAAATTGCAGAGCAACCACGACGGTATTTGTTGGCAGGGACAGGAGGTCCATGAGGAATCTGACATCCCGGGGGAAGATTAAAAAGACGGCATTTGTCAATAATTAAATATTTACGGATTTTTTTAGCATCTGATTGCTCCACAATCACAGCAGCACAAATCACCAACATTAATATCACAAACGCCTTCATTTTCTCTTCTTCAGGGAATATGATTGATCCTTCTTATTTTTTATTTATTTTGGTGTGAATTAGTTGAAAAGTGGGTTTATTTATACACACAATGAATTAGAGCGTACACTAATTTTGGCCAATACATGTTTAGAAAATCCACAATCTAAATTAAAATTGCTAAAAATGAAAACCTATGATCCTGAATCCAAGGTTGTGTTTGGTTTTGATTCCTTCTTAGTAATATGGTAGATATAAATTTTTGTTGAAATATAAAATTTATTAGATTAAAGAATATTTGCAACATCAGAAACTATAAACGAATGAGATTGGTGAAATACAAAACCCTTCTATGCCTCAAAAACTACTCTATAACATAATTACTCTATAAGTTCGCCCTAGGAAGACTCTCCCAGTCCCAGTTATCGAGGCGTCGTTTGCTCGTCCCCTCTCCGACGCCGGTGGAGTCATGGCTCGCCGGCGTCGGCCCTCTCAAACTCTACGTCTCTCTCTCCTCTTATCCTCTATCCGTTCAAGCTCTCTGGTTTCGTCCGTCTCCTTGTCTTGGTCGGAGAACATTGTGACTGTTTCCGGGGGCTCGCGGTCTATGTTCTCGGTTTCCTCTTCGGCTCACCGCATCACGCTTACCGTTCTGTGCCTTGTTGGGCTCAGATCTGTGAGAATCAGCTCCCGTTTCACCGTCATCTTCATCGCTCATGTTCATGCTCTCATCGTCTCTCACGCCGTCGACGGTTCTCCGTTGAGACCGTCTCTCAAGGTGAGCAGGGACGACGTGGTTAAGCCTTTCGGATCGCTTTCCACTAGATTCGTTATTTTCTGGGGGGTTCCCCACATTTCCTCTGTTACTGTCAGCCACAACCACCGTGACTCACCAATGCTCTGCAACTGCAACTCTGGTTTGACAGCCGGAAAAGCCTTAACCTTCGAGGTAGTCACATCTCAAAACCCTAGATCTATGAAGCACCATTCCGATCTACCGCCGTCCCCGCTAGTTATGGTGTCTGCTTGTTTGTTGTCTCATCGAGGAGGAGAGCTGCTCCGACAAGCCTCTCCGTGGCGACTTAGATTGATTTCAAAAGACCGGAGACCAGCACCAACACTGACCCCCTCATCTGTTCCGCTCAACCGTTGCTGCTCCCTTCCCGGCGACCCGAGCTCCTGTCAACGTCAACGGAACAGCATCGCTCAAGCCTGTGAGATGGGCCTATTTGCTTGTAGATTGGGCCTGGTGAGCCTTCTAAATTTCATTCAGTCTCACAGCATAGTTTCAAAGCCCATTTGTTTATGGGGTAGGCTGGTCTACTTGGCCAGTTTGCTAAAGAATTCTGATGGGTTCATCGGGTTGTTTACCGAAACCAATATGCTTACAATGTCATACCTCTCTTTCCTGAAGAGAATACTAGTTGTTTTTTTACCGGTGGGTTCACTGGACTCGTTGTCATCTTCATCACCATACTCATCACCATCATCATCATCATCACCTGCCTTCTCTCGAAGAAGTGTTTCCCCTTCTGCCCATGTGCGAAGGTGTATTTCCAAGTCTATAACCGTCTTGCTATCTTGTGGAGCGGTCCGTTCGGGGCCTGAAAATGCAGCGGATCTCGTTTCGACGATATTCCGAGGTGCGAATTGGATATCAACGTCACTTTTCAATGTGACTAAATTTCAACCTTTCGGCTCTGCCGTGAATTTGACGCATTCAAGCTTTGCTATGAATTCGCTGTCTCTTTATTTTAGAGGTTTCTCTAAATCTATCGTTTGTGTTGTATGGTTTTATGTTTGTAGCTTTATGAACTCTTGTAGTCCGAGACTTTAAGTTTTTTTTTTAATGAAAGTGGTGTTCCAAAAAAAAAAACATAATTACTCTATAACATAAATTCAAAGAGGTGTTAAAAACCATAAATTCAGCGTATGTTATATCTTTTAGGAGAAACAGAGCAACAACTTCAGTAAATCCTCGCGGTTGTTTCCAAAAGAATTAGGAAAAGATGGAATCATATTTCTCAATTCCTTACGTATCATGGCGGTAATCTGAGATAGAGAGTGGTGAGGTTGCTGATGGCGTTTACCATTGGTTTCCACGGAACCAAATAGATCACAACTTCGAAACTGAGCCGAGCAAGAAGATCGAAAGTAACTGATGAAGCGGAAGCTATGATAACACAAAGATCTTATTTAGTGTAAGAATATCTAAGATCAATGTCTTCATAATTTCGTTGAGATCACCAATGATCTACCGAAAACAAAGAATAAAAAGAGAACTCTCAATTTTATTAATCAAATTATTTACTGAATACAAACTTAAACTTCAATGGCTATCTTTATATATAAAGTAGACTTTTTCCCTTCTTCCGACAAGTGGCAGGGGGGTTTGCTGCCACGTGTCATTTTTTTTGTCTTTTTACATTTTAGATCATTCTTCTTTTAGATTATTGCAATTTGGTTCACTATTTTCTAATTATACATTATCTAATCCTTCTCACACTAACCATCATCATTTGAATTTTGCTAATATATTTTAATCTATTTTATTGTTCAAAAAATTGCAAAACGAATAAAGAAATAAGTAAAAAATATAAATGTACTTTAAATATTTAATTTATTCGCAGCTAAAAATAACATAAACTTTCGTTATTTTATTATTTTTTACTATTTTCTATTATTTCATTTACAACTAT
>NC_027754.1:41172805-41232543 GCF_000695525.1 Brassica oleracea var. oleracea | reverse complement strand
AACAATGGTAAGCCAACGACGAGGAAAACAACTTCAAAGACGACTAAACTCTGACCCAACCCAAAGAGATGCAGTTCCTAACATCAGCTAAAATCTAAGGAAGAAGAGGAGCATCCAATATTGCATGGAGTAGCCTAAAATGATGCGAGAAACAACCGCACAACTGGGAACTCCTAAACCCGATCTACAATAAATACCAGAAATCTCAAGGTGAAGAAGGCGATAAAGAACAAGAGCATGAGGTGAGTCTTTTTTGGTGATGATGAGAAACACCGCATACCAGAAACGTAAAGAAAATACATAGATGTTGAAGGCTCAATGTAAAAATATGGAAAAAAAACGAAAACATCTTGAAAGTTATAATGTTCAAAAATATAAAAAAAAATTAAAAGAAAATTTTGACGCTGAAACCGTAAATCTTAGAATCAACAAATGCATAAATGCAAAGTTATTGAAATTCAATATATTTTTATATTAGAGGCTCACTTCACTGCTAACAAATACTATACAGACAAAACACATTATTAAAAAAACAAAGATAAAATATATTAACATATCACTATTACTACTACATAACACAATAAAAACACCAAATAACATTCTTAACAAATAAAAGTGATCACATAATTACATTATCCAAAAAATCATACTTTTAACAACAATAAAACAATATTCCGCGCGAAGCGCGGACACCCCCCTAGTATATAATAAAACCATAAAAACCCTAAACAATAAATATAATTATTTAAATAATTAAGAAAATAAATAATAAATATTTGGAAATATCCTAAATATTTATCAACATCAGTATCCTAGCGGTTCTAAATACAACCTTGCACATGGAGTTTGAAGATATAAAAAAATTATAATAGCAATGAGGTAACGATATCAACTAATAAAAATTATACATGACGTACCAAAGAATGTATGCAATTATGTGGAGAACTTATAAAGGGTTCGGTCTCGGTCGCAAGAAGGGGATGAATATAATTGCATCTAAATGTGGACCATATTTTTAGCCCATTTACAAATATTTGTGCATCAAATAGGATTCACTAAGCAATTCAGTGACAGAATCATAAAATTTCAATAGTCTATATTACAAATGCACTAGTGCAGTTACGTTGAAGTCAATGTACCGAGCGGTTCTTAGGGTGGAGTTCTTAACAGAATGTAAGAACCCGTCTCTTAACTTTTAACTAAAAAAAACTAAGAACCTTATTTAGTTAAAAGTTCTTAGTTTTTGGTTCTTAGCTAAAAAAAACTAAGAACCGGAATATAAGAACCGATTCTTAGTTTTTTTTAGTTAAAAGTTAACAGACGGGTTCTTATATTCCGGTAAGAATCTCACCTTAAAAATCTCCAATAATCATGCTCTAATGGGTCCAAAATCATATTGTCACGTTAAATAAAAAACGAGTCACATGTGGGGTACTTTTCGTTCACTTTTGCACTATGTTACGTTACTTACGTACGACTTCATACGTACGACTTCCTGGACATATCTTTGGTCTTTCAACGTAATCTAGTTTTCTGTTATCTTTTACATGCAAAAGTACAAAGATTTCAACGTAACACGCGTTCAAAATGGTTATAAAGTCCAATTTGGCTTAAAAAAATAATAATATATATTTTAATACGAATATTCCACTATAATAATAGTACTAAGTGATAACAAATATATTATTTATAATGATAGGTTTGCAATTTAAAATCAATTATGTATTTGGAATTTATTTTTTTCTCTACATATAAGAACATGGTTTGAATTTAATAAAGTATAGACATGACACGGAATATTAAATAATGTTTTTGTTGTTTTTATTTTAGTAATTTAATGGTGGTAATTTTCTTAAAAAATTTTGAGTTTGCTTTTTTCGTTTACCTCATCA
The DNA here is from genome assembly GCF_000695525.1 of Brassica oleracea var. oleracea. Lineage (NCBI taxonomy): Eukaryota > Viridiplantae > Streptophyta > Magnoliopsida > Brassicales > Brassicaceae > Brassica > Brassica oleracea. The sequence goes on along the minus strand of NC_027754.1, from coordinate 41,230,651 downwards.
TAATTCATTTTACGAATATAAAAATGTAATATAATTTTAATCTTATTCGGCATATTTTATAGATTTTTAAAATCTATGTTAAGCATAAAACGAATTTAAATTGGTTGAACTAAAAACAAAACCTTCTCTTTCATATCTTCAATTGAAAGAATCGAAATCATTCCCTGTCGGCAATGCGGAGAAAAAGAGAAATAGGGTTATTCAACCAAATTTTATTCAAATTATTATGTAACATTATATATAATTAATTTACAAATATGTATACAATTTACCGAAATCTCTCTGGCTTCATCTTTCTTTTCTAGTATTCCTTTCCAAAAATATAATCATATTTTTCTTTTTAATACATTAAATAACCAAACATCAAAGAAAACAAATTAAATGGTTATTTCTTTCCATATTTGAATTTAATGATATATAATAAGTATTGATTGATCCATTTAATGTTACTTTTTTAATAATCCTAGTAAGGTTAGTCCAATTAAAAAAAAGGCTAAGAAGCGCTTTCAGCTTGACACTAAGCATGCTCTTCGAGGTTGTCATTTAACCCAATGCTCCATGATTAATATACAGGAGATTACCAATCCCAAATCGACTTTCGACAAATAATTAAAAACAGGGAGAGATGAAATAAATTTGAACTACAACTTCAGTCAAAAGACCACAAGAAAAAAAAATTCAAAATGTTTCTTTTTCTCTCAGTCACTTTTAATCATCACACTGAATAAAAAAACAGACAAAAGATGGAAATGAAAGTAAGAGATGAATTAATTTGATAAGAAAGTTAATAGATAACAAACGACATTGATACTTCTTCGAAACCATCATCTGGTTCTTGAATTTCCAAGTGTAAGTTCTAAATCATCTGAAACGAACTCTCCATGTATCCTTTCTCCTTCCCAAGGCTTCACCATTCCAAACGCAAACTCTGCCGCCATTCCATCAGCCATTGGTACATCAGAGTTTTGATCAACACCAGCAGGAAAAGCTGGAAAGCAGTTTCGGCTTTGTCCAGGAGTCCACATTGGTGAATTACAATCTCCCATTTTAAAAGCCTCTTTGTCAAAAAAAGGGTTTCTCGAAACTAAGCTGAAAGTAGGAGAAGACGGTCCGCTCTGTGGGGTTTGCATTCCAGAGAGCCATCCAGAGTCAGGGATGATTACTTGATCATAAGTAGGGCTTCGAGCCAGTGGTGGAGTCACGGGAGCGCTTATAGAGTTCCCATGGAAGAAAGGAAGCTTGGAAGGTGAGTTTGAAGAGAGGTTTCTGAGCCAGGGGATAAGTGAGTTAGCATCACCAAATGGGTTTGTAGGACTAGGGAATGACTAAGATGAAGGGCTTGGGTTGTCGGTGCAACGAGGGCTCGGTTGGTAGGATGAGCATGGATTAGCTGAGGTAGAACATTCATGAGTTCCATTCGATCCATTGGTTTGCATCCCTACAAAAGAGTTTACAAAATGCAAAAGCTGGTTAAAAACGAACAAAAATGACATAATGATTGATATTTGAAACTCCATATGAACCAAGAAAAAAAAATTAAAGAACAATGATTTTGTTTAGAGTTAGATAGACCAATCCAGAGAAGTTTGGGATATTTGTTCCTAATCATGGACCAAATTTTTTTTTTAAAAGAGACTCTAAGCCATCTCTTCATAACGACCCTTGAGAAACTTGAGGTAGGACAAAACCAATAGAGTATGATCCGTAAGATAAAGCTCGGTTTGATGTCATCAGATACAACAGTGTTCCTAGATAAGTTTGTGACACTGCAGTTTACTCTTGGAATATTAGTATTTTGTTGGTTTTAGAGAAAAAAAAAAAGAGTTGACATTTGGTGCTTTAATTTGATAGGCATACAAATATTTCAATTTATAAAAAAAATGAGTTTTGATTACCCTTCAATATAATCAGATACTTATATATGTGTGTGTGTATGTGTGATAGGGGTTCAGGACGCTGTCCATAAAAGGTTTCAAAAGATATATGATCTTGTGACTGAATTTGGAAAATTAATTTATAAATAAACTGAAGTTTTCATATACAACAATGTATCTATAAAAATATGTATATCAGTTATTTGTTATATGTATATTTACATGTATTAATATTAAAAGCAAAAATATCTCATATAAAAGAAGGATCAATGAAAAAGAAATCCTGTTAGATTTATGCCCCGCCTCGGCACCGATCAATTTCAAAAGATATATGATCTTGTGACTGAATTTGGAAAATTAATTTATAAATGATCAGAAGTTCTCATATGCAACAATGTATTTATAAAAATATGTATATCAGTTATTTGTTATATATATATATATATATGTATTAATATTAAAAACAAAAAGATATCATATAAAAGAAGGATCAATCAAAAAGAAATCCAGTGAGATTTATGTCCCGCCTCGGCACCGAAAAATTGCAGAGCAACCACGACGGTATTTGTTGGCAGGGACAGGAGGTCCATGAGGAATCTGACATCCCGGGGGAAGATTAAAAAGACGGCATTTGTCAATAATTAAATATTTTTGTTTAGCATCTGATTGCTCCACAATCACAGCAGCACAAATCACCAACATAAATATCACACATGCCTTCATTTTCTGTTCCTCAGGGAAATATGATTGGTCCTTCTTTTTTTTTATTCTGGTGTGAATTAGGTGAAAAGTGTGTTTATTTATACACAACAAAGAATTAGAGCGTACACTAATTTTAGCAAATACATGTTTAGAAAATCCACAATCTAAATTAAAGATGCCAAAATTGAAAAACTACGATCCTGAATCCAAGGTTATGTTGGGTTTTATCCCTTTTAGTAATATGGTAATATACATTTTTTTTATTGAAATGTGAAATTTATTATATAAAAGAATATTTGCAATATCAAAACTATAAAAGAATGAGACTGGTGAAATACAAAACCCCTTTTTTTTTATCAAAGAAATACAAAACCCTTATATGCCTCAAAAACTACTTTATAATATAAATTCAGAGAGGTGTTAAGAAAACATAAATTCAGAGTATGTTATCTTTAGGAATATCAGAGCAACAACTTCAGTAAATCCTCGTGGTTGTTTCCAATAGAAGTAGAAAAAAGATATAATCCTATTTCTTAATTCATTACGTATCATGATGGGGTTAATCTGAGATAGAGAGTGGTGAGGTTCTGACGGTGTTTACCATTGTGTTTCCACCGAACCAAATAGATCACAACTTGGAAACTGAGCCGAACAAGAAGAAGATCGGAAGTAACCTAGCGGTTCTAAATACAACCTTGCACATGGAGTTTGACGATATAAAATAAATTATTATAGCAATGAAGTGACAATATCAAGTAATGATTATAAACATGAAACATGACGTACCAAAGAGTGTAAGCAATTAGGTGGAGAACTTATAAAGGGTTTGCTTTCGGTTGGGAAGAGGGCGGTCTAGGTCGCAAGAAGGGGGTGAATATAATTGCATCTAAATATGGACCATATTAGCCCATTTAGAATATTTGTGCATCAAATAGGGTCCACTGACCGGGAGCTTGTGGTCAAGTGGTAAGGGGAAGGGCTTGAGATGTCACCACATTTCAAGTTCGATCCACCTGCCATGCGAAACTAAGTCACATTTTTCTGGTCACTTACACGGATATGGGCTATTGCATTTCGGTCCATTTGAATACCCGGGAGAGAGTCTATCCGTGGGCTGCACCTCCCACCCGGGGGTTAGGTCTGTGTCTTTAATAGACCCGGGTTTAACTCTTTTGCTTTCAAAAAAAAAATAGGATCCACTGAGCAATTCAGTGACAGAATCATAAAATTTCTATCCAAGTACAACTCTCAATAGTCAATACTAGTATAAGACGGCATAGTTAATTTATATTAAAATTATTTAAGAAACTAGGGAAGTCCGTGATCCGCGCGGGAATTGATATTTTATTATATAATTTGTATGTATATTTTAGCATATAATATTATAAGCTAGTATCAAAATATAAGTTGCTAGACATTATGAAATTACTCATTTTTTGTCTTACATAATTGAATTTTAATATTTGTGTTACTGAAAATTATATAAAGTAATTAGCAAAATGAACAGAAAATTAGTCAATTTAGTTTGATTAGTTGAACTGTAGAAATTTTCAATTCACTTATTAAATTTTTATAACTTTTGTTTCGAATTAGTTTTAAAGTAATTTAATGGACTCCTCTCCCATTAAAGAAACAGTCCTATTTTTTTGGTTCACGTTTTATTATTTTTTAAACCAGCGATTTAGAATGTATAATTTTTTTTAAAGCTAAAAAACTAACAACTACATCGATAAAAACCTATAAACTAAATCCGACAACAAAACTTTTGCATTATAATCCATATAATCGGACCCATGATCTAAATATTATTTATCGTACTTATATAAGTTTTTATGTAAAATATTGTTAAATATACAAATATATTTTTAAGCTTTAGAACCAAAGAATTTGTATCTTTCACGGGCACCAAAAAAGTTTTAATTAAAATAATTAATTCAGGTGTTAAACCGGATACCAAAAAAAGTTTGGCTATTAAAAATGTTAAGAAAATTTAGTTAGGGTATTTTTATGGAATTTTCCCCTATTATATATAATCAATTTGAAACAATGATATCATAATCGTATTATTTTCTCGAAGTTGGCTGTTGTTCAAAACAGTTATTACCAAAAATAAAAAAATGTGTCGTGGTTTTTATTTATAATATAGTTGTGATGTCACATAATATTGCACTGATGCAAGATATGTATCTGAGGTTTTTCTCTTAGAACAAAACAATATAGAGAACCAAGAAAGATAAGCCATATTAAACATATCTAGATCGTGGTTTTATTTCAGTTCAGTGTTTTCACTTTGCTCTCACATCTTACCTTCGAACCACCTTCTGTAAGATCTATGGTTGTGCAACGATGGAAGGGGCCCTGCAGCTTATGAGTTATACATATCTTTAAACCCTCGATAAAAGTTATATGATGTGATTAAAGATGTTTTAGAAGAAAGTGTAGATATAAGTTTTTGTGTATCGTTGGAAGTTTGTTTACAAAGGTGCCCAAACTAAGATGCATTTGGATGTATTGTCTTTGTGCTAGTTTGAGAATAGTTTTTAAATACCAATAAAGTATTACTATGCCGGAATAAAAGTTACAACAGAGGGCTTTACTGCTTTTCAATTTGTGCCTAAATAGTTTCGTGTGTTTCTTCATTCTTTGGCTAAACATTTATATATGAACAGAAACTCTGTAATCTGTGAAAAATGAGGTCAACAATGTGAGAATGAAAGATCTTTTTAGGTAAATACATCAGGAAAGGTAAGTTTGGGTATGTAAGGACGTAGGTGTTTATCTTTGACACCTTCATAGTTCTATTCTCTGGACACCTTCATACTTTGCTGAACTTGAGGACCAATTGACATCACTTCCACGCAACCTGCAGTGGAAATAGTGTAAGATGTTTGACAAAGTGTTTGAGAGTAAAGTAATAAGGACATCTTATCTCTCTAGGTTCGGACTCATAGAGGTAGCTCTGACCGGCACCGTTTTGATTGTCAAAGTAGAAATGAGTCGCATAAGTTGCATTAAGGATCAGGTGACCTGTAAGCAGAGCTTACTTAGATCCTTAAGATGTTCAGATGAACAGTTTGTAGATAGAACATGTGCAGCAGAAGGGATTACCTCTTGGGTTTATGCCTGTGGCAAGAACGACCCTAGGCTACACACCCGCCTGTTCCAATGTCTAGTGGAGTGGGATAGCTTTCCCGTCAAACAAATTGAGACAGACCGTTGTTTCCTTGCATAATTGTCTGCAATCAGCTATGATGTCTGGAATTTAAAGGGCAGTGTTTGTAGATTATTGTGGGATGAAAATTAGATTAGAAAAATGGGAAACATGCATGGGAACATTCATGTGAGGTGATCTTACGTGAAGTAAGAGCACTATTGAGTAAAGTTCCATCCTCTTTTTTTTTTTTTAATGAATGTTAAATTTTATTCATCAAAAAAGTCATTTTTACATCAAGTGAAACTTTACCCTTAATAGACTTCTACTCCTATTTTTATTCCTTTTCTTTAAAGCATCCTATACTCCAAAACTCCTATCTCCTAGCAAAATTGCCAAAACCATATTTACAGCCTTGTGTCAAACCAGTATTGCAGAATACCTTGAAACCCCCTTGCTCATTTGGACTGCACCAAACTGAGCTGGTTCCTGATAGCCTTATCTATAAGCTTTGCCAAGACCAGCATTGGGAGAGGTTGTTCACCATGACGCCTCTTATTGCGTTCTGTCCATAGCATGTACAAGGCAGTTTGAAATGCATAGCGAAGAGCAAATCGCTTCTTCTTCTCCGTAGACTGGTTTGTGATTATCCTAGCAATGACATCCCAACTGGTAGAGAAGTTGCTGAGTAAGATCCCTTTAGAAAGAGTTTCCCAAATACGGGAGGAGAAGATGCACTCAAAAAAGAGGTGCTTCTTTGTTTCGACAGCGTTTTTGCAAAGTACATAGGCAATGCCCACACCTTGACTCCAGTACGAAACCCGATCCATGGTGGAAAGCCTATCCCGCAGCGCAATCCAAGCCATGAAAGCGAATTTAGGATTTGCTTGTGAGAACCAGATACTCCTGCTCCAAGTACACTGAACCCCTGACTCTCTTGTTAGCTGCCAAGTCACATGAGTGGAGAATTTGTGCTTGAATCCCATGTTCCCTCTCTACAGATCAACATCCTTCACTTCAACACTCTGCTTTGCTTTGATTACCTCCAATTCTTTCTCAATATCATTCAACAAAACTCTTCTATGACGTTTCCTCCTTCTATTAGTGTGAAGAGCTCCCTCCACAGTGGCTTCTCGCCTGATACCCAGATCAATAATACCTCTATCTCCAAGAAGATCAGACATAACTCCCAACTCAGACCACTTGTCATACCAAAAAGAGGTATGTCTCCCATTTCCCACTGCTTTCATATGGAATGTCTTAGCAACAGGCCGCAACTTAAACATCTTCCTGAAAATCCAAGAACCAACCTGAGTACTCTCCTTAACTTCCCAGAAGCTTTTCTTTTTGAGAAGGTTCGTTTTAACCCATTTGCCCCACAGCGAGTCACCCACCAGCATCCTCCAAATAAGTTTCAACTCATATACCATATTGACTTCTTTTAAAGATCTAATCCCCAATCCTCCCTCATTTTTTGGTTTACTGGCCTCTTTCCATGCCACTTTTGCACCTGAGGTCTTCAGTGTCGGGCCTGACCAGAGGAAAGCTGAGCAGAGTTGCTCAATCTCCTTGATGCATTGACTTGGGAGTCGAAAGACCGCGGACCAGAAGTTGACAATACTCACAAGCACAGATTGGATCAGCTGCAGTCTCCCTGCATAAGAAAGGAATCTCATTGTCCAAGTAAATATTCGACCTCTGATCTTTTCTAGTATAGGCATGTAATCTCACCCTCTCATAGCTTGCGTCATCAGGGGAAGCCCCAAATATCGAACCGGAAGATCACCCACTTCGAAGGGAAAATTTTTCAAAATCCTGCTTCTTTCAACCTCTTATACGCCTGCCATGAAGATTGTCGATTTCTCTAAGCTGATAGAGAGCGCTGACCACGCTTCAAATTCATCAAACACTGTAAGAGCACCTTTAACTGAACTTTTTGAACCTTCTACAAACACAATCAAATCGTCCGCAAAGCAAAGATGAGTAAGCTGTAGGGACTGACATCGAGGGTGAGGACTGAATTTTTTCTCCCTCAACGCTTTATCCATTTATAAGGACAGTACGTTCATACAAAGAACAAACAGATATGGAGAGAGGGAACAACCTTGTCTCAGGCCCCTACTGCTCTGGAAATAACCCGCAAGCTCGCCTTGTACTTGTACTGAGAAGGAGGGAGTGGTGATACAAAGCTTTATCCAATGTATGAACCTCTCAGGAAATCCCATAGCCAGCAAACCGTTTAGAATGAATGACCACTGGACCGAGTCAAACGCCTTAGAGATGTCGATTTTCATAGCACATCGGGGAGAGACAGATTCTTTATGATAGTCCCTCACTAATTTTGAAGCTAGCAAGACATTTTCCATCAACAGTCTTCCTTTTACGAAGGCAGATTGGTTTTCAGCTATGATCCTCGGTAAGATTAACTTCAGACGATTTGCAAGAATCTTCGACACAACCTTATACAACACATTGCAGCACGCAATGGGTCTGTAATCTCTCATCTCCCTTGCATCATACTTCTTGGGAACCAAAGCCAGGATCGTTGAGTTTACTCCTTTCGGTAGAAACTCCAGACGAAAAACAGATTGGACCACGGTGGTGAAGTTGTGAGCTATCACCGGCCATGTTGTTTTAAAGAATTCCGAAAGGAATCCATCTGGCCCTGGGGATTTATTTGATGGCATAGTGAACAACACCTATCTTATCTCCTCTGCCGAGACCTCAGCTTCCAACAGACTACAGTCAGCAGAGGTACACTGAAAATCGATTAGTTCCTTCAGCTCCTCCACCGAAGCAGCTTGGAACCTGGCTGGGAATTTATTTAGAACTTCTGAGAAGAAACTCTCTGCCTCAACCTTAAACTCCTGGTGGATTTTTAGTATCCTTCCATCTTGACATCTAATCTCTCTCAAGGTGTTTTGAGCTTGTCTTGTCTTGATCGAGTTGTGAAATGTCTTATTGTTTTGGTCTCCCACATCCAACCAATGGAGCTTCGATCTCTGCTTTAGGAAGTCCTCTTCTAACTCTGCCACATGAAGCCACTTCTCGTAAGCAGTTGCTTCCTCATTCATTGCCACCGTATTTGGGTTGGCTAGTGTGTTTTGCTGCTTCTCGCAAAGGATGCTGTAAGCTTCAGAGGTGCGCTTGGATAGGTTCCCCAGCTTTTCTCTACCAAGCTCCCTGATCATCGGCTTAAGATTTTTTAGCTTCTTAGAGAACCGGTACATAGCAGAGATAGAGTGGAAGAGCTCTTCAGTCGACTCCCAATACTCCTTTACCATAGGAAGAAAGCTTGGCAACCTTCTTAGAGCATTGACATATTTAAACGGTCTTCTGAACTTCTCCACGGCCTGAAGGATGTGAATCTTACACCGCACGTGATCAGAACAGCCGCCCGGTTCAAACACTGAATATGCATTCGCAAACTTAAGCATTGCCACATCATTTATAAGGACCCTATCCAACTTCTTACAAATAAGACCTTTTTCTCTTTTATTGCACCAGGTGAATAAAGGCCCCTAATACCCCATATCTGAAAGACGACAATGAAGAGCCATCCTCTGAAAATCCCTTGTACCATTCGAAACTCGAATCAGACTATCGCCTCCTGAATGTTCTCCCACTTCAAGTATCTCGTTGAAATCCCCCATAATCATCCACGCTTTGTTTTGAAATAAAGGAGAGCCGTGGTGGTGACATAAATCTTCCCACAACTGCTTCATGTCATCCACCTCATTAGTAGCATAGACAAATGTTGAGAAAAACTCTTCTTCATTCTCCAAAGAGACAGAGACAGTGATCAGCTGATCTGTCTTGTACACTGGAGTCAACCGAACACAGCAACCAAATTCTCCCTCCCTGACTGTGCTCGTAGTTAGTCATCGAAGACCAATCCTTGAACACCGAACCCAAAATTCTTTCTGCCTTTTTTTCCTTTACTCTTGTCTCCAAGATGCAACCAAACTTCATATCTTTATTATTGAGCCACTCTTTCATCACGGAATGTTTCAATGGTTTGTTGAATACGCGCACATTCCAAAAGAAACTCGACATATTAATGATGACGGCGGGAAGACCTGGTGCTCATAGTCACCGAATTTGCATTCTGTGACTTAGCCTTGTTCCCTTTTGACCCATGTGGTGTACTTGGTTCACTCGGTTCACCTTCCTCTTGAACCTTACTCGACTGCTCCACTACTGTCTTTGCGGTAGTAATACCCTCATCAGCTACCTCTCTTCCCTCAGCATTACTCCCGTTAGTTAACTGAGCCTCTGCATCAGAACACTAGTGACTTATATGTAGTATTTCCCCTTCCTCCCGTTCCTCTTCAACACTCAAGACTGAGAATTTCGAAGCTGAAATGTGAAGGACCTCTGTCTGATTTGCTTGGACCGGAGACCTTCCCATTTTCGCTGGTGAGACTAGCGCCCAGTTGCTTGACTCATCTGAAGTTACAACTGTCTTATCCCCTACTGGATTCTCTTTCTTTTGTGTATCAGCTTCCACACACTTCTCTACTATCACTTCTTCATTTACCTGAGCAACTTCCTCATTAGTACTCTCCTGCTGCTTAGATGAAACCAGAGCACCTTCATCCACCTTTCCTGAATCAGTGCCTAACCCTTTCCCACTGTCCTTCTCTCTCATCTTACAGACCTCCTCCATATGCCCCCACTTGTCACACAACTTGCATCTGGCAGGGAGCAAGGAGAAATGAAAATCCTCCTCAAACTCTTTCCCATTCTTTGTAAAGTTGATGACTCTGGGGAGGGCCTTTAAAACATCAACCTTCGCAAAGACTTTTGCTTCTTCAAAGTTAGAGCAAGCTAACGTCTCTGGATGTAACTTGACCGGGAAACCCACTGCACTCGTAATGAAGTCGAGACCTTCCCAGGAGAACATATGAAGAGGGACCCTACGGAGATGTACCCACATTGGGATGGCCTCCTCTTCTTGTTTTTCTTCCTCTGCCCTCGGAGTCCACTTTGTCACAACCATTGGGACACCTGCAATACTCCACATACCTTTCTTCAGGATCTTCTCCCTAGCTTTCGGGTTAGAAACCCTGAACTTCATTGTTGTCGCATTTACTTCAAACACATCCACCTTCGCACCAACCTCACCATACTTCCAAATCTTGTTTAAAACCATGTGGACCTTAGCAACATGGGGGGGAGATGTCCAGAAACTTTCCAACAACGAAATCCTCCCAAAATGGAGTCGAACTGGCTAGAGCCTCCTCCGGAATCACCACCAAATGAAGACCATCCTTGTTTGTAATCTCAACATCGAACTTCTTCAACACCTTTTTGTCTTGGGCGACATACACCCAACTCGGACCAACCTTCGGAATGGTAGGTAAATCTGTCTTCCCCACCGTAGAGCCCTCATCGCGAACCTCCGTAACCTCTTTATCCCTCGTCGGAGAGACAGGAGAACCCGGCGGCGCAGCCGAATCCATCCTCAAAACCCTATCTTCGAATCGCCTCAAAATCGCCCTCTAGAGAGAAAACCCAAAACGGTGCGTTTTCAATTCCTTTTTACCTAATTGGTGTTTCACCCCATCCTCCCTTTTCAAGTGAACTACAACTCTCCCAACTTCCATGAAATCAAGCGGGTACATTTTGTCAATCTGAGAACAATACCCTAAACAATCAAATCATTAGCCCTGAAAATAAAATAAAATCATAAACTAAAGATTTTGAATGAAAAAAATTAATAATCAAAACATCAACAAATAGACACAAAATCAAAATCGATTCATTGCCCGTAAACGAAAGCTACCAGCATCACGAAAGACCTAACGTGACACACAGACACATCGCTTAAAATCCAAAAAGAGGCACAAACCCAATTGCAAACAAAGCAATCTGAAACCATCAAACAATAGTTCCTGCACTTCCAACTTCAATTCATCCCTGAAAATAACAATTAGCTTGAAGATGAATCAACTCAAAGGACAAAAGGGGATAAAAGAAAAGCATTCTTATGATAGATCGACCAATTGAAACTAATAGAGAAGAACAGAGAGCGATGGTCAGAAAGGCCTGCGTTATGCAGAAACCTCCGTCCAACTCTTAAACTTTCTCCGATAAACGAAAGCTTTACCAATTAAAATTTTGATAATAAAAAAAACAAATTGAAACAAAATCGACAAACAAAATTGAAAAAACAAATTGAAACAAAATCGACAAACAAAATTGAAATCTAAATTGAGCTTGTTCATACCCATTATCTCGCAACTGCGTTTCAATTTTCTAGCTTTCCAAAACATGAGAAGTCGGACTTCCACGGTGGAAGAACAACGACGGGGATTCAAATATACTGAAAATAAATTTATCTTGTAAGATTAGTGAGATGGTGAGGATGATGTTCAAGTATAGCTGTCAAATAGGCGGGTTGACCATTAGTTGCCCATATCCAAATATAAATGGGTCTATTTTGGTGACACCCATTTGTCCATACGGATTATAAATGGACAAGAATCACAAGACCAATGGGTAATGGGCGTTAATGGATTTGGACTATGTGGATGCGGTCGGTCCAATGGTCACAAAAAGCTAGGGTTTCTAAAATTTAATATTGAATTTTCCGACAAAACCAGAAAATCAAGTGTTTTTGTTAAAACCACAAAAATAATTTTTCCCGCCAAAACCGCAAAATCAAGTTTTTCCGCCAAAACCGCAAAATCGAGTTTTTCAGCCAAAACCGCAAAATCGAGTTTTCCCGCCAAATTTAGAAAATCGAGTTTTCCCGCCAATCCGCAAAATCGAGTTTTTCCGCCAAACACGCAAAATTGAGTTTTCCCGCCAAAATTGCAAAATCAAGTTTTTCCGCCAATACCGTAAAATCAAGTTTTCCCGCTAATACCAGAAAATCGAGTTTTCCTGGCAAAACCGCAAAATCGAGTTTGTCCGTCAAAACCAAGTTTTTCCGGCGAAATCGCAAAATCGATTTTTCACCGAAACCGCAAAATCAAGTTTTCCGCCAAAACCGTAAAATTTGTAAGCTTATAGATTAAAATTTAATTTTTTTTTAAATGGTCCATTATGAACTCCATGGCAGTCCATGTAAACATGGTGTTTTTTTTTTTAACACTGTGTTTCTTATTAAGCCACATGGACAAAAAATCCAGAGTATTACAAAAAATCAAAGCATAAAACCATACCAATAGGTATGTCAAGGATATGACCATTCTTTTTCCGCAAACAATAAATGGATATAGGTTAATGGACGCGGGCTATGCTGGTTTACCGCTCTATGTTCAAGGGATACTGACCTTTTTATAGGTTTAGTTCCACCGCCTGGAAGGGAGATGGAGCATTGAATGACGAATCCTGGTTTGCGTGGGTCCAATGCGTTAAGAAGGATGTTAATGGCGATGGACCACTTCATCCCATAATGAATCGGGGGAGATGAACTGAAGACGAAACGAAAGGAACGGAGATCGACACTTAGATTCCAGAACTTCCATTTTAGCCAAGAAGACGAAGAACCCTAGAAATCAATCGTCGCCAATCTTGAAAAAGGTGAAGGTGAGAATCGGCTAAGCTTTCGTTATTGTTCTGACCCAAATATTATAATTTTAAGCCCACAAATTCAACACTCATGAAAGCCCATTATAAATACAACGTAAAACAGCAAACTTCTTTTAGTCTTGGACACGTGTCGAGCTTTCCTCTCTCTATTTTCTTACGTGGCTTCTCAAGAAGAGAATTTCTTTCTACTTTATGTTATCAGATATCGTATGGAAAAAAAATTTATATTATTAATTGAATTAATATATTTGGCTCTTAAACAATTTTTTTAAAAAATTGTTAATTACATAATTTGTTTACTCATGAACTGATCTCATTTTTAAAAATATTTTAGATCAAAAAAATTATTTATCGCATAAAAACCTAACGTTTAGTCCGGAGAATCTCATGCCTAATATTTGGTTACAATGAAACTATGTCAGCTCGGTTTTATATCATGATTTAGCAATTTAAAAGTTAATTATGGTTATGAGAAGTTTACGTTCACGTGTCAATCATATCTATCTTCAATATTTTTCTCCTTTTGTGTCATTTTGGTTATTGCTCGATATAAATATTGATTTTTGAGTTTATTCTCATTTCTTTCTTTTATTTTGGCCTGAGATTTAGAAAATCTTTAAGATTCAAAATTATTAAAGAGATACATACTTAGGTTAAGATCTGCGCCTTGTGCAGAATAAATACTTATTTTATATTTTCTGCATATTATGAAATAATAAAATAATAATTATATATTAAATAACTAAGAAATCAGTTACTATTATGTAATAAATTGGCTAACACATATAAATCAAATGACCGCTCTTGTTTATTCGCAATTATTTTAGAATAAATAAATCAAAAAAATCAATCTTATCTATCGTATATGATATATAATTAAATTTAAACGATATGAAGTATATATATATATTAACATAAACACCTATTAAAATAAAATTATTTATTTATATGATTTTATTATCATTGTATCTTATTATAGAAAAAAATTTAAACATTGATCACAAAAGTTTATGTGAGCCTTTTAACAGTTTTAGTAATTTATACTCGTTTTGAAAAATTAAAAATACAAACATATACAAAAAAATCTAAATTTTTAATATATGATTAATGTAATTGTGTAATTTATTTTAATAGTAAAGAATTAAACAAAAATGATAGAAATCATACAGTTTATTAGCAAATCTTCATTTTTTAAAATCAGTAATTACTATATATATCATAATCACATTAGGTAATTCCGTAAGTTTTATTTAAGGAAATAATATATAATAAATAACCACCTTGCTTTATTTAATATCATATGATATCATATAGTTGGTATTAAATGTTTCTAGTGAAATATAAAAATCGAATTGGACCAACATGTTTTTCAATTTCAATGTGAAGCTGATACATAAGACTAATTAACTACCTAATTGATTGACATATAAACTAGTGATCTTTTTAATTATTACAAAATTGTGGTTACATCTTTTCAAATGTTCCTCGGTTAACATATATAGGGGATTAGAAATGCAGTTAAGTTGAAGTTAATGTACTTATTCCAAAATCATATTATCCCGTTAAATAAAAATATCAGGCACATGTGGTCATCACTTTTCCTTGACTTTTCCACTGGGTTACGTTACTTAACAATTTAACATACGACTTCCTGGACATATCTTTGGTCCTTTCAACGTAATCTAAGTTTTCTGGTATCTTTTACATGCAAAAGTACAAAGATTTCAACGTAACCCGCGTTCAAAATGGTTATAAAAGTCCAATTTGGCTTCAATATTTTATATGAATTTTCCACTATAATAACAACATTACCAATCTCAAATCGACTTTCTACAAATAATTAAAAAAACATGGAGAGATGAAATAAAATTTAACTACAACTTCAGTCAAAAGACCACAAGAAAAAAGAGTTCGAAATGTTTCTTTTTCTTACCTTTTATCATCACACTGAATTAAAAAGAAAACAGACAAAAGATGGAAAGGAAAGTAAGAGATGAATTAATTTGATAAGAAGGTTGATAGGTAGCAAACGCCGTTGATACTTCTTTGAAACCATCATCTGGTTCTTGAGTTTCCAAGTGTAAGTTCTAAATCATCTGAAACGCATTCTCCATGTATCCTTTCTCCTTCCCAAGGCTTCACCATTCCAAACGCAAACTCTGCCGCCATTCCATCAGCCATTGGTACATCAGAATTTTGATCAACACCAGCAGGAATAGCTGGAGAGCAGTTTCCACTTTGTCCAGGAGTCCACATTGGTGAACTACTATCTCCCATTTTAAAAGCCTCTTTGTCGAAAAATGGGTTTCTCGAAACCAAGCTGAAAGTAGGAGAAGATGGTCCGCTCTGTGGGGTTTGCATTCCAGAGAGCCATCCAGAGTCAGGGATTGTAACTTGATCATAAGTAGGGCTTCGAGCCAATGGTGGAGTCACGGGAGCGCTTATAGAGTTTCCATTGAAGAAAGGAAGCTTGGAAGGTGACTTTGAAGAGAGGTTTTTGAGCCAAGGGATAAGTGAGTTAGCATCACCAAATGGGTTTGTAGGACTAGGGAATGAGGAAGATGAAGGGCTTGGATTGTAGGATCCACGAGGGCTAGGTTGGTACGATGAGCATGGACTCGCTGAAGTGGAACCATTCATGAGTTCCATTCGATCCGTTGGTTTGCATCCCTACAAAAGAGTTTACAAAGATGCAAAAGCTGGTTAGAAACGAACAAAAATGACATAATAATTGATAATTGAAACTCCATATGTACCAAAAAATAAAGAAAGAAAGTAAAGAACAATGATTTTGTTTGTTTAAGAACAATCTTTACTAGTGCACAAGCTGGTGAGCACGAACAAGATGACACCATCATTGATAAGTTGAAAATCCAAATGCAACTAAGAAAGAAAAGAATAATGATTTTTTTGGCATTTTATAGTCAAACAATGAATCATTCCATTTTATTCTTCCCCCATACAAGCAAAACCCAAACATCATCATTAGATGTTGGCAAAAGAGAAATCATTTTCCCAGTCTCACCCATTGACTTATTCAACAAGAATTACGACATTTATTTAGTTTTAAGTATTTAACAAACAACAAATAAACACTCGTGCGAGGTCCGTTATTATGTGAAAATGGATAGTTTCTTGGAAGGTTAATTAACTTATTTTTAATGTCAATGTAACTAAATGTAAATGTGAACGTAAGCAAAAAAAGAAAGAAAAACAGAAATTTCAGAGAAAGAGTCGCCAGCTGGAAAGGGCAAAAAGTCTTCCTCGATCGTTGTACTAAAGTTTTTAATTGAAGCAAAAGGGGACCAAACAAAAACACAAAATGAAAATTTATAGCCAAAAAAAGAAAAGGGAAATTGCATCTAGTAGCTAAGAAAAAAACCAAAATTCACAAAATGACTAAAATCTCATTCTCTCTCCACTTTTTTTTTCCCATCTCTTTCTACTCTTTCTCTTAAAAACTAACTTTAGTTTTTTTTTTGGTTATTTCACAGATAACCCCAAAAGAAAAAGCTACTGCTTGAAAAAAACGAGTAGATGGTCCAAATGACGATAACACCCTAGAC
This sequence comes from Brassica oleracea var. oleracea, assembly GCF_000695525.1. Classification (NCBI taxonomy): domain Eukaryota; kingdom Viridiplantae; phylum Streptophyta; class Magnoliopsida; order Brassicales; family Brassicaceae; genus Brassica; species Brassica oleracea. The sequence continues at coordinate 41,213,816 of NC_027754.1, read as the reverse complement.
AAAGTCTTGTTAGACATTGTAACTAGCTTAGGGTAAACTAGTCATTACAATTTAATATTCTGATCTGAATGTGAACAGAGTGTGTTTAAGCATCAGCGAATCTTACTTACAACAACATTCATGCTTTTGTTTCAGTTCACCAGAACGGTTTTGATCTGACGTTTGCATTCACAACTAAACCGGCCAATATTAATTCACAGCCGTCCGATTTTTATAATACAGAAAACATTTTTTCTGTCAAATCGAAAGCTCAGATCTATTCATAGTTTCACTGAAAGATGAGAGGATAAGAGTTTTGTTGGATTACCTTCCGGTAAGTAGTTCCGTCGTCTTCGACGGTCCAACCAGCTTCGTTGCATAAAGCTTTAAGAACTTCGTTGTTATCGCAGTGTTTAGGTAGCTTGAAGGTCCCATGTATCCTAAGCCCCGCGAATATCTTTGCCGCAATCGCACGTCTCCGCCGCTCTCGCCGTTTGTTGTTCTCTCTCTCTTTCCACGTCGGCGTTCTAGTCCCCGAAGTCATCGACCTTTACTTCTTCTTCTTGTGATTGTTAGCTGATAGAGAGAGATAGAGAGAGAGAAAACTCGCCGGATAAGAAAACTAACTTTGGCGCTTTTTTCTTCTTGTTGTGAGTAATAAATGAACAAGCACTTACCAGGGGTGGAGAAAAAGTCGAAATTACCATAAATGTGTATTTTAATTTACAAGTATAACCCCCCTTAGGTGTTGTTTACACGTGCTCAGGCTTTTTAAATAAAGTGAGAATGGAAATTATTATATGGTTGACCTTAAACGACGCCGGTTTGTATACAAAGAAGAATTTTTTTTTTTTTTTTGGTTGAACAGTTCCATGCTTCAAAATTAAGAAATAAAATGGGCAAGAATATCAATATGATGTTGCTTTTATAACATTATTATGTCTATTTTTGAAACAAATCTAACTGATATATCGTTTTTGACGTTTTTATTATCCAGTGACGGCAGTTATCAACTATGGCCTATCCATGTCTAAAGAGGCACTACGAATATGTAACATTATTATGTTACTAATCTAGATTTTAGCTCAACTACTTTGTGAATCCAAGATACGTGGCAGAGATTACGGCATCTTGAGGAATATGACAGGTTACCTTTCGTTTTGTAGGGGGACCATAAATGGGTTTTATGTTCAATCATGACCGTTAAATCGTGTGGGTCACGTGATGCTCCCGATCTGCTTCCTATCGACTTGTCATTGCTCACGAGTCATAACTCGTTTGCTATTTTTCCATTAGTTACTTTATTATATGTTAACAATTTTTTAAAAACGAAGAGAAGTTTGAACCTTAAGTTTTAATCTTTTTCAGGCATAGAGTTAGCTTCTATAGTACTAAAGACAGTACAAAACACTCAATTTACCAGATTTTGAACTAGGAACCCAACAACACCAATACATATAAAAAAGCCCTTTTTCAAAAAAATAAAAAATAAATAACCAATACGTATAACCCACTAATCTACTACGTCTGGTGGTAAGAACTAAGACTTACTCCATTAGTTATTGCTATATTAACATATACGTGTTACATGTTTTATAAATTATCAACTATACATACGTTATGTAAAATGTAAAAAGTTGTAAGACATGTATGTGTGTATACACGAGTTAATAATATATGTGAATGAGACACTGCACCCAGCTCCAACCCCAAAGTTGAAAAGTATTTTATCCTTATCAACACAGTTTTATTAATTTCATGTATAAGTTTATTTTGGCAATTTCCTGTATACGTTTTTCATATCATAATTTTCTGTATAAGTTATAATATGAAAAAATGAACACAAGATAGTTGCATGCTTCAACCTTTTTAGTTATGTGATTGCTCTTTCATGTCGACTATCAATACACATAGTAGATTATATATAGATAAATATGTGATTTTATAAGTACTGAGCTTTGCACACAAAAAAAGTACTGAGCTTTGCACACAAAAAAGTACTGAGCTTTATCAGTTTACTGAATGTATAATTTTCTTATTGTCTTTTTGGGGATCAGTATCGTTTGTCTTTTTTTTTTAACACTGATTTATTATGATATTACAATTATGAGAAATATTACATAGACGGTTCGATAACCGACAAAACTACGTGACTTATAAGGATCTATGTCTAACTGAATCACCTGGGCCGTCCTATGAAAATTCAAATTTGGCCGGATTTACTTGCAACATGTTGAAGATCTTTTATAAGTCTTTCTTCTGAGAATTAAAATTTGGACTTCCAATAATACGCAGTTTGCAAGAAATTGCACAACTTAAAATTCGAACTCCATACCTGGATGTAAAAACCTTTAAACTTTAATCAATAGACTACGGTGTTTCCACAACTGAAACCACGAATGTAGATATTTTTTTTTGGGATATAGCAAAGACATCAAGACATACGGGTCAGTGAACTAGGCACGTACGCACTTATATAATAGAAAGCCAGAGAAGAAAGTTTATAACTGGAGTAGAACTTATAACTAAATAGGGTTACGGTTAAGATTATATGTAATGGTTTTCGGTTACCAAGACAATTAGCAAGAAATGCCTTGGAAGCTGAATATTCAAACAATGGTTACCAAATGCTATCACATTTGAATATTCAAACAAGACTTTTCGATTTTGTGCCGTCAAAAAAAATATCAAAATACTTTCTAAAGTTACAAGACCATGTGCATCGCACGATCTTAGAGGAATTTTCAGGTATGGACTTCGCAAAAAAAGAGAAATACCGGTAAGAAAAACAATGAGGTAAAAATCGAATTTTTTGAGATTTTTGTGATTTTCGCAGATTCTACTGATATGCGGCGGTTCGCGATTGATTGTTTTTTTTTTATAAAAAAATAAAATAAAAAAAAAAAAAATCTGAAACCCCAAGTAGGGTTCCAGCGATGCACATGCTTAATACCAAAAGATAACAACGAAATTTCCTACGGTCATAAATGCTTGTAACACACACAAACAAGATCTGCATGAATAACATTTCGTTGACTAACTTTAACATTTTTATAATAATTAAATAGTACCCCATCTAAAACAGCTCTCACATAGTCTCATGGGGCACTTTCATAAAAAAAAATTTGTTAATAAAATAAAAATAAAAATTCCACCAAACCCAATCTTTGCAAACTTGGGTGTTGTGGTCGGATTCGTACGCACTTCATCAAACCTTTTTGGAATCATTTCACGTAAGCGTTAGTTTTGTTGGAGAGACTGTTTACGCGTTTATCGATCAAAAAAGCTTTGACGATTCTTCCTTGTCAGGGTTATATCAAACCACCGGGTCAATCTACTCGTTTACTTTTCTTCGGTCTTCTCTACCTCCATCCACTTGAGTCTTCTGATATATCTTTGATTTTTCCGCATCAATAATGCCGGAGAGAGAGAGAGAGATGCAATAACAAGACAACTTACTTCTGTTTCTAAACTCCCTGTCTGATTAAATACCCACCAACAAGGGTTCGAGAAACAGAGAGGTTTCGAGAAGAATCAAAATTGTCTTTTTTTTCCTCTTCTTTGATCTGATTAGGTGAGATTTAATACAAAAAGAGATCAAGATTCGTTTAATTTTAGAGGGTTTGAGTTTCTGAGAAGCTTCAGTTCGATTAGCTTCATTGCAAAACAGAGGGATTACTCTGTTTTTTTTTGGAGGGACCACTCTGTTTCTGTAGTTGCTGAATCGAAAGTTCTGATCTTCGTGTAGTATCCACAGCGACGAGATTTGGAAGTGTGTTTAGAGATGGATGAGAGTAGCCATGGAGGTTCATCATCAACCTCACTCCCACCTTTCCTCACCAAAACGTACGAGATGGTCGACGATTCCTCATCGGATTCAATCGTATCGTGGAGTCAGAGCAACAAGAGTTTCATCGTCTGGAATCCTCCAGAGTTCTCCAGAGACCTCCTTCCAAAATTCTTCAAGCACAACAACTTCTCAAGCTTTATCCGACAGCTTAACACTTACGTAAGTGTTTAGTTATGCTCTGTTTCTTGATTGATATACAATCATCTTTATTTTTAGTTGAATGTTTTTTTTTTTCAAAAGGGTTTTAGAAAAGCTGATCCAGAGCAATGGGAGTTTGCTAATGATGATTTCGTGAGAGGCCAACCTCATCTTATGAAGAACATTCGTAGACGCAAACCTGTTCACAGCCACTCTCTACCTAATCTCCAATCTCAGCAAAACCCTTTGACCGATCCGGAGCGGCAGAGAATGAACAGTCAGATCGAGAGACTGACTACGGAGAAACAAGTGTTGCTTCAAGAGTTGCATAAACACGAGGAGGAACGAGAGTTGTTTGAGCAGCAAGTTAAGAAACTCAAAGATCAGTTACATCACATGGAGAAGCGTCAGAGGACAATGGTTTCGTCTGTCTCTCAGGTACTTGAGAAGCCAGAGCTTGCTCTGAATCTATCTCCGTGTCTGCCCGAAGCAAACGAGAGGAAAAGAAGGTTCCCTAGAGTTGGATTAGAGACGATGTTGGAGGAGAACCACCAGACATGTGGTGCTGTGAGAGAGGAAGGTTCCACGAGCACTTCTTCACACGATGCAACGGAGTGTCAGGTGGAACGGTTGGAGTCATCGATAGCGATTTGGGAGAATCTTGTGTCGGATTCTTGTGAGAGTATGGCACAACAATCAACGAGAAACATGGTGACACTTGATGTGGATGAATCATCTACTTGTCCTGAAAGCCCTCCTCTTTCTTGCATTCAGCTAAGTATCGATATACGTCTTAAATCTCCTCCTTCTCCAAGGACCATCGACATGAACTCTGAGCCTGATGTTTCAAAAGAACAGAACGTTGTTCCTCCTGATCCTGCTCCTCCAGCAGTTGGAGCAAATGATGTCTTCTGGCAACAGCTTTTGACAGAGAACCCTGGCTCAACCGAGCAACGGGAAGTTCAATCAGAGAAAGCTGAAGATCGGAGTGAGAAATGTTGGTGGAACTCGAGGAATGTAAATACAATTACAGAGCAGCTTGGACATCTGACTTCTTGATAGAGATGTTGATATGTCAAGGATCTCTCTACTTTAGACTGTTTTTTTTTTTTTAGTTTCTTGTGCTATAGGTTGGTTTCTTTGTTTTCGGTTATAAGCATTTGGGTCTGTCTTTCATCATCACATGTATGTCCTGTGAGTTCATGTCAGGAGACTACTCTATAACATTAATCTTGCAGGAGGACCATAGAAATTTAACCTAAAACATATTGCAGAAAAAGATGTAAAGCAAAATGTTACAAGGCATGGAATGTGTTGCTGCAATGGACATGCACATTTTGTTGCATTCAAACCAAAATTGTAAATCCGTCAAACACTTGAAAAATATAAATATCAAAGATAAAACTGAGTGTTTTCCAAGAGCTTGACATGCCAAGTTTTGCAATCTTGGTTTTACAATCTGAATGTTTTCCAAATGTTGCAAGTCTTGAATTTATTTTATTTGGCTATGAAATATTTTCTATTTAAAATAATTTCAGTATATAAATATTAATAATCCAAATTATAGTCGAATATATTTCATTTTGATAGAGAACATTTTAAAATTAATTGTAAAAACAGAATATAACAAGATATAACAAATATAACCAATAAACAGAAGAACAAAATGAAGATATTGTTTTCATGATAAAAACAAGATATTAAAGTTTTTGTAATCAAAATAAACGTAAATTTTTTTTTAGAAAGATGATGTTATGAATTCCATAAATTAATACAACTATGAAAATATCCGAACAAAAGATGCAATACAAAACAACATAACAAAAACATAGAGAAACAGAATAGAAACAGATGACCTAAAATAAGACAAATAAATTAAAAAATCTACACTACCAAAACAAAACGTAACATAACTCCATTAATTAATCTCAATAATCGAATTTTGAAATTTAGTTAATTTGAAACTGAATGAATGATAAAAATAAAACAGAGTAATCACAAAAGTAATGATTTCTAACCAAACTCTTTCAAGTAAAAGTAAATATTAGACGAAATACACGAATCGGAAGGACCAACCCTAGTTATACAAATGAGACAATGGTATCATCATATTAGGACAATAATATTGAATTTTTATTCTATATTTCCTATTTTCCGGTGTTTTTAAACCCGATCCGGCGGTCAGACCGGGTTGAACCATGAACCAAAAATAATTCGGGTTGGGTTAATGCTAAAACCCAACTAAAATCGAACCAGTTAAAAATCCCTATCGAACCGCCAAAAACCCGAGAACCAGCGACCCAATGAACCGGCCAAACTCCGGTTCGTATATAAGCCAAAATTTTGTTAATGAAACAATTAATTTTTCTTGTTTTTTAAAGTAAAAATAAGATTTATCAAAGATTAATAAAGTATCATATCTCGTATTTTTCTTTTGTCTTCTCTACAACTCATAAATTACAAGATTCACAAAGTTTAATATTCACGTCAAGATATTGTTTTTGTCTACTTCTCACTTTTAAAATTTTTTATTTCATGATCACTTGTTTTGAAGATTTTAAATAATTGAAACATTTTTCTTTTCTGAAATTTGTATTTCAAAATATAACTTTTACCTAATGTGTATATAATTTTTTTAAAAGGTGATGAAGATGTAGAGTGATAAGATTTGCGAATAAAATTTAAATGCGATTTTCATATTGATTTTAGATTTTAATTGTTATTTTTAAGTTTTTCTACATATTATGACTATTTAAACATTTTATTTGATATGATCTATTTTTTTAAAAAATATACGTATTATTTATAAAATATCATTAACTTTAATTTAATCTAAGTAAATCCGATCGAACCAGGTTCAGATTCGGTCGAACCACAATGACCCATGACCCAAAAAAAATTTTGTTCGCTAGCCGGTCCGGTTCCAAGAATACTGCTATTTTCCCTGATATAAATGAGAGATAAAAAATCCGTATTTGGTAAGCAAGCCCCCACCAATACTATGTTTTATTAGGCGCATTAGTTTGGTGTATATAAAAAGAAGCCCTAGTACTACGTTTGCGTGTGAGATTTGTTAGAGAGGATGTCGGGGAACGCTGCGGCGAAAACAGCTAAAATAGAGGTGTGGTGGGACATGAAGGACTGTCCGATTCCGGAGGGGTATGATGCTCGTCGGGTCCGTCCAAGTATAGAAAGGGCGTTGAAGGAACTAGGCTACTCGGGTCCTGTCTCTATCACTGCCTATGCCAACCAAAAAACAAACCCCTGATCACCACCTTCTTGCGCTCTCTTCCACCGGAGTCTTTTGCACATACCCTTCCCTGTTAGTCACGTTTCCCTGTTGTATAATTTTCAACTATATCCCCACTGAAATTATTCCCTTTTGTTGAAACAGGGGTCAAATACAGATTTTAGGGCATGGAAAGTTGATAATCCTGCTCCGGCTTCAATTATGATCATATCGGATGAACTGGCTTCCAGCAAGTACCGTTTATCACTTATTTGCCGGAAACTACAAAAGAGTAACTACAACTGTTTTTTGGTTTATTCAGTTAGGCCTTTTGAAATGTCTGTCCTTCTCACTTCTGCGGAGTGGCTCTGGGAAAGCTTACTTTCAGGTGCTTGTTTCTTGTTTGTTCTCTCATGTGTAACGAAGACGTGGGCAAGGAACTACCCGGCCACGCCTGAACACGCCACCGCTAAAATACATGTGTTGTGGGACATGAATGACTGCCCTATTCCTGAGGGATATGATGCTTGTTGTGTCCGTCCAAGTATAGAAAGGGCGTTCAAGGAACTAGGCTACACTGGTCCTGTCTCCATCACAGCCTTTGCCGACCAAAAACAAACCCCTGATCACCACCTTCTTGCGCTCTCTTCCACTGGTGTCGTTTTTGCTCATACCCTCTTTCCCTGTTAGTCCCATTTCCCTGCTGTTATATAATTAGTGTTTAATTAACTTTCAACTGAAATTATTTCTTTTTGTTGAAACAGGGGACTTACACAGTCGCATGATTACAGATTGTGAGGAATGGATAGAAGATAATCCTGCTCCGGCTACAGTTATGATCATATCGGATGAACTAGCTTCGCCCAAGTCCCATTCATCACTTCTTTGCAGGAAACTACAAGAGAGTAACTACAACTGTTTTTTTGGCTTATTCAGTTAGGCCTTTTGAAAAGCCTATCCTGGTCTGGGATAGCTTACTTGCAGGTGTTTGTTCTCTCATCTTCCACTACTACATTACCACCAAATTAATTACGCTGAGCTTCTTTTTTTTTCCTCCACAGTTTCAGAGACAAAAAGAAACATTCTTCACAAGTGCAGTGAAAGTGAAAGTGAAAGGGTTGCAGCATCTACCGGAATGTTTTGTTGCACATTGTGCTACTGTGATTGCAAAAGCCTCGATGATTTCAATAAGCATTTCTCAAGTAAAGATCATACACAGGAAGTACGCGCATCCTCTCCCCTCTCCCTCTCTATCAATAGATTGTCTAACCATTTGAGCAACAACCTGTTTAACTCTTTCTACTCGTTGTCAAACAGGAGCACAGAATGCTTTCGCATATTTAATCATTTTCTCACCGGCAAAGGCAATATAGCTTTTATGGCTCCACCTACTTTGGTGGAGCTTTTAATATAAGTGTGTTTCAAAAAAAAAAAAGAATATCCAAGGACCATGATGAGGCAAGTTTCTTTTCTTAATGAAATAAAAGATTCTCAACAGAGGAAAATGTAAATACATGTCCAAATACTCAAATGTTTCATTTCATATTACATGTTGTAGACTTGTCGGTAGGATATCCTCCCAAGACCAAACGTATGAGGAAAACAGATGAGTAATATAAATACATTTCCAAATACTCTCTCGCTCTTATCCTTTTTTTTTCTAGTCTATTTTCCCTTTGAAGTATTTATCTATCGTTTCCTTCTGCTTGTTTAAATTTAAATTAAACTGAATGGTGTCTTTTTCGATATATTGTTTCAGAAATTTCTCATGATAGCCATTTTTAAGTTTTTATCACAAAAATAGCATTCAATAAAGAAAATGACTAAAATAAATTTTATTAAAGGGTAAAAATGTATTTTTACGCTAAAGTTAACTAATCTAGACTTAGGGTGTGGCTGATAACCATCATATGAACAATAGGAACGAATAGGAAATGAATGAGTAGAAATAAAATTTTAGGAATGATGAGGAATGATGGTTCCTTATCAAAATTAATGAGTAATTGATTTATTCAATAATTCTCTACAAACAAAGGAATGAAGATGAATGAAAAGTAAAACATATTCCTCATGAATGGTAAAAAGTTTAAGGAATATTAAAGAACATAGTATTTCTCCTCGTTCCTTTGGTCACCAGTCATACTCTTAGTGTTTAGAGTTAAGGGTGGTGTTTTGGGATATGATATCAAATTTTAAAAATTCAAAATAAAAAGGGATTATTTGGTCATTTTCTTTATTGAAGTCTATTTTTGTGACAAAAACTTAAAAACATGATATTCGAGAGAATTGTCCTTAAACATTTCTGTTTAGTACGAGTATGATTAAATGTGCAATTTAATTATATTTTAAAATTAATCTTTTACCTTTCGCTATATACTACAAGAAAACATGCATATAACAAACGACAGCTACATTTGTCATTAGCTGGGTATTACAACCAATTAACAACGAATCAAAATTCTTAGTTAATCTTTTGACATTACAGAAGCATCGTCATACATTTGTAGAGTTTTTCTTTCGTTGTAAAGTCCTCATAAACAATCGTTGTTAAGTGGTCGTTAAATTTCATAGGTAAGCTGTTGTTAGACAGGTAAAATTACAATACTTTGCAGGGTTTGTTACAAACTGCTGCAGGGCTGGCTTGTGTTGGGTAATGGCCATGCATATGAGTGTAGTATTGTTAGGCCTGAATTTCGTACTGAATAATCAAGAAACCAAACCTTGCATGCTTTCTTTATTAAAAAAAAACAGACTGAAATTACAATATAAAAAAGAGACTGATAACTATTTTCATACTGAAATAACATGTAATGCAAAGTGATTGATGGTTGCAGGCTTGCGGCTAACAATATGCGATTAAAGAAGATACAAGCCTGTACACATGCATTACGGATGCAAATGTAAACTATTGGAGATAAATTTGGATATCAAACCAAAATTGTGAAATCTGTGAAGCACGCAAAAATTATCGAGATAAGTCTGAGTACTTTCTAGGTGTTTCACATAACGGGTTTCACAATCTTAGTTCGCATGATACACATCTTGTTGAGTTGTTGTCCAATTTATTTTCGATATATATATAAACCACCTATCTAGGATCAAGTTTTACAAAGAATTACCTAACATGTGTGTCGGTTCATGTTGAGATGATGTACTTCACTAGTTAGATTTTCTTCAGTACATACCTATTTAGATTCGATTTCGGTTAAATCTAATTCTTGTTTCAGTTATTTCTGTCTTTCATCTGTTTGTTTTATCTCAGACGTTGTGGTTCAAAAATCTTGTTCGACATGTGAAAGTAATGCCTAAAAACTTACATAAAACACCTTATAAACACACAAAAAAGGCTGCTCTCACTTATATAGAAAAAACAATGCTGTCACATCGATTTATGGGATCTCTTTGTTATCTCCTCCACTCAGGTCTTCCTTCATCTTTATGGAAGCAACAACTTTCTCTATGATGCTCTTAAGCGCAGGCGCGCTGACAGAACACTTGTTAGCCTCAAAGCATGACTTACCTCGCTCAGCTGCTCTGCCAAGCTGTGGATCCAAAGGAACTTTCCCTAGAAACGGCACTCCCATCTCCTCACACATTCTCTCAGCACCTCCTCCGCTGCTGTCAAACACTTGGCTCCATGCAAAGACACCATCTAGAAGCTCTGGTGCATTCTCTCGTATACAAGAGATCATGTCTTGCGTCACGTCAACGGAAGAGCCGGTCTCTGTCGTCGTCAGCTTCATGAACTTGACATCACTCAACGGTTGAATTAAACCACTCATGTTCTCCACTACACCTAGCACATTGACCCCAATTCTCTTGCAAAAGTTCACTCCCTTTCTAACGTCGGCCATGGCGACTTCCTGGGGAGTTGTAACGATGATACGATGGTGATGTGTTCGTCTGAGGTGCCTGGTGGGGTATCAACCACAAGGGAATCAATATGATCTCCCCAGTCAACTTCTTTCAAAAACTCTTTGATTTGAGCGCTCTTGCGTGGACCTCTCCAGATGGCAGGCTCATCATCAGACTCGGAGTGCGTGAATGATATGGACAGGACACCGACATAAACCGGGCTCCATCCGTAGTTGCTGTAGTGAAGCAGGTGCCCTTCGCGTCCTAACATTTTCGGCATGCTTGGCCCGCATATATCTAAGTCTATCAGGCCTACTTGATGGTCCATTCCTGCTAGGGCAAACGAGAGCTGAGCTGAGAATGTGCTCTTACCAACCCCTCCTTTGCAAGAAAGAACCAGTACCTTGTGCTTTCACGGTAGCCATTCTTTCAGATATCGCTTAATATCACTTTGGTATCTAACAGAATAAGTGTTCTAATTGCACAAGGTAGACTTGAACCTGGATCAGGTCCCGTAGGAGCAGTGCCAGTGGCACATGCTTGTTGATTAGGGCAACCTGCGCAAGACTCTGACTTTCCAGCAGTTTCGGCTAGGGGACCTGGGCAATCTATTATCACCATGCATAACAAAGAACAATAAAGCAATTATTAGGTTAAAACATATATAGAATAAAGAACCCATGAGTATCTCAAGCAAAAAAAGACACTGAAAGATTGGATTTGATATTGCTTACGCTCGTTGGCGTTCTCTGGAATCTCTCCTTCGTCCATGTCAACTTGTGATGTCTGATTAGTTCCTTACAAAGTTGTGAAACCAGCGTTAGGTATTCTAACCAAAGCTTATTGTATTTATATCTGATACTTTTCAACGAATATGCGTATATATACACGTTTAAAAGAAGCCCTAAGAAGAATTAGTAAGTCAACAGATTAAAAACGGAAAAGTGTTTTCTATACAATTGTCAAATTTCTTGTAAATAAAAAGGAAATACAAATTAATAATAATTGTTAATGATGTAATTATATAAATTGATATAATTTTTTTTTTCAATTTTTGGGAGTTTGAGTTTCGTATGATTAAAAAATTGCTAAACCAAAACTGAATAAGAGTAAAACAGCAACCTCTATGCACAAACCTGATGTTGGCATGCAAATCTGTGTCGGTGATTGAACAAGCTCATAATTTTTATGCTTAAAACCGGTATTTTTCTTTTGCGTTTTATTGGTCCTGAGCATGAGAACACTTCCATTGCAAATATTCTTAGCACTATATATTTTGAGATGCTTTTGAGTGAGTATCTCACCATTTAAAACCTCATTCGTTGAAATATAATTGTCTGTTTTAATCTTTGTGAGATACTCAATGTTAAGAACCTTTGCAATAAAATTACTCTAAGTAAAGGAACATGTCATTTAAGGCATCGCGATTTTATATAGTCCCTCTGTTTCTTCTGGAGCTGAATCCAGGGGAGACTTCAGGTCATGTTCAGATGTCAAACTTGTATGCCTCTAGTGGAAGATGGGATACTGTTATGGAGGTGAGAGCACAAAGAGTAAGCAAGAAGCCTGGATGTAGCATGACTGAAGTCGACGGTGCTGTTCATGAGTTCTTAGCTGGTGAAGGACTAATAAACCACTAAACGACTTGCTATCAGTTTACGTTATAACCAAGAAGTATGAAATTAGCACAGTTGCATAGTAGAAAGTGTAAAACATTTAACAAATCAGAATAATTAATCATCCATAGATCTTTATATTACTATTCTACACCAACATCAATAAATCATTATGCACCTGCTGAAAAACATTTATGATCATATCATGATACTCATCACTATTAAGTCTTAGATAACAAACCAGAAGCTCTTTGAGTTCTTCAGGGCGATTGATACCATTCTCCATGATCATCTCAATCATTGAATCTCTAAAGTCCTTCTGAGGATCGCTCGAGCATTTCACTACTGCAAAGCTTTCATTCTCCATCTCCTGCTCCTTTGCTCTCTGTTTAGCCTTCTTCAAGTCTTCAATAGCTTTGACTCTGCATTTTTCAGATGATCTTGGTGAAAAGACTCTAACCTTGCTGTTTTCTTTTGTCCCTAGCTCCCTTCTTAGGTACATAGATTTCCTCTGTTTGTCAGCCTTCAGCTTCACTTCTCTTAGTTTTGTTTCCTTGAGATGCTGCCACTGGTGAGCCACAAGAGTCTCTCTACTGTTACTTGTACCTGTCCTTCTCGCTGGTTTCTTCACTTTAACCTCTGGGTTCTGTTCTGGTCTCTTTGGCTTTTGTTCGAGAAGTTTTTGATCACGTCTCTCACATCTCTGCTGCCTATCTCTGTTCACCTGAATTCTTGGCGTCATGATCACAGTTTCTTTGTCTCCATCCATTGTCTCTCTTTGGAAATCTCTTACTTTCTTCCTCACACTGCTCATAATCTCTTCAAACTTCTCATTTGACTCCATATTTGCTGATCTTGTTGTAGCGTTCTCCTTTTCTGCTGATACTCTTTGAAACCTTTTGCTACTCTCATGAGTATCATTTCGACGTTTAGTAGAACCCAAGGAAGATTTTGAAGACATCTTCTGGCTAGCTTCATCATCATCTTGCTTCTTCTTCTCTTTTGCAAGTTTTAAGTCAGAAGAACCAGTCAGCTTTGAAAACCAAGAAACATGATGAGCACGAGACAACCCTGGAGAAGAAGAAGAAGAAACAGGTTTCTTTTTTCCCCATTTCATCATCCCAAATGATATAAGAATCTGAAAACAAATGAGAAAAATATAAAGGGATGTATCTAGAGGTTAATGTTGTTATATGGTTAGGCCTATGTGTTTAATAGGGAGATGAAAAAGATGTTGTCTTAACGGGTAAATGCGAGTTGCAGTTTGGAAAAAAAAGAGAACCAAAGTCGCCTGAAGAATCATGTGACCACTTTTAGCCTAAGTATTGGTTTTGTAATCTCTGGGTATGTTATGGAACTAATACCAATGTAGGGGACCAGTTTTTATCTATCAAAAAAACCAAACTTCATTGATGTCAAAGACTTGGGCTCCCTCTCTCTTTCTCTTCTTTCTGAGTAACGTGACAAACCCAAGAACCACAAGAATCATCCTATCTTTTAGTTTGTACTCGCTGTCTTAAGATGGAGCTCTTAGCTCATGGATTCATTTGGCTAAACAATTGTTACATTCACATGATTACATCTCTAGTCATTTAGCAAAACCGGTATAAAATCAGCCCGACCGATATAACAATATGATTGGTACTGGTCCTGCTCTCTCCTGGTCCTAGACTAAGAGATATTATAATCATGAAGATGGTAAAGTTATAAAATTTAGAGTTATCTGGAAGTTAAAGATTTAGTGAAGTTGATGTGTGGTCCTGATTTTGAAGAACAGCTAAAATCTCTCCATAAGGATATATCACCTACCTTGAGGTATGGTTTGTGTCATCCACACCAACTTGTCCATGATTTTAATTTAATTTTGTTGACTTTTATTTTTTGTTTCTTCTATTGTAATATACCCGTCAAAATGGGGATATTTAAAGGTTTTTATTATTATTTAAATAAGTTTTTTGTTTCTCTTATATTGTAAAGACTTGACATTGAAGCATTATCAAATTTGCTTATTTCAGGCTCTTCTACTTTCCCATCTGAAAAGGGATATTAGAAAATACCCCATTTCATACCTTTAAAAAATATACTTTTTACTAAATCATGTAGACTTAAAAATTATAATATTTAATATTAGTTTTCTTTTGAACGTCATTTGATTTTGTGATTTAAACTTTGCCTATTGTATTATTCTAGTTAAGCTAATAACATTTTTGGTTCATAAATATTATCTTTCTCACTACAAAAATAACAAAATTGTGTATGAGATATCAAACTTTAATTTCAGATTATTTTTTATGTCTTTTGGAGACCTACCATATTATTAAAGGGACAAGACGTTATTATTTCACGACTATTTCAAACTTGTTGATAGCGAGACGAACCCTATGTTGTTATATTGATAAAGAAGAATAAATGTTGTAAAATATAATTGTTTAATTATCATTCTAAATTAATATTTATTTTGTTTATTCGATTAAAATACTTGAAGTTTTTAGTTATTTCAATGGTAGCCAAAAACAATTATTATTTGTTTAGTTACATGTTATATGAATTTTAGACAGTCATGATATAATTTTTAAATGCATGAAAAATCAAATCAAATCTAGATAATAATTGAAAAAAAAGAAAAAAAAATTATTAATACAACTCATTTCATTACAATTTGGTGGATGATGAAAAAAATAAGAGAAATTAGGAGCTACACCAAAGAAGTTTGACGTATTTAATTATCTGCCAAATTGAACTGTTCCCCGAATGAGTGTGATGTTTTTGGACTCTGCTACCCCTACTCACACTGCCAAGTAAAATACTATTGTGTTAGGCAAAATCTTACGAGGAGATTTTGTAATATTTTATTCTCTGCGTGCAAGATTGTCCACGATATTACAATACCATTTAAGTGTTATTATACTTTTTGAATTTCAAAATAGGTTCATATTTTTCTCTTTCATCTCTCCAAATAAACTCTCTGTTCTGTAATTTTCTTTCTCTCCAAAGAAACTTTGTTTCCATCTCACTCATCAAATTCATTGATTTTGCAAGCTAGCACACTGGTTTTTCATGCTAGAACGTGCAACAGAATCACATTTCCTCTCTTCAGCTCCCATCTATGCAACTCGCCGGTTAGATTCCTGAGTCTCTCAAGCTCTTTTGTAGTTTAAAATCACTAAATTCTTAGGAAAAGATCTTTCCGGTACGACTCCTTCTCAAATCTGCTTGTGACTTCCTGGTAATAAATTCTCTGGCTCGACCCTGCCACAGATCGTTGAGTTTAAGTTCAAGAACGCTCTTGTTTTAGTGACGACAAGGTCTGAGGTTTGGTTCCTTTTGTATTAAGCCGGTTAGATCGTCTTTCTTTGGCTGGGAACAATCTCTCTGGTACGATTTGGTTCAAGCTGTCTCGTTTTGGAGAAGATGATTTTGTCGCAAATAACAGTCTCGCGATTATATTGCGGAGGATGTTGGGTTTTGATGGTGGTTATGATTAAAGTGCTTGTGGTGGAAGAAGCTGTTAGATGTTATTCTTGCTGGATAGACATTTACATTATTGTCGAGACAATACAAACTTTAACCAGATATTGTTTTACGTAGATGTTAAAGACAGTTGAAAGAACCTATACATAGACGGAAATCATTTTATTTACACGGGTTATAAATAAGTAAATTGTAACGTAAGTTGTGTTAGACGGCTACAATAATTTTTGATGCATCGTCATAAACCAAAAATAATAGACAGTTATATAATTTATTAGTTAAGATACTTAATATTTTATCTCAAGTAACCCATTTTCTAAAAATGAAAGTATTATATTAGCTGTCCAACAATTTAATATGCACCAATGAACAAACATGCCTAAACATTATTTGTATGTTCATTTCATATTTCATATGATATAGCTATGATCTTGATTCTTATGGTGCCTAAGAATGTGATATACAGAATTCAAACATGTTTTATCCCAAATAACTTGTTTGTTAACCATGTAAATATTATATTAACCGTCAAATAATTTGATGTAACCAACAAATCAGTTTTTACACTAAGTTAACTCATTTTCTAACCGTGTATATATTATATTAAACGACCTGACATTTCCAACGAATACATAAGCAATATTAACATGTTCATTCAATATGTCACAGCTATGATCTTGACTTCTTAATCTTATGATATCAATTCTTGTTAGTATGTTCATTATTCATATTTTTTTATCTATTTGGAATTGATCCTTGAGATTTGTTGTTAAACGTCTAACCTGTTTTAGTGATATCTAACATTATTTTTAGCTGAGCTATGAAAGTTTTATCCGGATACCTATATTTTCAAGCATTTGTGTTTTTTTATTGAAGCTAATAATATGTTTGAAAAGATACGTAAAAATTTAGCCGGTTACACACCATCATTTAGACTACCCATCTTTGTATACGAGGGAAAATGGGCATTTACTACAGCAATGTGTTCTTATATAAATATAAAATTAGCCGTCCACTGCGTAAGTAGTATAAAATTAGCCTTCCACCGTAGCCATCCATCTTTATAAAAACAAGTAAATAACGTGTTATCAATTTAAATATAAAATTAGCCGTCTACTCTTTGCTATAGCCATTCCTGTAAATATTTTCACAATACATAATCCAAACAGATCTCGAATTGTAACAACCATTAAAACAAACAATTCAAATCATTGAATAAGTACTAGAAACTAAAAGATTAAGTATGTAACAAAAATAAAAAAAAATTCATAATGGATAAATGAAGAATCGGTGAAGGAATAATAAATCTGCAACAACAAGATGGAAAACATCATTGGTAGCTTAATATCATTAATGGAGGAAAGAAGACAGATCTTCCCATGAAGTTTAAAATAGTGAATATTCTGAACCCTCCGATGTACCACCTCCCGCTGATAAACATGTGTGGCAGCTTTGACGTCTGCGCATGTCTTTGCTTCTTTTGTGTCAAAAATTTGCTCCAACTCCATCTTCAAAGACCCATCCTTTGAAAGACTTAATCTTCGATTCACGCTAGGAAGCTACGAGATCGTTGTGACAACTCGTCATTGCCATGTCTATCTCAGTCGCAAAGTATTCCTTCACCATTTTGGACAAAATCTTTGTAGGAAAAGAAAAGATGGCGGAGAAGAAATAAAAAAAGGCTCTTTTTTTTACATTCTCTCTCTATCTTTCCAGATATCTAATAAAATCTTTCACGTATCTTTTCAAATCTTTTTGATATTTTACAAAATCTATATGTCAGCTAATATCGTATAATAGGAATTGAGTTGAAAGTCGAACAGTCTACGGTGAAGGGCTGAAGTCGTCATTTCACAACTATCTTATCTATAATGAAACCTAACTTATACTGTTATTGGCATTTACCTAATTTCATAGTTTTTATGGGTTTTGAGCAAATTAGCTAAAAAACAATAAAAAAATATTCCAGTTTTCAATAAAATTTGAATCCTAACTTGTAGTGAATATTTAGGTATATACGTGTTGACGTCAATGTGCACATGTACGTAGGACTGGATAAAATATCTGTAAATGTCGATTTGATTTGTTATTATTTTCGATTTGAATAGAAAATTCAGATATCCATAACTCTACAAAGCAAAACAAATACTAATATGCAATATGCAATATCCGTAAAACCGAAACAAATCACAAATATTAATATTTTAGAATTGTATATTCGACAAACAACATATGATATGATATCAACCATTGTGATATTTTAGAAGTGTATATTCTACAAACAACCTATGATACGAAACAAATCAAAATATTAATATTTTAGAACTCATACCTTTTATTGAAAACAGTAGTTTTTTTCCCAAAATGTTTATCGCTGGTTTGCAAATTGCAACATACGTTTAATATTTTTTTCAAAAAAAAAAACATGCGTTTAATATCTTGACGACGATAGGGAATTTTGATACTATTAAATGCTGAATATATGCGGTCAACGTACAGTTTAATGCTGACGTTTTTCACCAAAGGAAGTGAAATCTTTCGGTATATATAAAACAAAGAAGCATTATTTCAACGTACACTTCTCATAAACTCTAGTTACAGTGTTAAACAAAAAAGAGAGTTTTAGAAATGATTCAGTCAAGATATGTTTTCTTTGCTTTCCTTGCTCTCTCCTTTTTACTTGCAGGTTAGTCTCATTAGATCTAAATCGTTATAAAATTTTATTTATTTATATATTTGTTTGTTATTGCTATTCCTCAAAAGTCAAAACAAATCTTGAACATGTGTTTGTGTTGCAGATGTTGAAGCTACAGAACTGGTGAGTGATGGTTCGATTTTTTCTCCCAACAAAGGAGCAGCTTCATTGTGTTGCAACGATCACTCCGTATTTGGAGTATGTGTTGATAGAAATTGCAACAAGTGGTGTCGCCAAGGTTGTGCCTCTAAGAGAGGTGGCTTTTGCAAGAAGAAACTGACGAACATAGTTTGTCACTGCTACTGCTAATTAAAACTATATATAAACTCTATGTTAAACTCTTTCATACTGTTCTTTTTTTCTACTTCAAAATATAATAATTCTATGCGCCTTATATATATATAAATGGTCTGAATGGTTACCGTGGATTTGGTAATATAAGCTGGGCGAAATTAAAGTACGGTATGGTTCATGCGGTTTGTGAGACATGTGCGGTTTCGATAAAAAAAGTAATACGGTTTTAATAAAACAAATAGTGCGGTTTTGATAGAAAAATATTGTAATATTATTTATTTGAATATATGAACCTAATAAAATGTGTTTATTAATTTTCTAGATAAATAGTAAATATAATGTAAAATATTTTTTTAAATCCACAACTTTTTTATTCAAATTTAAAAACTAAAACTAAACCATCTGTTTTGGTAAGTTAACCAATTATTTGACCATCAGATTTAGTTCAGATAGCAAAGGAACATATAGCATCTTAAAGGTATAGATTTTTTTTTTGGAAAATTCTGGATACTGAAAAACATTCAGTGTTACAAATGTATTTTAAATATTTTTATCACATTTTTATGTATATAAATCCTATGAGTATTAAGGTACACCTTTTTTTGTTCCGTTGAAATATTTTAGATACAAAAATAAATAAATTTATTTTAGTTTATGATTTAGTTCTTTATGTTTGGTAATTTTTTTTTGTTTTGGTTAAAATGCTAGAAATTAGTTACAGTAGTCTATAATATATCCTTACATTTTATCTAATAATGTTAGTAGTAAATACTTAATATATTTGACTAACTTTGTAACACTGAAAAGTCAATTACAAAATAACGCACATTAACGTACAAAATAACGCACATTAACGTAGGGCCCGCACCACAACCAAAGCGTAATCACTATATGTGCGGTTTTGTAGCAAAATAGAAACAAAATTTTTTTTTTTTTGTTTTGTTTTCACAGGTGCGTTTTTGATCACTTACTGTTGTGTTATTCAATTTTTTTTCTTGATTGGTAATATATGCGTTTTTTCACTCTACATACGACAAATACGCCCCGCTTTTTGGACGCCAATCACAACAAAATTCTTGAAAACAACATTACGTATATGTGAAATTGTTTTTGGGTACCTTGTCGTGAAGTAGACGGTCTTCAATGCGACGTTTTAAGACTTTTAGTCCCCTTGATTATTATTGTTTTGAAAAAAAATATATATATATATATATAATATATAAATTTCCGTTCGTAAATAAATAAATTTGCTTTAGATCTAGTGATAGACTTACTTATAGTAGAATATGCAAATGGTATTAGCTAGTTCTTATTGGTAGCTCGACGACAATCAAACGCTATAGAGACCCCTAATTTGAAATGTTCATGCTATTCTTCTTATAAAAATAATAGAACTACTGATATTTGAAAGGATTTATATATAAATAAGTTTATATCGGATTACAAGATTTGATATATTTATGGAGAAACTGATTGTGGTAATATTAGTTGATCCTTAAACTGCATATAGGTTAGAAGAACCTAGCACAATGTAGTTTATTCATATCGTAGGATTACAACATTGCTTAGAAAGAACAAAATAGTGCTTAACAGCCCACCTTCTAAAATAAGTGATAGTTTTTTTGTGGCGCCAGTTAAGAGATGTCGATGATGCTGAGTAGACACCAAACTTAGGTGAAAACATACATTATTCAATAGACGGTGTTGAAGAACTTCACACGTGACATAAACAATATTTTTGGGGTATATTGGAAGGATCGTTTATTTCGGCACAATTAGATATCAATAAACATAAAATTAACTTATAAAATGGTTAATATATGTCAAATTTTAATTGTAAGAAAATATTTTAGATTCCTAAATTTGACCCTATAATAACTAACATTACTTGAACTATTGTACATATGTTACCAAATCATAACTAATGAACAATCATGCTTACAATTTATATTCACTCATCTATGTGGAAAACAGTTTAATTCTATTAAATTTAAATTTATTTGATTAGAATTGTTTAAATTTACACACTTTAAATTTATTTTCTATCAATTTTTTTTTTAAAAATTAAAAATTAATTTTTAAATGTAAATACGTGAGTAGATTTTTCAGGATATAATCATAAAAGTGTTTACAACTTTTTATTTATTCACAAAATATAGGTATAGTTTGAGCCCTCCCAGCCCTAAAATTTACCGAGCTTGAGTTTAGTTTTGTTAACCTCTTCAGACTAAGTCCATTTGGACTTTGGATATATATTTTGAGCTTAACCCCATTTGGGTTAGGACCGGTCCAAAAATTCAAAACTTTGTATTTTAGTTCAAATATTATCATTTCTGCAATCAAAGTAACATTATTTAAAAATATTTTTGATCCAAACTCTAATACAACAATATGAAAGTGTTTAATACATCTTATTGTTTGATCATTACAAGTGTCACATTTAAATTTTGCAAATGTACCTTCTTCTTTTATGTACAACATTTTTTTTTTCAAAATACAAAGTATGAAACGTTGAATCATGTTTATCATAAATTTTGTTCTCTTATATATTTAGTTTTAATTTATATTTGATTATTTAAATTTGGTTTTTTTATAATATGTTTTTAAAACAAACGGAAAAGTAAATTATTTTTGATAAAGAAGAAAAGTTTAAATTCACTTTATATATTTTTAAAACAGTTGAAACTATTTTTTTTATGAAAATTCACATGTATTAAAACGACAGAAGTGACTATGATAAATTATTTTTTGAAAGGCCCAAAAAGCTCGAAAAGCACTGTAGCCTTATAAAGACCAGACCAGACTTTAAATTTGAGATCCAAAATATTTTCGGACCAGACGGGGCTCAAATATTTACGGACTTAGCAAGTTTCGGCCGGGACGGACCGGCCTGAATTGACACCCCTAGTTGCAACAAATGGTGTCTTCAAGGTTGTGACTCTAAGACTGGTGGATATTGCAAGAACGAAACTGGTGGACTATAAACTTAACGTTCATTTCCTCTTAATACTGAAAAGCGACAATAACAATAAACAATATTTCTTGCTATTTCACATCTCAAACAATTATAAACTACAACTGAACAAATAAGTTTTGATATTTAGTTTGTTTGTTAAGAGCGGTCATGGATGGTAAGTACTGAATGTTTCTTCTTAGACAATTGAACATTGTGAATTTGATTTTTGCTTTCAAGAGAGACCTTTTTCGTCATATACATTGTTCAGAAGCTTAATGAATATGAAACAGAATAAAACCAATCAGAGCCGTGCCTATGTGTTAAAAAAAAGAGGCAACTGCCTCAGGCAGGCCCCTCTTCATATGGTTAATTTTGGGGCTCCATTTTTACAATCAATTGGTCTAAAACTATTTGTATATGTCTATTTTTATTAATATTTTTCTACAAATTTAATTATATTCTTTCTGTATTAAAATAAGTGGGTTTTAAGGTTTTTGCGCACTGATTAACAAATTACAAATTTTCATTCAATCTTTCTCGTTTGTCTAAAAACAACAAATAAGTACAGATAATTCAGCCAATAAAAAATCATAATGCAGAATATAAATAGTCAAAAACATAAAATTGCATTTACTTTTAACATAGAAACTTGAAAACATTAAAATGAAACAATTTTTTTTTTCTTTTAAAGTGACACGAAGGAAGTATCATCCTTTTCCGATTTAAGTTCTATATATAGCTTTACCTTTTGAATATTCACATATTGATTGTTTTATATATTTTTTTTTATTTTTCTTCATAATTTTATCGTATACTCCTCTTATTCAATTGGTATTATAATGTTAGATGCTTTTATAACTTCGCAAGTACATTTTTAATTTTTTTTAATTAGCATGGGTGTGAATTTTTTGGGTCATCATTCTTTGAATAAATGTAAACAATCTTAATAAATATTTTTCATTAACTATTTTCATATTTATGTTTACTAACTTGACAATCAGAAGAAATTTTTTTTTTTATTACGGCTCCAATTTTTAGAATTGCCTTAGGCTCCATATAGTCTAGGCACGGCACTGCATGGGATTTTGAGGAATCTATGCCTATGTAATTAATGACCAAACAATTCTATACCTTTTGGAATAACAATGTTCATGGAATTAAGGTTAGTATTCATGTATATCGTTAATTGAGCTATCATCTACGTGCTACATTACATAATAAGCTTATACTTCTGGTCAAATGAATGTTGAAGTACTACTAGAGAAAATAATTAGTCAATTTAATCACATCATAGATAAAGTTTACAGAGCTTTGTTTTATCTGCTCGCAGCCAATCACAATATACATAAGACTCTAAGGCCCTGATTGGCAGAGCATTAGCATTAACAGTAGCAGTATGCTATAGAAACAGTATGCTGCAGGATCTGTATGTTTTTGCTAACTGTTTAATAGGATGATTGGTAGAACAGTATGAGTATGCTATTTAAAATTATTATAAAAATTAGTATATAATATATAATATATTTATTTTTAATTAGTATATTAATATATTTATTTTAAATGAATATATTTCTAATATATATATATATATATATATTAACATATAAAATTAAAAAGATATATACTTAATTTATTTTATTTAAAAATTTAAAAATTATGTTTATATTGAAAAATATTATTTAAAAATAAATTTATAATTAAAATATATATATATTAAAATTATATTTCACATTTAAAATAAATTAAATTATAAAAAATTAAATTATAAAAAATTAAATTATAAAAAATTAAATTATATATTTTAAACGTGAAAAACTATTTTTTTAAAAAATATTTTTATTATAAATTAATTTTAGAAATCAAAATTTTATTTTCTGGATATAAAAATAATTTTATGATATTATTAAATAAAATAAATGAATTAATTATATATTTTCCTTAATTTTATAAATTATAGATGCAAATGCTCTTATAAAAGCTTCATGTGAAAGCATTGGCCAGAGAGCATTTGGAGAGCATTTGCATTTAGTAAATACTTCTCTAAATACTTTTCTAACAATTGTTGATTGGATAATGTAGAGCATAATGCTAATGATAATGCTCTATCAATCAAGGCCTAAAAGTTAACACTTTCTACATCCTTAACCTTAAACAAAACTTTGGCGTAAATCTCTTCCAAAGGATTACCACAACAAAGGTTAGATAATGTTTGGTCAAATGTTATTGTATCCGTTTGAACCAACAAAAGCGTCTGTAGTCCAACGGTTAGGATAATTGCCTTCCAAGCAATAGACCCGGGTTCAACTCCCGGCAGACGCATTTTTTATATGTTTAATGGGGAATCTTTTTGATGCGACAACATAGTGTATATGTTTTAGCTACAGACATCTCTCAATCGATCTTGGTTAGTTTCTTACACTGTTTGCGGGTCCATTGACACGTGGCGGTCGGCGATTGGTTCTCTTTTTAATTTTTTTTTTAATCAGACAAAACAAAACAAAACAAAACAAAAACAAAAAGAAAATTTAAGAAACCTCTAACAGTTTCAGCTATAATCATACCCTTATGCTTTGGCATGCACTGATACACATAATGATTTGGGCAGAGTTTACATTAGATGATTACAGAGTATATGTAGCATAATCGCAATGCTCATATACATTGGAAATAAACGTCAATAACCATATACAGTAGTACCGTACCATGGTTCTTACATTAACAAAAAAAATTGAACTTGACAATGTTAATATATGATTATATGAGCTTCATATTACAAATCATTGAGCACTTTCACATGGCAAATATCTCTCTGAAATTAAAAACAGTTATGCTCCAAGTTTCATCAGTTACAAATCATTGAGCAGTAGCACATGTCTCCTCAGTTATGTTCCAAGTTTGATTCACAGCCTCAAGAGTCAAGACCAAAATAAAAGAGAAGAAAACGAACCGGGATTGTTGAGACTTGTTTCTATCTAGTTGTGATAAACAGATTAAAATATTTCTACATTTTATTTAGGACTTTAGGAGTTAGATCATCATCATTCTGACAGTGGACATAGTTTACATATTTTTGGCAATGCCAACTACAGTGACTAAAACTATGATCGCCGTTTACCAATGTTAAACATGAGGGCCACCACTTTGTGACCTTTTCAAGAAAATGAAAGGCGTTAACCGGTAAATATCGGTTGTACCCCTAGTTTAAAGGGTAAAACGCCATAGATCAGACGAATCATCAGGGATGTTTTGGTCTTTTCCACAACATTTTTTTCACCCATGCCATATCAGTTTAATTGTGTGTAGATGTAGAAAGACACAAGTCTTACCCTAGTTTCACAACAGTCTCTATCTTTCTCTGTTAATCTGGGAAGACTTTTGATTCCCAAGAGGAAAAAAAAAAAAAAAAAAAACTAAAAGTGAAGTTTAGTCTTTTCTTCTTGCCGTGAGCAGTTTTAATGGCGGGTTACAAAGCAGATGATGATTACGATTACCTTTTCAAGGTGGTTCTGATCGGTGATTCGGGCGTTGGAAAGTCCAATCTGCTCTCTCGTTTCACCAGGAACGAGTTTAGCCTCGAGTCCAAGTCCACGATCGGCGTCGAGTTCGCCACTCGTAGCTTGAATGTTAAGGACAAAGTCATCAAAGCCCAGATTTGGGACACTGCTGGTCAAGAAAGGTTTGTTGTGTGACTAGTGTCTCTTCTCAATCTTGGTTCTTTACTCATTCGCCTTTAGAATTTATGGTTCTTTCATTGTAGATCTTAGGACCAGCTTATCTTGATGAAATGCAGCAGATATAAACCAATATGTACTTTGACCAATAACCAATAAGATAGCTTTTATATTATTATAGTCATTTTTGTAGGTACCGTGCGATCACTAGTGCATACTACCGAGGAGCGGTTGGGGCGCTTCTTGTCTACGACGTTACACGACACTCCACCTTCGAAAACGTTGAGAGGTGGCTTAGGGAACTCCGTGACCACACCGACCCAAACATAGTCGTGATGCTTTTGGGAAACAAATCAGATCTTCGTCATCTTATAGCTGTTCAAACCGAAGATGCTAAGTCTTTTGCGGAGAATGAATCACTCTACTTCATGGAGACTTCAGCGCTTGAAGCTACTAACGTTGAGAACGCGTTTTCGGAAGTACTCACTCAGATTCACCAAGTTGTGAGCAAGAAAGCAATGGAGGCTGGTGACGATTCAAACTCGGGTAATGTTTTTAAAGGAGAGAAGATTGATCTTGATGTCTCTGCTGTGAAGAAAACAGGTTGTTGCTCCAACTAAAGACTTGTTAGTCTCTTGCTTAATTATTTGAGGGGTTTGGTCTGTGTCCCCAAGCTAAGATCTTTTTTATTTTTTACATTCAAAATACTTTTGAAGATGTTTGCTTTATTTTTAGGAAACAAACTGTGTTATGCTTTTGATTTGCTTTGCTTGAAAGTTGCTTAGTTTTGGTCTGATTATGTACTGGTTGAGGGATTTTGTAATTTAACCCGTTTTGGTCTGATTTTTAACAAAAATAAAAATTGTATTTTATTAGAATTAGTATTTTACAAAAAATCACACTTGTACGTGATTGAACCGTTTTCATAAATATACACGCCTATAAATTTTATTTTCACTATGCTAAAAATTTCATATAAGATTTTCAAAAGACCATCTACAATAGAGTAAATATATTTTTACTCTATTATAGAGTAAATATATTTTTACTCTATTATAGAGTGAAAATAAATTACTATTAGAGCATTTTTACTTTAAATTTTATTTTAGAGTGAAAAAAGAAACTGAGCTGGAGATGTCCTAATAAATCATTTTCTGAGACTTAGAACTCCATATATTTTAGCGTAAAAACATTAATGAGTTTGTAATTAAATTATTGGACTTCCACCGAGTTATGCATTTTAATTGGCTTTGCTTGAAAACTGCTTAGCTTCGGTAAGATTCTGTACCGATTGATGGATTTTGTGGTTTAACCGGTTCCGGTCTATGGTTTGTTCAGCTTGTTTTCTTTTCAGTCCGTAAAAATCTCTAAACCAATAATTATTCTGCTAAATTTCGTGAAGAAACAACTAATAATAGAAATTATTGACAACATTTATAATTCTTTTTTTTTTAGAAAATCGATTTTTTGTTTTGTCATTTGACTTTTCTTGACTAAATCACAATCGTCACAAACGCCAAAAGAATATTCCGTTACAAAACATGACGGATCCAACCGTTTCCCGCCAAGTGAACAGCCCTTTGAAACGTAACGAAAGTAACGGCGAGTTCAAACGTCTCCTACTCCCCGAAACCTCTCAATCCGACGATCCCAGCGAGTCACCGGCGGAGCCACCGGAGAATCAGGTAGTGACCGTAGAGGAAGACGGAGAGACCACCTTAGAGTCAGTTCCTCCGTTCTCGTGGGCGAAGCTATGGAAATTCACGGGACCTGGGTTTCTCATGAGCATCGCGTTTCTAGACCCTGGAAACATCGAAGGGGACCTACAAGCCGGAGCCGTGGCTGGATACTCGCTTCTGTGGCTTCTTCTATGGGCCACGCTGATGGGACTTCTCATTCAGCTTCTCTCGGCTCGGATCGGTGTCGCGACGGGTCGGCATCTGGCGGAGATTTGCAGAAGCGAGTACCCGTCGTGGGCGAGGATACTGCTTTGGTTCATGGCGGAGGTTGCTTTGATCGGAGCTGATATTCAGGAAGTCATCGGAAGCGCTATCGCTCTTCAGATATTGACACGTGGGTTCTTACCTATTTGGGCCGGTGTTATCATCACCTCGCTTGATTGGTAAGCAAGTTAGGTCAAAATTGATGATATTCTCTATCTTTTGATGTGTGTTCTTGTATCATGGGGTTTGATTGGTAAGCAAGTTAGGTCAAAAATTGGTGACTTTTAATTGTGTTTTATTTTCTCATGTTGTTTGCTTGGTAAGCAAGTTAGGTCAAAATTGATGATATTCTCTATCTTTTGATGTGTGTTCTTGTATCATGGGGTTTGATTGGTAAGCAAGTTAGGTCAAAAATTGGTGACTTTTAATTGTGTTTTATTTTCTCATGTTGTTTGCTTGGTAAGCAAGTTAGGTCAAAATTGATGATATTCTCTATCTTTTGATGTGTGTTCTTGTATCATGGGGTTTGATTGGTAAGCAAGTTAGGTCAAAAATTGGTGACTTTTAATTGTGTTTTATTTTCTCATGTTGTTTGCTTGGTAAGCAAGTTAGGTCAAAATTGATGATATTCTCTATCTTTTGATGTGTGTTCTTGTATCATGGGGTTTGATTGGTAAGCAAGTTAGGTCAAAATTGCTGAATCTCTCTATCTTTCATGTGTGTTTTTGTACCATGTCCTTTGATAGGTAAGCAAGTTAGGTCAAAATTGGTGATATTCTCTCTATCTTTTGATGTGTGTTTTTGTATCATGCCCTTTGATTGGTAAGGAAGTTAGGTAGATGCTCTCTTTTTTTATGTGTGTTCTTGTGAAATAGCTTTTTGATTTAGTTCATATCTGGAGAAATTGAAGAGGATCAGATGCTTATGCTTAATCTTGTGAAATGACAGCTTCTTGATTTCGTATTTGGAGAAGTGTGGAATGAGGAAACTAGAAGGTCTTTTCGCGGTTTTAATCGCGACAATGGCTCTTTCCTTTGCTTGGATGTTCAATGAAACTAAACCGAGCAGAGAAGAACTAATCATAGGTACTTGAAATTTTAAGAATATGACATTGTCTTTTATTGATACCAGTTCTTGATTTTTTTTTAATTATTTGATGACTTGAAAGGCATTCTTATTCCGAAGCTCGGATCAAAGACAATCAGACAAGCTGTTGGAGTAGTGGGATGCGTAATAACGCCTCACAATGTGTTCTTGCATTCCGCTTTAGTGCAGTCCAGGAAGACCAACCCAAAGGACATACACAGAGTTCAAGAAGCTCTCAACTACTACAACATCGAATCAACCGCCGCGCTTTTTGTCTCTTTCATGATCAATCTCTTTGTAACCGCGGTTTTCGCTAAAGGGTTTTATGGAACCAAACAGGCTGATAGTATAGGACTAGTTAACGCGGGACATTACCTACAGGAGAAGTATGGCGGCGGGGTTTTCCCCATACTATACATTTGGGGGATCGGTTTGTTAGCTGCTGGACAAAGCAGTACCATTACAGGAACTTACGCTGGACAGTTTATAATGGAAGGGTTCTTAGATCTTCAGATGGAGCAATGGCTATCAGCTTTTATAACAAGAAGCTTTGCGATTGTGCCAACTATGGTTGTAGCGCTTATGTTCAACACATCAGAGGGGTCGCTTGATGTTTTAAACGAATGGCTTAACATTCTTCAGTCGATGCAGATTCCTTTCGCTGTTATTCCTCTATTGACTATGGTTTCTAATGAACATATCATGGGTGTCTTCAAAATCGGACCTTCGCTTGAGGTAAGCTTGTTTTGTTTTATTTTTTTTTTCATTTTTGTTTGTTGTTGTAATGTGAATTGTAACGAGTCAGTTTTTGAATCTTTGTAGAAGCTAGCGTGGACCGTGGCGGTGTTTGTGATGATGATAAATGGGTATCTTCTTCTTGATTTCTTCATGGCAGCAGCGAACGGGTTTTTTGTTGGGTTACTGGTTTTTGCTGGAGTAGTGGCATACGTCAGTTTCATCATTTATCTTGTTTCCTATAGAAGATCACAGTTTTCTTCTTGGTCGAGCTTAGAAATGTCACAGAGAGTTGTTTCCACAGAGACGTAGAAAACCAAAACTGACTCACGAACTTTTCAGCCCTTAAACACGTCAGAGCAAAGACAGAAGCGGTTTGATCGATTTTGAGTTGATGGTTCTGCTGCATTTTGTGCTCGATTGCTGGATTTCAGAGAGTAGACCAGTGGCAACTGGGTTGTGAGATTAGGGAAAGACCGAATGGGATACATTTGTAGATTGATTTGTTGAATTTGTATTGTAACATCATTGCAAATATTGAGTAGAATTATGTAAAATACGTTCAACATTAATAAACAAAGAAGCGGTTAACCAGAAGAAGAAAAACAAAAACAAAAAACAGAGAAGTGTGGTAGTAGTAAGGTTAGAATTAGAAACATGTTACCTTTTTGATCTTAATTATATTATTGGTTGCTGCAGATTCATCGATTCTGTGAGTATTTGTGCCGCTGTTTTCTATGTTAATTTGAATGTTTGACTGATCATTTGCTTATGTGCATTATTTTGTAATTTATTAGCAACAATTTGATTTTGTCATTTATTAGCAACAGTTTGAAAAATTGTTCATCTATGTTAATAAAATGAAGTAATTTCGAGTTCAAAATTACAAATTCTGCCACTAAGATATTAATCATTTACCCATCTTACCATTAAATATTTTTCCATTATTTAAAACAAGCATGTAACATACATTAATCGTTTCTAAATAATTAATGATAAACAATATTATTTCATATATAATGGAAAACAAAAAATATAATGGAAACAAAACAATACATTTTTTTTACATAATTAATTATGTATTGCTAATAATTTAATATTTTAATTATACATGTAAATACCAAATTTATTAATATATAAATTATTGATCCCAAATAATATTCAAAAAAATTATTTTACAGTTTATTCTCCAATCTAGAATTCGATCTCAAAACTAATAAAATATATATACAAAAAATATTATAAAATGATATTTTGAAACAGTAAATTACTATAAAAACATTCCGGCCGGGCCCGTTTCAAAAAACTACCCAAATCTTTAAATGCTAATTATTTTAAAATTATATATACACTTAAAATGCTGACTATTTTAAAACTATATAAATACATTTTAAAATGTTGACGTGATGGAGAAAGTATGGTGACGCTTAGGAGGCAAGCAATTATCTGCCGATGGTTAGAGACAAAACATTAGGTGTCACATCAGACACACTAACTTAACTGAAACTTTCCTTCACTATGCCGCAAAATCTACTTCTTGCCCAACTAAACAATGTATGTTTTAGCTAGCCGTCAGCTTTCTCAGAAAAAAATTGGTGAACGATAGAAACTTCTCAACTTCCGATTTTTTTCACCAATCCACCAAACTTTTTTAAAACAGAAAAAAATCTCCTTTTCCCACGCTATTACAAAACACACCCATGACTTCTCAATCTCTTACCCAGCCAAAAATCTGAGTCCCTAACTAGGGTTCTTTTCTTATCTCTCTCTCTCAAGGGAAAACGAAGATGATGGAGTCTAAGTCTCCGGTCTGCAACACGTGCGGAGAGGAGATTGGTGTGAAACCAAACGGAGAGTTCTTCGTTGCTTGCCATGAGTGTAGTTTCCCGATCTGCAAAGCATGTCTTGAATATGAATTCAAAGAAGGTCGAAGAATCTGCTTGCGTTGCGGCAATCCTTATGATGGTATTATCACATTTATTCAAATGTTTTTCCATAAATTTTTGCTTCTTCTTTTTTTTGTTAAACGTAGTTTCACAGTTTATGATTTTTTCTTTGTTTACTCCTCAGAGAATGTGCTTGATGATGTTGAGACAAAGACATCTAAACACCAATCCACTATTGCAACACACATCAGTAACACTCCTCAGGTGTGTACTATACGATTAGTTGCTTTTTTTGTCTTAATAAAATTTTCAAAACGTATTTGATTAAGATTTTCTTTATTATTTTGTAGGATTCTGGAATTCATGCTAGACATGTAAGTACAGTCTCCACAATAGACAATGGTAAGAACTAATATCCAAAAGTTTAAAATTTTGATGAGTTTAAATAGTTTAAAAACTAACCAATGAAATTGTGATTTGTCCTTGAAGAACTTAATGATGAATACGGAAACCCGATATGGAAGAACAGAGTTGATAGCTGGAAAGACAAGAAAAGCAAGAAGAAGAAGAAACATGCAAAGGCAACAAAAGATGAAGACCCTGATGCTCAGGTTCCTCCCCAACAGCACATGGAAGATATATCACTGTAAGCACATTCTCAATCATGGAACAACATAGTCTTTGTACATTAATCACCAGAAAGTTTGAGAAACTGATTGGTCTGTGTCATTTCTCAGAAACGCAGAGGCTGCTTCTGCTACAGATGTGCTCTCGGTTGTGATACCTATCCCAAGGACAAAGATAACTTCATACAGAATCGTTATCATCATGCGACTGACCATCTTGGCTCTGTTCTTCCACTACCGTATCACCCATCCTGTGGACAGTGCTTACGGTCTATGGCTAACATCTGTGATATGTGAGATCTGGTTTGCTTTCTCATGGGTGTTGGATCAGTTTCCTAAATGGTCTCCTATCAACAGAGAAACTTACATCGACCGTTTATCCGCAAGGTAACAAATCTTTCACAATTACTTAACCTACACGGTAGGTCAAAATATCTCCGATATCTTGTCTCAAACATTTGTGCAGATTCGAAAGAGAAGGCGAGCCATCACAGCTTGCAGCTGTGGATTTCTTTGTCAGTACAGTAGATCCGTTGAAGGAGCCTCCTCTGATCACTGCAAACACCGTTCTTTCGATCCTGGCCCTTGATTATCCGGTGGATAAGGTCTCTTGCTATGTATCTGATGATGGTGCAGCGATGCTTTCGTTTGAGTCTTTGGTTGAGACAGCAGATTTTGCTAGGAAATGGGTGCCTTTCTGCAAGAAGTACTCGATAGAGCCACGAGCTCCGGAGTTTTACTTCTCGCTTAAAATCGATTACTTGAGGGACAAGGTTCAGCCTTCTTTTGTCAAAGAACGTAGAGCCATGAAAGTAAGTAAGACAAAAGGCTTTATCCATAACATTATCAAAAACTTAACTCTTGGTTTCTTTGTAGAGAGATTATGAAGAGTTCAAGATCAGAATGAATGCTTTAGTGGCCAAGGCTCAAAAGACACCAGAAGAAGGATGGACAATGCAAGATGGAACCTCTTGGCCTGGAAACAATACTCGTGACCATCCCGGAATGATTCAGGTTTTATATCTCAAACATTTCTCAAGAATATACTCGTAGATTCTTCTTCTGACGTTTTGATCTTCTCTTGGTAGGTTTTTCTTGGATATAGCGGTGCGCGTGATATTGAAGGAAACGAACTTCCAAGATTAGTATACGTCTCTAGAGAGAAGAGACCTGGATATCAGCATCACAAGAAGGCTGGTGCAGAGAACGCATTGGTAAAAACTTCAACTTATTGGCATAATCCAAGAAAACTTGTGACACAATCCTAATGAGTTTGTTTTCATAATTTCATTGTAGGTGAGGGTTTCCGCGGTGCTAACGAATGCTCCATTCATTCTCAATCTTGATTGTGATCACTACGTCAACAACAGTAAGGCCGTCCGTGAAGCAATGTGCTTCTTAATGGATCCAGTCGTTGGTCAAGACGTTTGCTATGTTCAGTTCCCACAGAGATTCGATGGAATCGACAAGAGTGATCGATACGCTAACCGAAACATAGTTTTCTTCGACGTAAGTTACCTAAAAATTTCCCTCATAAATTCAAGAAAATCTTGAATTTCTTCTGATACCTTGTGACTTTTAATTTCAGGTTAATATGAGAGGGCTTGATGGGATCCAAGGACCGGTCTATGTCGGAACCGGTTGTGTCTTTAGAAGACAAGCACTGTACGGATATAGCCCACCTTCTAAACCAAAGATGTTACCGCAATCTTCTTCCTCGTCTTGTTGCTGCTGTCCAAGCAAGAAAAAACAAACACAAGATCCTTCAGAGATTTACAAAGACGCAAAGCGAGAAGAACTTGACGCTGCAATCTTTAACCTAGGAGACCTAGACAACTACGATGAGTACGAGAGATCCATGCTCATTTCACAAACCAGCTTTGAGAAAACGTTTGGTCTCTCTGCGGTTTTCATCGAGTCTACACTTATGGAGAACGGTGGCGTTCCTGACTCTGTGAACCCTTCAACGCTCATCAAAGAAGCTATTCATGTCATTAGTTGCGGATATGAAGAGAAAACTGAATGGGGAAAAGAAGTAAGTAACTCTTTCTTATCTTTACTATCAATATTTAAAACTATTACTATATATGGTAATATATTGTAATAATCTTTATTTTTGTTTTTGTAGATCGGATGGATTTATGGATCAATCACGGAAGATATTTTGACGGGTTTCAAGATGCATTGCCGTGGATGGAGATCTATTTACTGTATGCCACTAAGACCAGCTTTTAAAGGGTCAGCTCCTATCAATCTATCTGATAGGCTTCACCAGGTTCTGCGTTGGGCTCTTGGCTCGGTTGAGATCTTCCTTAGTAGACATTGTCCTCTCTGGTATGGTTGCAGTGGAGGCCGCCTCAAGTGGCTCCAGAGAATGGCTTATATTAACACCATTGTTTATCCCTTCACTTCCTTGCCTCTTGTTGCTTACTGTACCCTTCCCGCCATTTGTCTTCTCACCGGCAAATTCATCATCCCAACGGTAACTTGTCAAACAAGTAACATTTTAGGGGGTTGTGTATTTTGGTTATTTTACTAATCTTGTTGTTATTTTATTGCAGCTATCAAACCTAGCAAGCATGCTGTTTCTAGGTCTCTTCATATCAATCATCTTAACAAGCGTCCTTGAGCTTAGATGGAGTGGAGTGAGCATTGAAGACTTGTGGAGAAACGAGCAGTTTTGGGTGATTGGAGGTGTCTCAGCTCATCTGTTTGCTGTATTCCAAGGCTTCCTCAAAATGCTCGCCGGTCTCGACACAAACTTCACAGTCACATCGAAAACCGCAGAAGATTTGGAGTTCGGTGAGCTTTACATTGTCAAATGGACAACTCTCTTGATCCCTCCAACATCACTTCTCATAATAAACTTGGTTGGAGTCGTTGCTGGATTCTCTGATGCTTTAAACAAAGGTTATGAAGCTTGGGGACCATTGTTTGGGAAGATTTTCTTCGCCTTTTGGGTCGTTCTTCATCTTTATCCTTTCCTTAAAGGTCTTATGGGAAGACAGAACAGAACGCCCACCATTGTTATTCTCTGGTCTATCTTGCTGGCTTCAGTGTTTTCTCTTGTTTGGGTTCGTATCAATCCTTTTGTCTCTAAGACTGACACGACCTCACTTTCGCAGAACTGCCTTTTGATTGATTGCTAAGAGGTGATGCTATGTATCCCTTTGAATGATTGATGATCTGTTTTTTTGTTGTTGTTTTGTAAAACTTTCCTTTCTTGTCACAGAAGTTTTCTTATGTGGTTGCTTGTTCCACAAATTAAGTAATATTCTTGTTGGACAAGTTAGGTTTGAAGTTTCTGTTACTTCGACATGTTAAAACTAATCTTCAACTTCTTCTCTTTTGGTCACAATTCTTCACTTTCTTAAATATCTTACATAATATATCTTTGACTATATAATTATACTTTTCATCAAAAATATGCAAACATTGAGACAAACACATAACATTACAATCAAGATGCTAGTAGAATGATATTTTGTTGTTCTATTCAGTTGAAACAAAACCCTGCGAGTTGAATTATTTTTGATTAGTTTGGTGAATATGTCTCATTCAAAAAAAAAAACTGAAATTAAAAAATAAAAACAATACAAATCAGAATCCATGAGCAAAAGTATCAGTGTCAGGCTGAGGAAGGTCATCAAGTAATGAGTCAATGCTACATCCTTCCACAAGAAGCTTCTCATTGAATCCAAAGTCATCAGTAAACACACATTCAGGTACCATCCTGTCTAGTCCGTAAAGGTCATCTTCATTCTTCTTATTCTCTTCCTCAACCGCCACAAAATCCTTCTTCTTGTTACTCTCTCTGCGTCTACCTCTTGCAGGCACAGAGGAAAACGACAAGGCTTTCAAATCCAAACTCTTTATGTAATCCTGCAACAGAGAAGGTCTTGGATACTTAGATCTACACTTTCTCTTAGAGAATTGTCTTCGTTTTGTTGCGTTCCAGTGGTTCTTGATCGAGTTCTCTGTTCTTCCAGGGAGTCTTTTGGCAATCTCTGCCCATTTGTTCCCAATCTCTTTATGAAATTGTATAAGCACTCTGTCTTCTTCTTCACTCCATGTTTCCTTCTACAACAAATATATTCATAATCTCTAAAAACTATCTAATCTTTAGTTTCCTTAATCATCACTACGTAAATGGTAGGTTACTAGTTCATACCTTAATGTCAGGTCTCAAATGGTTATGCCATCTCTCTCTACATTGCTTCCCAATCCTTCCCGGTAACACTTGTGCAATATGCGACCATTTTCGCAATCCATATTTCTCCACAAATTGAATCACTATCCTATTATCAAAAACAATTACTCTTTACTAATAAACCGCAAAAATGGAAAAGTTTATCCAACTATTGTTAGTAATATTGCATAATAACTTAATGTAGTTCAAGGAGTCTCATATTTTAATGAGACTAATATATAATTTATGAAGTATTGATCTTAAGCTATATTATGTTAATGACGAACCTGTCTTCTTCAGAAGTCCATTGTCCTTTGACTAATGTTGTTTCTTTCTTTTCTTTCCATGATGATGACGACGAGGATGAAGACAACTTTCTTGTCAGAATTGGTTTGGTCTTATTGAAACTCATCGATTTATAACAATCATTATCCGCAGAAACACATGAAACTTCATCTGGCATTACGAAGTTCATAGGCTTGGTGATCTCTCTAGGAGGGTAATCAAAAGAGATCATCCCCATCATCATGTTGTCTTGTTTCATGTCCATAGGTCCATGTTTATTGACCATATTGACCATATTGTCTTGGTAAGCGCAATGCTCGAAAAGAGAACTATTGACACAAGAGGGCCTAGTTTGGATACCGAGCAAAGGATTTGAAGATGTAGAGCCATGATGATGATGATGATGATCAAACTGATGATCATGATCAAGATGTTGGAAGTCTTGAAGAAAGCTTGTGGGCTTTGATTGGTCAACGACTTGGAAGGGGAAATTTTCTTCTTTCATTTGTTCTTGATCACGTGTGAAGACGGTTTTGTTTAGAGGAGCAAATCCACTCTCGCCGACGTAATTCTCCATATTTTTTGGAAAGAAGAGAAGAAGAAACTAATTAATTAGTGGAAAAAAAGTGAAGTGTTTTTGTGTGTTGCTTTGTTCTTTCTTGTATTTGTATGGTAGGAGAAGCAATAAAGAAAGACATTTACTATACCCATTAATTTGTTAGTAAGAAAGTAACGTATGGAGTTTGTTGTTAGCACTAATGTTATTTTGATTTAATTAATTAATTCTAGAATATTTAACCTTTTTGGTTTTTTCTTAAATTGAAACTAATTTCATTGTTTAAATTTTAAAGTGTTAGCAGTTGAACTCTATGGTTTAAAATGAAAACTTTTGCCAACTTAAAGATTTAAAATGTGGTTTTCCCTAACATGAATGTAAGGAAGAAAAATGCAAATTTGTTTCATAGTTTATACTTAATTAAGATTTAAAATGTGATTTTTCCCATATTCAAGTTTAAACTGTATAATCTTGAAGTAAATTTAAATATATTGGAAATGAAATAAAGAAAATGTGAGATAAAAAAAAACTTTTCTGTTGACGTTACATATTGGGTGTTGTTAAATTTGGGGTAAACATAGTTGAATGTTTGACAAAACGCTAGTACGAATTTAATCTACCTTTTAATGTGCTAACAATTCATCTATTGTAAAATATATTTAGTTGAGTTAGTTAATATAGTCAACAACAAATGTAATAACCATTTTGATGCTAAGGAGTGTCTTGACCATTTAGCTTTAAGGTCTATAGTCTAATCAATGGATTCAAGAAGAGAGATATCTTCGTTTGACGTTACAAAGGATAGTATCTTCTATGCTAGATTTTCTGCATTCGTAATTTCTTATATAAGAGGTTGTACTAATTATTTGTAATTTGATACAACTTAATTGATGGGATTAAGTGGGCTTAGAAACCTAGACCACGTGGGGTTACCAAAGAGACAAGTAGCTCGACCTTCTGCTTTAGGTCCAGGAGGTAAGCTTCAAAATAGCAAAGAGCCATAAAGCTTTAGAAGAAATGACGCAGAAGGAAGAGAAAACTCCATTGATTGAAACTATGAAACTTGCAGAACTAAAACTAAAAGATCGTCTGATTGAAAACCTTCATTCTCTGTCATGCAAAACAGAGAGAAGAGATATGGATTGGAATAGTTTAAAGCATAGAGATTGTTTAAAATTGATAAAGATAACCTCCAAAAATTGTTGATATCTCGAGGGTACTCAGATTCTAAACCAACTGAAGTTAAAAAAAGATACAAAAAACAAGAGATCCCAACGCGATGTTCTGAGACAGAGCTAACACCACAAAACAAACTAGAAACAAACTCTTTAACCAGTGATGTTCTGGGACTTGTTGAGGATAACACCTTCATACTTAACTTGGAACCACTTCATGGCATCATCCTTTGTAACTCTATGTTGAATCCCAACGCGAGTCTTGCACCTACGGCGACGAGCAACACGGTATCCAGGACGTTCAAGAACAACATAGAAGTCCATTCCATAGATACCAGTGGAAGGATCGTACCTGAAGAACAAAAAAAATGCAGAATCATGAGAAAACTACTCTCTCTTAAAACAAAGAGTGCTCTAACCAAATGAGCCAAACAAACACTTACTTGATTCCAAGATCAATGTGCTCCTGGATACCGAACCCAAAGCAGCCAGTGTCACTGAAGTTCCTCCTCAGGAGCTCGTACTCCTTCACTTTCAATCCACTCTCAAGAAGCTGCATGGCCTTGTCTCCCCTCACGGTGACGTAGCAAGCAATCTTCTCGTTACGCCTGATTCCGAAAGACCTCACAGTGTACCTCGCTGTTCACAATCAACAACCATTCTCAAAATTACAGACACAGCATATAATTAAAACGCTCAGACATACCCTTGGAGAAGACAGGGGTTTGACCACTGAGCTGTTCCAACACCTACACAAATTACCGCCAAAACCCTCGTTCAGACAAAACAATGGTAACAAAGCAAATGATGCTAAACCGTAAAGACTTGATTTTGAACACTCTTCGAAGTAAAGAACGAACCTTGGAGGCACGAGTGAGACGATCACCACTCTCACCAACAGAGATGTTGAGAACGAGCTTCTGGACCTTGATGTCCCTCATAGGGTTCGAGAGCTTCTTCTCTGACGCCTGCATCACAGTACAAGTAGGTTAAAATTCTAAAAAAATGAAATCTTTTCGAACGGAACATAGAAGCAAGAAGCAAGAAGCAAGAAGCAAGAAGCAATCTAGAGGATACAAGAGTTTGAGCAAAGGTACCATCTTTGGGATTAAAGACTCGAGGGAGATGGGCTAAGAGGAGTGGCAGTGACGGCCGCGAAGTCTGGTAATTATATGAGAGACGCTTTAGGGTTTGTTCTAGATGTAATGACGAGAGTGCCCCGCTCCTAGATATGACAAATAAAAAATAAACTCCGTTGCCGGGCTTCGAACCCGGGTCTCTCGGGTGAGAGCCGAGTATCCTGACCAGCTAGACTACAACGGAATTGTTGTTAAGCTAAGCAACCGTAGTTTATTTATCTGTTTATTCTGGCTAGTTGTTATTTGGAATCATTTGCCTTTAGTTAGTCATAAATAAACCATTTCATAAATCAGTATGACTGTATAGTACATGATTTGAAGGTTAAATAATCATATAACAAATAGCTCTGAAATTAGAATTTCTAAATCCATTAAATTATACAAACTAATAATCCCATAAAACACAAATAGTAACTTCTGTTAATTCGAAAAGAGAAAGAGTATTGAGATTAGCCCTTGTAAAAGAAAGAGAGTCATAAGCAAACCATTTCATAAAATGTGTTAATAGCAACAAAACATAAGACAAACATTCAAGAGGAGGAATAAACAAAACAAAAAGCAGAGCAAGCCTTCCTCTTCTGGTAAGAAAATGGATCTCTTTGACTAATAAGATACTTTCACCTTCTTCTCAAACCTTACTATATAAGAAAACTCTTGACTAAATATCAGGAATATATATCCCACATCGGAAATTCTAAACGACATTAAGTAATATATAAAGGGTTATGGTCAATCCACTAATCACTAATTGGTTTTAAGTTGGAATACTTTGTGTAGATGAATTTGAGCGATCTGTTTTGTTCTTACTCTGATACCATGATAAGTTTTTTGGGCTTCCAACTTAAAACTAATTGGTGATTAGCGGATTGGCCATAACCCTTTATATATTACTTAATGTCCCTTAGAATTTTCGATGTGGGATATATATCCGGATATATATCCCTAATACTAAACTCACTAGGTAATAAACCGCGTCTTGCGCGGAATATGATTATTAGTTTCATTATTTTTTAATAAGAAGACATTAATCTTTTTATCTGGATATCGGTTCGGGTTTAAGTTACTTTTTTGTTTTTAATCTCCTAAAATATAACTATCATTTTAAATTAATCTTTATTTGGTTTGTTCGGTTAAAATATTTTATGTTTTAGCTTTTTTTTTTCCTATGATAATAAAAAAATTACTATTATTTGTTTGTTTTCATGTTATGAACCTTAGATAGTCGTGATGTCGAACCAATGGTTTCATATTATAGTTTCTAAACGGATAATAGTTAAAAAAAAAAATTATTAAGACAACTCATTTTACTACAATTTGGTTGATAGTGAAAGAAACATTAAAAAAGAGAATATTTTAACTTCCAAAAAAATTAGATATTTTAGTTGTGGTAAATACTTAGTTATATGGTGCTCACGTCAATTTACACATGTATGTGTATGTAAAAGTATATAAAGATGGTTGATAAATATATAAAGATATTGTTAATTAATATTAAATGACATTTTTTTCAAAATAAAACATGAAAAATAAAATTCTTAAAATGAAATTATTTAAAAAACAATATTGTCAAATTTATATACACTATAATATATAACTTATATACAATTCTTTAAATATATGTATATATATATATATAT
>NC_027754.1:41171339-41172757 GCF_000695525.1 Brassica oleracea var. oleracea | reverse complement strand
TTTTTTTTTTACGGATATTGCATTTTAATATTTGATTTGCTTCATAGAGTAACGGATATCCGGATTTTTCGGTTCGAATCAAAACGGATAACGAATCGAATCAAAATTAATGAATAATTTGTCTAGTTTTATTCGTAAACAGTAAAAATAACGTACAGAAAAACCATGCATGTGAGTTTTATATTAAAAAGGTAAAGTACATAGTGTGAACATATTTATGTAGAGTTTGGTTGAAACACTCTCTACATGTGACATGTGTTCATTTTAGTGTGAACACTTTTATTACAATGCTTTTACACATGACATGTGTCAACGCATTTATTACAATGTTTTTCCTAAAATATATAAGAGCAGCATTAACCCAGATGCTTATAGGGGTGCTTAATGATTTTTAGATTAAAAAAAAAAGAAAATGATGAAATTAAAGAGGCAGCGGTGCTTAATTAAGCGCATGAAGAAGCACGTCTTATTGGACACGCGTCGCGAAGTCGTCATTCCGCGTCCTTTTCTCTCTCTCTCGCGAAACACAAGTCTCGTGTTTCTCTCTCGACGACTCCGCCGCATCGTCTTCTCTCAACCCATCTCTCCTCTTGATGATCTCTCTTCGTCTCTCTTTCACTATCCTCGACGAAAGCGAGGTTGATCTCTCCTCGTCTCTCCATCTCCATCCTCGACGACTCCGCCGCATCGTCTTCTCTCAACCCATCTCTCCTCTTGATGATCTCTCATCGTCTCTCTGTCTCTATCCTCGACGAAAGCGAGGTTGATCTCTCCTCGTCTCTCCATCTCCATCCTCGACGACTCCGCCGCATCGTCTTCTCTCAACCCATCTCCCCTCTTGATGATCTTTCCTCGTCTCTCCGTCTCCATCCTCGACGACTCCGCCGCATCGTTTTCTCTCAACCCATCTCTCCTCTTAATGATCTCTCTTCGTCTCTCTGTCTCTATCTTCGACGAAAGCGAGGTTGATCTCTCCTCGTCTCTCTGTCTCTCTCCTCGATGACTCCACCGCATCGTCTTCTCTCAAACGATCTCCCCTCTTGATGATCTGTCCTCGTCTCTCCGTCTCCATCCTCGACGAAATCGAGGATGATCTGTCCTCATCTCTCTGTCTGTCTCCTAGACGACTCCGCGATGAATCTATCGGCGTTTCGTGGAACAAGCCATCTCTCAGGGCCCGAGCTCTCCTCTACGAAATCAAAAGCAAGGTAAAGCTTCAACACGATTTGATCACTCGCATGCATTGAACGTTTGATAAAAAGTTGTGGTTATATGCGTAGGTCGTTTATAATTGAGTTGAGTTGTTAAAAAATTGAATCGAGATAGTATGAACTGATTGTTTATGATCATTTGGAATTGAATCCAGATAGTATTAACTGATCGTTTTTGATATTGAGTGTCGTTCTTGTCTGAGTTGA
>NC_027754.1:41168508-41170205 GCF_000695525.1 Brassica oleracea var. oleracea | reverse complement strand
AAAAAAAGAAGGAAGCTCCAAGAAGAGATGGTTTGAGGATGGTTCAGACTCGACAAGCTACAAAGCAACCGAAGAAGATTCAGCTCTTGATGATGAAGGAACACGTCGACCCCCGGGAGTTAAGGCCGCGAAGAAAAGCAGCAAAGAAAGGCTGTCTAAGAAGACAGTGGATGACGGGAAGGAGCTGGCTCACTTTGACACAATGTGCACCCTCAAGAAGCAGGATTTAGTGGTGAAAGAAAGGGTATCGAAGATAAAGTTACTAGACAGTCTCATTGCTAAACAAGACCCTCTTGCGGATTATGAAGAAGCTTTGAAGAAGAAACTCATTCATGAGTTAATGTCAAATTAGTTTAACTGGTTTCGGTTTGTCTTCTAAGTCTTGTTCTTGTTCTGTGTTGTTCTGTATCTTGTTGCTTAAGTTTCTATTGTGATTGAGTGTAACTTGTTGCATAATTTTTTGTTTAATATATATGTTTTGTGTTCTAATGTTGATCTCGTTTTTGTTGTCAGGTGAACGAATGCAGGAGCCATGTTCTATTGGAGCATCCGTGTGCCGTTGAAGCAACAAGCTTCTGATGTCTTTTGTTTGCTTCTATCACGGACCTGAAGTCTTTTGTTTTGTTGTGCATTTTCTTTTGTATCACGGACCTCTCGTTTCCATGTACCACGGATTGCATTATTGTTGTGCATTGTCTTTTTGTACTAACTCTCTGTACCAAATCATGTCTACCATTATATAAAGTATGCAAGCTTCAGTCTTTCTTTGTACCAAAACATTTTCTCTTCTTCTCATAGTTTCATCGTTCAACAATTCCCTTCTCTCTTTTGATCAAAGTCACCAAACCTTCTCGTATAAACAATAAAGATCATCTTTGATCAAAATCACCCTTTGATCAAAGTCACCAAACCTTTGATAATACCTCTCTTTCATCACCTTTTCACTCCTGATTCTTAAAAAAAAACAAACGGAAAGACACACTCTCAACCTCACCCATATCCATAACACCAAAAAATATTTCTCTATTCATCTTTTCTTTTCAGTCACAAAAATGGCCTCTTCTTCTTATCAAAACAATTTAAATGATTCAATTGATGAAACATTTGATGAATCATTTGATCAAATGTTCGATCAATATTTAGATCAAACATTTGAGAGATTGACCATCAATAATGATCAAGAAGAACGAAGGAAAAAAAGAAAAAAACGAGCTTATATCGAACGAAATCGTGAAGAAGGCAATCTACGTTTATGGAATGATTATTTCAGTGAAACGGCAACGTATCCTGAAAAATATTTCCGACGACGTTTTAGAATGAACAAGTCATTGTTCATGCATATTGTTGATCGACTCTCGAACGAAGTTGACTTCTTTCGCCAAAAGAGAGATGGTCTTGGAAGGCTTGGTCTCTCAGCACTCCAAAAGTGTACAGCAGTTATCCGTGTCTTGGCATATGGTACTGCGGCGGATGCGGTCGACGAAAACCTCCGGCTCGGTGAAATGACAACTCCGTCATGTGTGGAGAATTTTGTGGAGGGAATAATTCATTTGTTCGGAGATAAATACTTACGAAGACCAACACCGGCTGATCTTCAACGTCTACTTGATGTTGGAGAGTATCATGGATTTTCCGGGATGATAGGAAGCATCGATTGTATGCATTGGGAGTGGAAGAATTGTCCCACCGCTTGGAAA
>NC_027754.1:41162210-41168322 GCF_000695525.1 Brassica oleracea var. oleracea | reverse complement strand
GAATGGAAGAGAGTATCACTTGGCTTACTATCTCACCGATGGTATTTATCCGAAATGGGCCACTTTTATCCAATCTATTTCACTACCACAAGGGCCGAAAGCAGTGTTATTTGCGCAACGCCAAGAAGCTGTCCGAAAAGATGTCGAGCGTGCTTTTGGAGTCTTGCAAGCTCGCT
Source organism: Brassica oleracea var. oleracea (assembly GCF_000695525.1). Lineage (NCBI taxonomy): Eukaryota > Viridiplantae > Streptophyta > Magnoliopsida > Brassicales > Brassicaceae > Brassica > Brassica oleracea. Next base: position 41,168,146 of record NC_027754.1, on the reverse strand, counting down.
TTGCCATCGTTAAAAATCCAGCACTTTTTTGGGAAAAAGTCAAAATTGGTAAAATTATGAGGGCATGTATCATACTCCATAATATGATAGTAGAAGACGAGCGAGATGGATACACTCAATTTGATATTTCCGAGTTCCAACAAGGAGAAGACAACGGAAGTTCACATGTCGATCTCACGTATTCTACAGATATCCCTACAAATATCGCCAATATGATGGGTGTTCGAACTAGAATTCGTGATCGACAAATGCATGAACAACTGAAAGGTGATTTGGTTGAACATGTATGGCGTAAATTTGGACGTGATGAAGACAACCAATGATATCGCATGTTTTTTTTCAAATTAATCTTGTTTATTGTACTAATCTTTATTTTTATTTTTTGGTTTTTAAATGTATGTTTAAAATGTGATCTTTTAATATGTTTTATGTAATAAATAAATTTTATCTAAAAAAAACAATGTTTAATATTTTATTTTCTTAAACACCCCATATTAACCACCTTGCATTGGAGGATCAAAATATACAAGTTTCTTAATAAAATGCTTAACACATATTTAATAATAAAAAAGTGATTAAGCACCCCAAATGGGGTGCTATGGATAATGTTGCTCTAAGAGATTTACAGATGCAGAAAGAATGAAGCAAAAGGAGAAAGAATAAGATAAACTGCGAATGGCTTTTCTTGCAGATTTGGGGAAGTCAGGCTGTGTACAAGCTTTCTTTCACCATCAAAACTTCGAACTGTGTCCTCCACTTTGCCTTCAACTACCTTTATATAAAAAAAAACTTCTTGTCTATTGTTCCTTTTAAGTTCCAGACTGATTCAAGAAACTTAGACCCAATTGTCTCTTGATATGGTCTGGAATCAACTTGTTCACCAGCTCAGGTGATGCTCCAGCTACCTCCTGTTTGAAGTTGAAGAGAGGCGGGAAAGGCCGTCCGTTTGGTAAACGAGCATTTGGTTCTCTCAGTTCATCAAAGAAAGGATGTGCACAAGCTTCCAGCTGAAATTAGACGTATATATTATTAAACATTCAGTTGGTGGATTCTCAAGAGACTGAAGAAGTTTTTAAAAGACCAATTACGCTCACCGCTGTGCATCTAAGACTAGGAGAGTACTGAAGCAGCCTTGACGCAAAATCAATAGCTTCTGGAGGCATTCTTTTGTGGAAAATCTTGTACCAAGGATGTGCTTTTATCTGCGGGAACCTAAAGTCTGTGTAGTGTGGATTCATACAACGGATCTCTTCTCGAGTTGGTGTACCAAGAACCTGTTTCCAAGCAGCCATATATACAATGAGGATTTGTAGTTTTTGCAAAACATCATTGGTTTAGAGATTCTTACTTTGATGATTTCAACTAGCTGATCAACAGCATTCTCTCCAGGTAATAATGGCTGCATCCAAAATGTACAATGAGTCATAAGGCGGATACAATGGACACTTAAAGGAGCTGTTGATTAGTGAATATTTTTGGTATTTACCTGACCAAGAAGAAGCTCAGCGAGGACACAACCAGCAGACCAGATATCAATTGAAGTTGTGTACTCAGTGGCACCAAATATGAGTTCAGGTGCTCGGTAGAATCTTGAACATATGTAAGAAATGTTGGCTTCACCTTTAACCTGACGCCACCAAGTAAATGATAAGAGATTACACAAAACAAGGAAGCTACAAGTTAAAAAGAGTTTTAAGTCTTACAAGCTGTTTCGCACTGCCAAAGTCACAGATCTTGACTTGATGAGTTAGAGGATCAACCTGTACAAAGAGACATGTTAAACACAAGAGTTGATGAATCTTGAATGTTAAACGCATACCAGAAGATTTTGAGGCTTTAGATCTCTATGGCAAACACCAGCAACATTGTGAACGTAAGCAAGTCCCCTAAAGATCTGAACCAAACAACAAGAAAACGTATCAGAACAAGAGTATTAAAATAGAAGATGTGAGAGAGAGCCGTGTTGTCTACCTGGTACATGTAGAGTTTAACGTAGACAAGAGGCATTCTCTGGTTCGCGGTGCTGTAATGTTTGAGAACACGGTACAAGCTCTCGGGGACATACTCCATAACCAAGTTAAGGAAAAGCTCGTCTTTACTCGTGGTCGAGAAGAAGCAATGCTTCAAACGAACCACGTTCGGATGGTCCATCACGCGCATCAGCTGAAGCTCTCGGTTCTTGTATCTCCTGTCTTGCAGAACTTTCTTTATCGCTACGGTTTCTCCTGTCTCCAAACACTTTGCTTGGAACACTATCCCGAAGGAACCTGTGCCGACGACTCGCTCCGCCATGTAACTTATTGTCTGTTTAGGTTCTCCGTTTTTTCCTCCGATTGTGGTGGAGATTATGTGACCAGTGACTTGATCATGCCCAGCAACTACAGCAGCTGGCATCTCCTGTAAGAAACAAGCTTGTAAAGGTCATGCAAGTAAACCATTGATTCTACTTAAGATTCCAATAACCAAAAGCTAAAAGCATAATGCTTGTCTGAGAATCAAAAGGAATCTTTTACTAGTCAAAAAAGATTGGTTAAGAAATAGCCGTTACGCAAAATGAATTTTCTTTAGTAGATAAAAAGCGAGAGGAAAAGGTTAACAAAACAAAACAAAGAATGAGAATATATGTTCAATTCTGGATCTAGCAACTGTGGATTTAAATTACGATTGAGATCTATAACCATGGATTATCTAAACAGAGCTAAATTCACAAAACCCTAAGACCAAAAAAATGCTTAATTTACACATCTCAGAAGGTTATTACAAGTCAGTTTTTTTTCCCTCTTCAAGTAAAAGCTAATGTATAGTTCAACTCAGAACTCAAAACCCATTTCTAGAGCACAGAGATCTTAAGGTAACTCAAAAAAGAACAAAACTTTTGATAAACCCAGAAACTGAAAACCTTTAAACTTCAAGAAAACTAGCTAGATATTTGTTATCCAAATTAAAAAAAAAAATCTTTGTAGGAACAAGATTCTCCGACCAAAGCTGTTTATGCAAAGACAACTAACTGAAGGGTTAAATGTGGAAAACAATAAAGACAGGATCTTTTAGTAAAAAAAAATAAATACAGGATCTTGCCTGAAAGACGAGAGAAAAGGAAACGAAGTAGCTTACCTTATCGTCAGCCATGGCGTTAGAGGCAGAGAAGAGTGATAGAGAGAGTAGAGCAGGTGGGTTTCAATCAGTTTTGTTGGTAATGATCATGGTGGAGAGAGAGAGAACAAAGGCCATGTGAATCCAGCTCCTTTTTATTTCTCTCTATAGTTTCCGTTTTGTTCGCCATCCTCTTTCGTGTTTTTTTAAATTAATTTTCGGTTATTAAAAGAAAGTTACATAAACACCCTCAAGTTTACGTAGGCAATGACTCTTCTCTATGGAAATTTATTACGTATGGCATTCATAGATGTTGTCGTCCGCCAGATTTGAATCGGTTGGTTAAGGTCTAAACTGGTATTATCAGGTACCTAATGAATAGAAAATATTAAATGCTAGAATTGTCTTTTGATTTAATAAAGTGAAATGTAAAAATAACACTCACTATTTATTGGTAAAATTATCCAAGGTAATCTTTACCAACCAATACCAAAATAAAAATCAAGCCAAAAAAGTAATAACAATAATCATGCATTTTATAGTTACAATTTCACATCATTTTACAACATTCAATCAAATATGATTATTTTTCAATCGTAACTTCAGTGTATATTCCACATTTGTGGTCTAAAACATCCATAAGGTATAACTAAATAAATTGAAGTAAACAAAACATGTCAGGTAATAATATTTAAAAAAAAAGTTAGAGCAGGATGAACTGGAACAAAGTTTGACCCTGTGGTCCAAAATTGTCAATGATCCAAGTTTGACCATGTGGTCCGAAAACTTTTTTTGACATCCACGAAAGAAAAAAGAAAGTTGTGTTTCAAAATTAAAAAAAACATTTATGTTTCTTTGGTCTCTAGTTATTACCAAATGGGCTAATGGTGTAGCTTCACTTATCGTGTTACACAATCAATGACAAAACTGATAACAGTAGTATCTGCAGATGACAACAAAAGCATATTATTATATTAATATATTTTTCTTTTTATGTTTCTTTTTTTTAATCAACTATTTTTCATCAGGTTTCATAGACTTAAAAAGAATACAAGTTAAGATAAACCTCACACACATAACCCACTAAGATAAGGATAATACAACACAAGAGTTATACGTGTAAGCCCTAGGTGAAGTCTCTACTAAATGGTCTTCATTTATGAATTGTGTTGTCTCCACTCCACCGCCAGTAAAACTGTTACCGCCGGTAAAGCTTCTTCCATCCAACCACCGCGAGATCGACGACTCTTAAATCTTGTACTCCTTCGTTCCTTTTGTTCAATCATGCATGGGACATACATACTTTTGGCTGTATGGATTTACATTACATATTATTGTATATTATTTTAAGGCATAATAATTCACATGCTAATATACTTATTATTCAAGTTTCATTCACCTCGTAACTTATATAAATCTTAACAAATTATTTATAATTAATAAAATCCTCAAGCAACGTGTTTTAATGCTCATATGTATTCAGTTTTAGCTGCAGATTTCATTGATTATAAATAATTTGTTTAGATTTATATAGGTTACAACTAAAAGTGAACCAAACTTGCAAATCTATACTATACTAAAAGGATTATATGAGCATCAGAGAAGATGTCCACGCCAGACAATAAAATCAGCCAATAGAAAAACAGCTCTCCGCCACGTCAGATAGACAATGACAAATCTAACTTTTTCCAAAATGAATCCCGGCCCTTTTCTCTTCGTCTTCTCCGTCTCTCGAGCCGAGCACAGCGACGTCGGATCTGAAGATAGAGGACCATAGCCATCTATCCCACCGACCACCGTCATCTCTATCTCTCTCTTAATTCAACGGCGGAGGAGGATAAGTATTAAATCCCGGTCCGAGCGGAGAGCTTGAGCAGATTGAGGATATAAGGAGCTTGAGGACCAAGAGGCTGGAGGCTTTGGTGGGGAGATTTGGCGGGTTTGATTTGGTCATATGTCAAAACCCGCCGACACCGACTGATCTCTCTAGAGAAAGCTCGAGAAGCGGAGCGGGTGAGTTTGATTTTACCCTTAAGGAATCAAAAACTAAACTATTTTGTTACATTGTTGTTAAAATTATTCGTTTTGGACCCGTCGTTTTTCGGTTCCAATAAAAAACTATTGGGCGTTAATTTTTGTTTTTAAAATGACTCAAATTTTTGGCTCAATTCTGTAGCAGCTAATGGGATGATCGGACCATACGGTGGGGATTGTTTTTTCTAGGTTATTCATATCTCACAAATTTACATCTTACAAAGCCAGTGGAAGAAAAGAATATTAAGATCATGATGGAGGATTTTCTCCATTCAATCCATGAAGTTCAGCCTGCCTTTGGAGCCTCCACAGATGACCTGGTGCGCTGCAGGTAATTTTCTGTCATAAATGTTTGGTGGTCTTGACGATTTTGGATACTTCTTGATAGAATGCCCCTTTGAACATAAGATATGCTAGGACGTTGCTGCTATGGTCAATGCATCTGAGGTGAAACATGAACCAGCTCAGGTAATTATTAATTAGTTTCAATACAATACTAAGTACGTACAATGCTCTTACTCTTTCCTAATTGTATGCAGCCTTTTTAACTGCATAGCTACCATTGATAACGTTGTGTGGGACTCTAGATGAAATGAAGAAACTTTTCATTTCCTAAGGAAGTCATTCAGGTGCAGGATATTTGTTAGAGTAACTCCACTGCACATTCGTTTTATCTTAATAATATATTTTAAGAATGGTTACTAACACTTATGATTGTTGTGGTTCTTTCAGGCTGAATACTTCAGACTTCTACTCAAACCAGTCACGTAGTTGGTTTTGTCATTTTCCGCTGTGTTTTTTTTCGTTCG
>NC_027754.1:41150065-41161680 GCF_000695525.1 Brassica oleracea var. oleracea | reverse complement strand
GACAGCGTTTCGAAACAATCATACAAACCGCTATAAATCGCTTCAAACCGCTCTGAACCTCTTAAAATCAAAAGCTGTTTCCAGCTAGCGTTTGCGGGTAGTATTTTTTCTTTTTTTTTAAAAAAATCATATAAATACAAAAATAAAAATATTCAATAATTTTTTTTAAATGAAATTATAAAAATACTAAAATATATCTATTATATTTTAATTAATATTATAAAATTTTAAAATAAAAATATTTTCTAAAATTTTAAAAATTTGAAACTATAACTTTCTAAATATAATTTTCATATTTATTATAATATTATGATTTTTGATATCTTTAGATAAAGAATGTTTATTATCGGAACAATTTTTTTGTCTTCTAACCTATACAAACTAAAAATAGGGTTATAAAGGCAGCATATATAGTTATTTCTGGGGAGCATATAGCCACATTAATCTTACTATTATGCTGATAAAAATTCCTCTTACCAACTTTACTAACACATAAATCTCTTCCGTAAGCTATACTAATCCAAAACACTATACATATGGCGGAACCACAAACATTTTGTATCGGGTCAGAATTTTTTTATGAGGTCCAAATTTATTTTTATGGGATCAATAGAATTTTTTTTACAAAAAAAATATATTTTTTTTACAAAAAAAATATATTTTTTTTACAAAAAAAATATATTTTTTTTACAAAAAAAATATATTTTTTTTACAAAAAAAATATATTTTTTTTACAAAAAAAATATATTTTTTTTACAAAAAAAATATATTTTTTTTACAAAAAAAATATATTTTTTTTACAAAAAAAATATATTTTTTTTACAAAAAAAATATATTTTTTTTACAAAAAAAATATATTTTTTTTACAAAAAAAATATATTTTTTTTACAAAAAAAATATATTTTTTTTACAAAAAAAATATATTTTTTTTACAAAAAAAATATATTTTTTTTACAAAAAAAATATATTTTTTTTACAAAAAAAATATATTTTTTTTACAAAAAAAATATATTTTTTTTACAAAAAAAATATATTTTTTTTACAAAAAAAATATATTTTTTTTACAAAAAAAATATATTTTTTTTACAAAAAAAATATATTTTTTTTAAATAGTGGGGGTCAGCTAAACCCACTCTCCGTATGTTGCCTCCGCCCTTCAAGATAAATTTCTCAACTAAAACACAAAAATTTACAGTATTATTGTATTTTATTTCCTAAATATTTTAGCCATTGAAATATATAATTATGTTTTAGCTTCATTTAACTACTCTGGGAGATGGTCTATCCGTAAACCATACCTCTTTTTAGAGATTAATCTAGAACTTTCTATAAGTATGGGATATCCTAAGATTGATCAAAAAAAAACAAGTTTGATTTTCTTTAGTCAACAGAAAAGTAAACAAAAATTAGAAGGAATAGATATACGAAGATAGGAAAGAAAGAAAAAATACGGTCAAATAAAATGCGTCATTTTATTTATTTTAATAAAATACCTATTACTATGATATTGTGTATAAACTTAAAGTATTAATTTTAAAAGAAATAAATAAAATTGATTTTACTTAATTTTAGTTTAAGTATTTAAATAATGATATGAAAATATATCATAATAATTTCAAATATTCAGATCTAAAAGTGTATTAAATTTACATATATACAAAAGTGTAGTTTTTTTAAAGTTCAAATAAAGATGCAGCTTTCAATAAAATCTCATATAATTTTAAAACTTTTTTATAATCTAAAATACATAAAATACATAGTCTTCCTCTAGAATCACATATTTTCAGTGAATATTATAAAATATTAAATAAGAGACATATAAAAACATACACATGATATAAATAACACATATAACGAAAAAAATATGTGATGTTGAGATTAATAATATATTTTATAATAAACTAAATATGTAAAAATATTTTTGAGAATAACTTAGGTTTAAAAAATTCTTTATTAATTTCACATTGTTCAATATCCCATACATATTTTAGATAGTAGAAGACAACAAATTGTGAGTTTTACTCATTTTAATTCAATTTATTATTTATATTTTATAACATAGATGTAATATATTGTAATATACATATAAAATATATGTTATTTGTATATAGTCCCGGGCGTAGTCCGGGCAAAATGTCTAGTCTAACAATACTAAAAGGGGAATATCCTCCGCTCTAAACCTATCCAGGTCACTATAAAAAATCAACCTCATAACTGTTTCTGTCGAAAGAAGAGAGAAACTGAGTCTTCGTTTGGGCTGTCCAAAGATAAACTACAGAAATGACCAGTTCAAGCCCATTAATGCTTCGCCTACCAATTTCATTTGAGCGTGGAGCTCATCTTCCCTATCCCGACTCTTAAGCTTCATCTTCACCGGTTGCGATAGTAACTCTGTGACTGCTTCCTCCTCTTCATCAATCAATGACGCTATTAATTCTCATCTTTATTGTTCCGTTCTACCTTCCTCTCTTTCACCTCAATATATAAAATGCTCCCAATGTCTTCGTAGAGATTTACTTCGAACCAAACTCAGAAACCTCCTTTCAAGAATCTCAAGCTATGGCGATTGTTAGCTCTTTACATCTTTGGTCAATAGTTTGACTTATAACAGCTTTCTCATCAGGATTTTGATGATTGATTTCATGCTTATTTGATTTATTTTTGTTTTTGTCGTTCTTTTCAGCTGGTGTATAGGATAATGGGAATTTTATCCTTGAGCATGAGGTTGGAATGAAAAATGGAGGCATTGACCTTGGTTTTGAGGACCAACCAGACACTGTCACATTCTCTGAAGGTTATCAAGATATCAGTAGGAGAGGCATCACACATAGAGCTCCAAGTATATGCCCAGATTGCTGCCAAGAAAGGGCCAAACAGTCTCTACTGCCTTGGTGCTCCTCTCACCACCTACATTCAAAGCTCATGGAAAGAAGCTACAATGTGGTTTCCAAACTCACAGATAACAATCTCTGTCTCTTCTCTAATAACTTTGTTGCTACTTCAGTTGTGGTCATTTCCACTGCTCTCAACTCCAAGGCCCCCAGGAGAGTCATCTTTCATCTTCTCACTAACGAGATCAACTAATGCGGCAATGAAGTCATGGTTTGCTAGACAACGTCAGGAGTCACTATTGAGATTCAGATATTTGAGGATTTCAAATTGTTTAATGCTTCTTATGTTCCTGTCTTCGAGGAGCTACAAGAAACTGATTCGCATATCTATTATCTCTCTTCTCACAATGATAATGGACGCAGACAAAGCAAATTCAGAAACCCCAAATATCTCATGAAGTGTAATATTCTTCAGTCCTAGCTTAAAGATCTCGGACATATTTTGATATTTGAGCTTCTAGGAATTTCACAAGTCACAATTATTTAGGCCAAGGGTTGCACCTTCAAAGACGGCTATGAGGTATGATCCATTTTCAATACTGCATTTCTACTGGTTCATTGTAGAGAAGTTATTCTTTAACAAAGTTTTCACCTGTTTTGATGATCCCATGGTCGAATTGAGATGCATTAACAAATTAGCTATGAAATAAAAAAGAAAGGGGAGGTCTAAGCTCTCTCTAGAAAAAGGTAACGTTGCATTTTTAATCAGCTTAGTAGACAAAAATCTTGAAACTATAAATTGTTTGTGTTACTCTTTTTTTTCCTTTTTGTCTCAATTTTCTCTTATTCTATAGCTGGTTTGTATGGATTTATTTGGTTCCATATGAATTTTCCGTTATGTATTGTGATAAAATGGTTATGGCATTACTCATTGCATATATAAAGTATGTGGAATCACGGATGTGTGGAAGAGGAGGCCAGATTAAAAGTTGGTGCAGCTGCGAACCAACAAGAAAAACAAACAAAGGTACGTATACAAATTTCACTATAATATATGACTTTGTTGTTGTCACTTGGAGTCAGAGAATCTAATGAATCCAGCTTAGTTTTTCAGTGTATACAGTGGGATATATATATTTCAGTGTGATTAATTATATAAGTTTGGTGTTGGTTAATATATAAGAGGAGAAGTTGGTTTGGAAGTTTCTGTTACACCAAGTGACATGAGTCTTAGGTGCAACGTGGGAAAGAAGACACATAGAGAAATGCTTAGGATCAAGAGAAGCGTCTCCGCAGGTTACCGTCAAGTTTGCTCTCTAATCTCTTACAATCAGGTTCAGCTCACAAGCAACTGTTTTTTGGTCAATTCTGAGTATCCATTTGTTGTACTTTTGACAGTTGGAAGCTGACTGACGTGACCGCATTTGATATTTTTATCTCAGGCTCATTTCATTCGGCTACATAACACGACGCAAAAAGACGAGCTGGTAGATGTGGAGGAGGCAAAACACTAGCTGAATAAAGCAGGTTAGCCAGAAGGTGAATTGGCAGCGTTGAAGAGGCAGTTCATGTCCCCAATGTCTACCACAGTTACATCAAAAGATGGTGCAAGAAAACTGGGGTTTGTGAGGTGGTGACATGGAATGTGCAAGGTACTGAGCTTCCTGAAGAGTGTGATGATGAATCTGTTGGAGAAGACAAAGTAGAGTTCGTTCATGAGATGCTGTGTTTGGAGGACCTGCCAGAAAGAGAGAGCAAGACGGTAAAGAGGCTTTGGGTGCGCTAGAGAGGACAAAGAGACACAAACTAGCTCAGTGAGTAAATCATGTTGACAAATTACTTGTGATACAGTTTGGAATTGTAATATGCATAACATGATCGTATTATTATCATGAGAAATTATGTACTTCTGTTTTGTCTCAATTCCACTATGTTAGTTTATTGCAGAGTTCTTTGTACTCTTTCCATTACTTGGCATTTCACTGGAATTACATCTTTGATCATAATGTGCAATCTTTATTTTTGGTATTTAAACAATCGCTAAAGACTAATAAAAGAAAGACTTAAACTCTAACCAAGAGAAGTAGAATGAAAGAACCACTGAACCACACAAGATAAAAATAAATCAGTTCATGAGCTTTTGCCTCCTCTCTAAAGACACCTACAAGATTAACCGTACCATATTAACCAATAATGGCCAACAAACATTTTAAAATTTTGTTCACAAAAAGTAAAGAAAGATTTTAAAAAATAGTGTATGAAGTTTAACAAAGCAAATATTAAAGACACGAAGTAAGAAAAAAACAAAATGACTATTTTTAATGGAAATTAAAATAATAAGGCTACATCAAATTAAAAATAATTTATATTTTCAATTTGTGATATTAGTACAAGATTGTAGAATGTTTTTACTGGAAAAATAATAATAAGAAAATAATGTTTTTGGATCATAGTTTTGGACTAAAAATATATTATAATGTTTTTGGATCATAGTTTTGGACTAAAAATATATTCAAAACTCCCCTGATTGGTATCCAAAAATTCATTTTTAATAACAGCGTAATAACCAGATTGTATTTAAAAAAATAGTAATTTTAAAACCAACTAATATATTATAATAAAATTTAAATAAATTGTGAATATCTCTTGAAAATATTTTGATTATCATTTTACATTTAGTTTTAATCCAGATTAATATTTTAACTATAGCTAGATTGTAAGATAATTTTTTGCTTATAACTAAACAAACAATATAGTAAAATAATTGCTGGCAAAAAAATATAGTAATAATAATATTTTCATAGATTTTTCAGTGTGTTTAACACATACAAAATTTTTTAAAGTTTTTTTTATATTTAAAGCAATGAGTATTTAAATTAGCTTTACTTAGTACAATTGTAAAAAATAGATTATAATCATAAGAAAATATATTATAAAATATTAAATAACATATAAATTAAAAACATAAATATGATATAAATAATACATATAACAAAGAAATATGTGATGTGGAGATTAATAATATATTTTATTAATAACCTAAATATGTAAAAAATATATATTTTGGATAATAACTAAGATTTAACAAATTCTTTATTCATTTCGCATTTGTTCACCATCCCATATATATTTTAGATAGTAAGAAAATAAATTGTAAGTTTTACTCATTTCTAATTCAATTTTTATTTATATTTTTATAACATAGAAGTAATATATTGTAATATAGATATTAAATGTAACGTTATTTGAATAAATCCGGGCATAGCCCGGGCAAAATCTCTAGTGAATATAATAATGTTATGAAATGGTGAAGATAGAAAGATTGACTGGTGTCCAAATTTTAGCAAAAAAACAGATTGACTGGTGGGTAAAGTTTGGGTTGGTAGTCGGTGGTATGAAGATGGGCTGGTCAAAGCTTCAAACTTCTTATGAACGACTAGAACCGAGCATAAAACTCTCACAGTGAACTCGTCTTCGATGTTGACAGTTGTCTGTTCTTTTTTTTTAACACCAAATATTTATATTAAATTAAAAATCCAACGGACTAAGTCGGTTACAACCAGAAAGATCCTCGACGGTAAGCTCATAAACGAAAACAACTAAAACATAACGAAAAATAGATGTGGATAAGGAGAGAAGAGACCCATAGAGAAGCTTCACTTGTAATCCTAAAACCCGCGTTCGAAGAAACGCAAAAAGTCGAAATCGACGTTGAATAACCCAACCAATGGATTTTGGTAGCAAGAAGTCCAACCTCCATAGAAGATTGCAGCTCTGGTGAGAGGATCGCAATACCAACTTTGTGATGAACCATCGATGCTTGAGACGGCGTAATGTAATAGAGACGCATCAATGACGTAGTAGCGATTAGAACTGGCGAGTCCACACTCTTGCACAATAGTTCCTGCGACAAAGAGAGGGATGGGCGATCGTAAGATAGATTCTGTGAAGAACTGTCGATGCTTGAGACGGCATAGTGTGATGGAGACGCAACAATGACGTAGTAGCGAGTAAATCAGGCGGATTCACACTCTTGCAAAGTAGATCACAGAGACGTTACGGCAGTTGACTAGAACAATATCAAATCTGAAACACATCTTTGGAGGGATCGTCGCTTTAAAGGAAAACTTCACAATGGAAGATTCTGCGAACAAACCAAAGTCCAAAAGATAGTCAGAGCCCTGTAGAGTCTCAGCGGGGTACGACTAGAAACTTGAGCCCACCATGAGTACTGCTTACCACTCGCGAGGAGTGGGCTTTTCTTACTAAGGCCCTTAGATATTTATCCAACATAAAGATAAAAGACTAGTACATGACCTGCGACCGAGTTTTGTGCAAACGGTTCGTTATCTAGTCGCAGGCTCAAAGAATTACTACAGTCTACGACTATATGGTTTTGTGTGTTTTTGGAGATACATCATAGTGTTTTGGAACACATTAGAACATCTTCAATTAATTTCTTAAATTTGTTATACTTAACTAATATATATATATATATATATATATATAATCTGAGAGGGTTTCTATGCTCAAATACTAATTCTTCGAGACCTAACATCGGGTACGCATAGACGATTAAATCTACTTAAATCGCATTTAAATGGTCAATGATACTTGAACTTAAGGCAAAAGCTCAAGCCGGAGTCTCTTTGCCACCAAGTCAAGATGATTTGGTTAATTTATTATTATTTTTATTATATCATTATATTTTGAAGTGAATGGACTCTCGTTTTTCTATCAGTATGTTACAAACCTAAGTTGCAGAATCTGACAGCTGATGAAGTAAAAAAAGTCTGTGACTGTGACGGTTTCAGCGGTTGATGAAGCCGCGAGTGCAGTCGTGAATTTCCACCGGTTTGTTTCTTGCCTTCAGGCACTGAATAGAAGATAAAAGGCCAAAAACTACAGAGATAATGAGGGATATGTATACGTTTTGATTATCTCCTTGTGGAAGATTTGGTTTTAGGGTTGGTGAAATGTAGAATCAAATTATGTAACATTATATATGTTATGCTTCTGTTGGAGGGATCGTTAGAGAAATACGATACAGGTTTAAAATTATGTTTTTACTAACTTTCGTAAACAATTTCGCATCCGAGCTTTAATAGTTTAATATATATAAAACAGCTAAATCAAATAAAGAAACTTTACTTTCTTCTTCTCAAGAATCCTCTTTCTGTTGCTTGAAGCTTGATACTGGTTTTGTCTGTGAAATTTTGTTTTTGTTTCTGGTTTGTTGTTTATTTGCTTACAATGAGACAAAAAGAAAATATATTTTTTCTTGATTCTTAAATATTTTGTGGCGGAAATTAAGATAGAGAAGCTTTGTGGAAGGAGTTTTAACTATTTGTGGGTAAAGAAATTGAGAGGAACCATGTGAAGTGTTGGTCATTGTGTGAAACAAGTTAGTTTCGAGTTGAAAGCAGTTTGTCTAGGTTTTTCTCTTTTAGGAGATTGTTATATTTTTATGATTTGATTTGACAATCACATACCAGAAAAAAAGTGTTTTCCTTGATGTGGCTAAGCTTGTTCGATTCTACATGCGAGTGTAGTAAAGCATATATATTTGTGAAGTTGATTTGAATGATGATGCATTGATGATATAACTAACTGGTAAGTTCTTTTGGAGCTTTTGTCTGAATGTGCTTAATGATAATCAGCCTAATCTGTTTTCTTTTACTTCTATTGTTTGAGAAAAAAAAAATGAAATACGGCAATACTCGTATCAACCTGGTTGTGCCCACCGAAAAGTTAAAAAAAAAATGACTTGTAACTTGTTGGGAAATAAGAAACAGAAATTATCATATTTATAGCCAGAAATTCGAATCTGCCTTGTCTTTTCTTCACGGAACAATGGTTATTGCAAATGGCGTGAGTGGTGACCCAATTTACCAGAACAAACCACATGTCCCCATTAAAGCACATTTATTTTTATTTATTTCTTATAAGATTTTTTAAAAAATTGCATAAATAATAATTGTAACAATAGTGGTAACTGAACAACGCATCTTTGATGAATAACAATGTGATAAAAACATGACATGTCCCCAAAATATTGGGGGCTAGACGATTTAGTGAAAGTTTTAATAATTTTTAAAAGTAATTTTAAATAGTTTTATAGGTTATAAGCTAATGTTTCACTTGGTTTAGCCATGGATAAAAAATGTCTCTGATATGTCATATATATAAATATCAACCGAGTTAGATCTTTTGCACTAGTGATCTTGCTGACGTGCTGAGAACAAGTAACAAGTTGATGTAGTTGGCACGTTGTCACTTTACTTAACTCCAGAAAATGTACATATGTCATCTTTGAACCTTCGAGTCTTTGGTTTGTTTGATTCATAAATATCTCTATCTTTTTACCCATTTTGTATATCCGATGTACATGCCTGTTTTCTACTTTGGATACGGAATATATATAGAAAAGAAATATTGGAATGTCATAATCACAATAGCGAGCCACCTTTAATTTCCATAAAATA
This sequence comes from Brassica oleracea var. oleracea, assembly GCF_000695525.1. NCBI lineage: Eukaryota > Viridiplantae > Streptophyta > Magnoliopsida > Brassicales > Brassicaceae > Brassica > Brassica oleracea. The sequence continues at coordinate 41,152,364 of NC_027754.1, read as the reverse complement.
CCAATTGCCGAGGTACACTGTTGTTGCAGTATTTCTTTACTTTAGGTCTTTTACGTATTTAGTTAAATATTTCAAAATTCAAATATATTTTTCGAAATAATTGTTAAAGTTGGTCATTATTATCGTTGGAGCCTTGGAGGTAGTATGCTCGTGACAATATCCCTGTTCAAAAATGCGGCTAGGCGGCCGCCTAGGCGCTCGACGCAAAAGAACTGTGTCGCTTTAGACCAATACTAAATCGGCCCCACATAAAATCGGCCGCCTAGCATAATAAACCGGACCAAAACCGATTTTTAATCGATTTTTTCCGTGTAAATTTTAAATTATTGGAAAGTTTTGGGCTTTCAAAGCCCACTAACACATTCGAGCAACAGATAAATATGTATATTTATAGAGTACTTGCCGAGTAACTTTTGTTCGTTCTTTCCGATGTGGGATATTGTCAATTCTTAGATTTTTGCATTTTTAATTTCTTATTTCTTGTTGGGATTTTTGAGACAAAACAAATTTAAAATATGTCAAACTTACTACTAGTTCACTTTCCCTCCATGAAATAAACATTTTAATACTATCTTAGATGAAAGGTTGTAGTGAAATTACATAATATTATAATATTTTTGATGGTGAAGTCTGTTTAATATTCACAGCTGTATCATATGTATATATATTTTTAATAATGGATTTTGTTAGAGATAGATAGTAGTATAAATTTAATATACAGAAATATATATTATATTTACATCATATCTAATTTTAATATTAAATTAAATAAAATTATATAAAAACTAAGCTTCGCGTATACCCCGCTTAATCTCCGATTTTTCGGTAATTCGCTAGGTCCGGAGTTGCTGCCCGACTAGCGCCTAGCGTAGTTTCGAACATGGGTGACATCTAAAAATCAGATTTTAATTTAATAATTTAATAAGAAAGCAAAAAAATTAACGTTTGCAAAGAAAAAAACAAAATTAATCTTGACGTTTAGATCAGTGCCGTGCCTATACTTTTTGGGGCCTAAGGGCATCTGTATTGGCAGTCCCTTAAGGCATCCCTTAGGGGAAAAGGGTGGGAACCGAAGAAGAAAGAGAAGGGAAAAGCCCTTAATTAAGGGTTGTCCCTTACTCTTCAATGATCAAATAAAAAAAAAAAAAAAAAAAAAAAAAAAAAGCAAGACAAGGAACTCTCTCTCCCTCTCTCTTCGTCTCACCAATAAAGATGCCCTAAGGCTAATTATTTTTAAAACAAATAGGTTTTCATAAAAAAATTTCTAAAAGTAATTGAAATTGTAGATCAAACTCAAATGCAGAGAACAAAATATATAGACAACAAGCTCTTTATAAATATATATATATATACACTCTTCTTCTTTTTGAGCAACCTGTAACTCACTCCTTATACTTTATAAACCACTACTGTATTTTGTATGGGGTCGCAAATATTGATGAAAAATGGGAGGCTTGAGGCGATTGCCTTTTTTTTTACTATGGTGAGCACGGCTCTTGAAACACCCGCCCCTTCCCCATTTCCAACCGGGGTTCCTGGGCGCGGGGTTTAGGACACACATGTCTACTTTCCCGACATCTCCGTGTGTCCTGTTTCTGGTCCCATGAGTTTCAGGTGTGTTTCCTTTCTTACCATTGACATTTCCACTTATAGTTCTGCAAAAAGGAAGAGGAAAAAAGAGGGGTGAGTATGAATACTCAGTGAAGCGATTCTAGACCAGTCTCCCCCATGAGCTTTTATACTGCTCAATGAGAAACGAGAACCGACTAGTCACTACACCCATTTCTTAACTAGCTATTAAGGTTTCATTTCACGAAAAACAAGCAATGCAATGAACTCAGTCATCACTCAATTCACCCAATTCGGTTTATTATTTAAGACTCCAGTCATCCTAGAACTCTAGGACCTACACAGCTCAAGCGGACCAACCCTCCCCTTTTCTTGCTGCGTTCCTGTGGAGCCGCCTGCCCTGGTACACTCGGCATCCGGTTCCCTTGGATGTAGTCTATACCCTTTGCAGTGTATTACGGCCCCTTCCCGCCAAGACTCGGCGTGACTCAATCTTACCGGCGCCTCTATTCTTAACCTGCCGTTTTTGAACGCTACGGCCGCCGCGTTTTCCCATACTCCCCACCAGTCCCTCGGTGGTTCGTATTCCATTTCTATTCATTTCTCATACTCCCCACCAGTTCCTCGGTGGTTCGTATTTCAATCATTTAACTTTTTCTTTTTTTTTTATTTCCTTTTTCCTTAACCCTTAGACTCTTTCTTACTTTCCTTTTTAGACGTCACCCGTTCT
>NC_027754.1:41128497-41150006 GCF_000695525.1 Brassica oleracea var. oleracea | reverse complement strand
TATCATTCATCTAACCAGACCGGTTAACATTTCTCTTATGATCCTACGTTCATTTCTTTCTAACCATCCTAGCTCTCAATCACAAACCACAGATCTTCAACCAGTCAAACAATCAGTCAATCATCAATCATCATTAAACCCGTTCGTGTAAAGTTCTTATTCAGTATGAGAGTCCTGATGTAATATGATCTATCATCCTAAAAACAAACAGGATCTAATCAATCCTAGCAACCCATTCAACAATATAAAAGAGCATGGAAGAGATCTGGGTAGAACACCTCACTTTAGCCTAGATCTGGATTTGGATCTGAGAATAGAGGGTAAGAGAAACGGGATCTGAGGTCTATGACACCACGCGGCCACCATCACCGCTCGCGGCTGTTCACGGCGAGGAGAGAGAGATGCGGCCGAGAGAGAGAGAAGGAGGCGCGGCGAAGAGAGATAGAGAGAGGAGAGACGCGGCGAAGGGAGAGAAGGAAGAGAGAGGCGGCGCGGAGAGAGAGAGAAAGTCGACGGCTAGAGCTTTCAGTCTCCGGGAATTCTCTGGAGGGCTTCGCTTCTAAACTTCTGATGAGAGGTAAAGGAGGTGAGGGCTTGCTTTTATAATGTGGGGAAAGGAAGAACCCTAGGGTTTTCTAGTTGGGCTGTAGAGAACCCATTAGCTTTTAAAAATTTAATTGGGCTGGTTTTGGGGTGTTACAGCTCTGGTTTAGATTCATAACTTATTTGTGTATTCATAACTAAGAGAGTCGTCTCTTGACGTTTTACAGCTTTTGTTATTCTTTATATAAGACAAAATGCAAAAGCTTATGCGTCTCGTAACTACGTCTCTCTCCCACACACACACATAAAGACACTTAACATGATCTCATGTCTACTTAGACCAAAATATTATACAACATTTCATATAAAGACGCTTAAGATGACCTCATGCTTGCTTAGACCAAAATATTGCACAAGATAAATATATAAAGATGCTTAAGATGATCTCATGTCTACTTAGACCAAAATATTACACGATTATATATTAAACCTTACAAGACTCGCACGCATATATACATCAACAAGTGGCTGATCTCTTCGACTTTCCAGCTCCACCTCTAGCAGCGGCAGCATCCTCCGCACGTGCACACCCAAAACGACGCTCTTCTCTAACTCTTCCCCACTCGTGCAACGAGACGTGTAATCTTTTCCCGGAGAGCAAAAACTCCGCCGCTTGAACCGGCGTCAAAACCTCCACGATCTTCTTAAGTGTCTCTAGCCTCAGCTTATCAGCATCCGCTATTAAAACCGCCATGCCCTCTTCATGCTTATCTAAAGCGTCTTCAACAGCCACGTCAGCTTCAACCGAGTCCCTCGAGAAAGCCGTGACGGCTATTGGCATATCAGCAACATCCTCTTGCATATTCGCGGAAAGCTTCGATAACTTATCTTCTTTATCTATCACCTCCACATGCAAGTCATTGATTTTCGCAAGCTGCGTCGCGTTTAGTTCGCTCATGGAACTATCACCGTCATGCCCATCAACGACTTCTCCATCCATCTTGAGGAGATACTGAGAAAGCTGAGTTTCTGCATGGGAACCACATAGAGCGTATATGATTCTCATGAACGATGAAGGACGACACCCTCCCATCCATAGAAGACCATTCTCTAGAGAAGAGTTCCACGATGGTGCAAAGTAGCTAGAGCAGCTTCGGTCGGCCAGCTCGGATCGTTTGTCGGCGTAGTTTTGGAAGTCGTTGACGATTCTACCAACGAGTTCTTCAAGTTTGTGATGATCGTAGGCGTTGGATCGTTGGCTCATGAGCACTTCTTTGAGATCAACGATGTGTTTGGATTGTGTACGCATCCACTCATAGTAACATTCTTTTTGAAGGTGCCCAATCCCACAAATCGAAGAACTACCACTCGCCATCTCTCTTCGTTGGTTAGTTCGTGAAGTTTATTAAACGTTACTCGATGGCCTTATATACATCGGATTGGTGCATGTATGTTTACCCTTTAATAATATTTGTATAATATATGTGCGTTAAGTTAAAAACTCTAATTATAATAACATGCAGATACGGCGGGTACGTGTTATCAAGATAAGAATTAGCTTTATGCGAAATCTAGTTTAACCTTTATTAAAATTGAATGCTTCTCTCTTGGTTTGTGGATCTTTCCTTTTAAGACGGAAACGGACAAAAGAACTCGGATGAATGTGCTAGCACTTGCCTGACAACAATTTTGGACGTATATATCAAATTGAAATATAAACTTAAGATATAAAATATCTTCTCGTGTTGGAGTTCCGTAAATAATGGTTAGCAAGTAATATATATTTTGTTTAGAATACGGGAAATTAGCTGGATGATAAACTCACTAACCAAAATGTAACTTTGAGCCTTGACAACTCTAGCACTAAGAAGAGAGAAAAAAAAGATGATTTCTAACTAAACAACCTTTTGTCAAAATTCGTTTTTAATATCTGTTTGTAGATAGTAAAATGAACCGCCAAACATTTTTATGGAGTAGGAATTTTTTTGCTCAAGATATACACAGCAATTAAACTCACAAGTGTTTTGGCGACAAGACATTGCTTAGCTCGGGTGAAATTGTGCCGCTCAAATCATTCTCTCAAATCCTGAAATCCAAGACTTAAGTTTTCCGGAACTCCCATACTCCTTTGGAATCTCTCCAGAGAAATGGCTCCTGAAGAGTATTCTATAAGAACAAGATGTGGTTTAGTCCATCAACCAACCAATAGTCGATAAATATTGGAGTTTGACCATCAAGGATATCCTTACAGAGATCTTAGTTCACTCAATTGCCTAAGCTCAGGAGCTAACATTCCTTCCAAAGAACATCCGCTAATTAAGATCCCTATAAATACATGTAGAGATAACAAAACATTTTCACAACATTAAAATACATTAATTATCTCACATTTGGTGGATTTGTGGAAGAAAGGATCTTACAGAATGTGCACTTCACCTTCAACACATGTTACCCTTGACCAGGAACAGAGATCACTACCAGAAACATTCCAATTTGAAAGAGTTCCATGAGGATCCGAGTTCATTCTTACCCGGAATTTCAACAATGCGAATCCTAAATTAAAGAACCAAAACCCTAAACAAATCTTGAAAAGAAGAAGAAGATGAATTATTAAAAAACTGACCATAGACTTGGGTATTGATAGAAAACGAGAGAGGAGCTTCAAGGCTAATGATCAAGAAGAGGACGCAAGAGTAGTAGTAGTAGTAGTAGTAGTCGTAGTAGAATCCACTATACAAGTCGTTGGTTCTTAATACCTGACAAGACACAAAGATTAAAGAAACAAAATTTAGATGAAAAATCATAAAAAGGGATACCTTCTCGAACAAGCAATGTATAGAAAATCCTATTTCCTCTTTAATTGAAGAATATTGCAAATTACGTAAAAGAATCAAACAAATGACGGGAAGATTTAGATAAACTTACTGTGCAATTTTTACCAAAAAGAAAACTTACTGTGAAAAGGAATTTACTTATAATGAGTTTTGTTATGTTTCTTGAGAATGAAGAAACCAAAAACACAGGTAGGGCAAGATAATGCTTTTGCAGACTATATTAGGGATATATATCAAGTAATATATAAATGGTTACTGGCAGCAATCCATTAATCACCGATTGGTTTTAAGTTATAAGCCCATAATTAAACCCAAATCTAACATGGTATCAGCGTCTAGATCCTAAATATTCAAACTCCTAATTAATATTAACCCTTCCGATCAGGTACAAATGTCTTAAAGTTCCGAGATTTTTGGTCAATAAGAGTCATCATCTCGATGAGGAGTATTAGGATATATATCCCACATCGGAAATTCTAAAGAACGTTAAGTAATATATAAAGGGTTACGGGCAATCCACTAATCACCAATTGGTTTTAAGTTGAAAACTCGTAATTAAATCCAAATCTAACCGAATAATCTCCGAGTTTTCTTTCTTCCACCGTTTTTGTCTCTACAGAACCAAATGGTGGTGTTGCATTCTCTCTCCTCAGTGTCGTGTCTACGTATTTAGGGGCCTAAGGCGAACTGAAAAAATTATATGTAAATATGATTAAATTTGATACTGAAATATTTGTCTTATGTATAATACTAGCACTGCTTTTCTCAGCTCGAAGGTGTGTAGGAGTTATGGATATCTCGCTATGTTATAACAAATAAAAAATGACCTCTTTTATATTTAACGTGTCTTATAATTTATTGACCTGTTAAATATTTATTTATCTTTTAATATATAACTAGATCTCGATCCGTGCAACCGCACGGATTTTTGTTTTCATTTATTTTTATATAAATATTTTGTTTTCGATTCTAAATTGGTATATATTATAATATATATATATATGTGTCTATCAATTTTTAAAACATAATAAGTTTACGGTATATTTTTTTTATTGAATAGATTGTTTCAAACTTTCACATGTATTTGTATCTTCTTCTATATATATATTTTCAGATTATTATTTCATTATTAAAATCGTAACTATATATATAAAGATTAGTAAAATATTATTTTATTGTCATGTTCAAAGATATTGTAACATTTCACAAATATAGAAAGCTTTTAAAAAATTAAACTTTTCGCTTCATAGATTTATATTATCGAGTAAATAATTAAACATTTAGTTTTTGTTTAATTTTTAAAATAAAATATAGTTTAAAATTTGTTTTCATTGGTTTAAAGTAGTAAAGATTAATCATTGTTAGATAATATGATTTTTGTTATTTAAAAATCTTTATAATTTTAAAAGTTAACATCGACAAATATTTAAATATTTAACATATGGAGGTATAGTATTACAACATTAAATTATATATATTTAATTTATACTATCTAAAAATCCAATAGATCATCTATTGTTTAAATCAATAGCCCAATAAAAATTTCTGGTTGGCCCAAAATTTAAATGATAAGATTATAGATTAAATGTAACATGATTTTACAGTAATAGGTCTATTGGGTCTATTTAAAAAAAAATCACAGATGAATCAAGGTTGTGACTTCTGTTTTAATATACAGGATGTTGACAGTGTAACCATTGGCAGTATACATTGTCCATTGTATTTCAGCAAACAAGAGTTTACTAAGTGAGGTGGATTTGGGTTTTCTCACCATACCGAGTTAAATCAGTTTGTTCAAGTTTACAAAATCAATATATTTCAGATTGTTATATCCAATAGAACGTGTTATTCTATTACAACTAAACATTACCTTTCACTAATAAATTATTTGTTATTAGCTAATAATTATTATAAATGTTAGGAGTCTAACCTTGATTTGGCAATCATATAAAGTGTTTGATTGTAGATGCCAAAAAAAAAAAGTGTTTGATTGTAATATATTGTTCATTGTTGACAATACTTCTATATAATACTTGTTATTAATCTTGAATGTGTGCAACTTAAAAAAATTCAAAATTTAAATAAGATAAAATAAATTGTTATATGTTATTGGATATATTAGCCATTTAACAAAAAAAAATCAAAAACTAATTCAAAAATGCTTATAAAAATACAATCAAATTGTTATATGTTGTTAGATATGTTAGCAAGCTAACAAAAAATGCTCACAAATAATTCAAAGATACATTTAAAAATATGAACAAATTGTTATTGCTATTATAATGGTTAGACATCTAACAATAGTTCTTTATGTTATTAAATATGTTAGCAATCTAACAATGAATTTTAAACTTCATTTGGAATTTATATGTAGATAATATCTGGCTAAAACTTTTATTGTCTAGAATAAATCTGTAAGTGACTTTCAACTATTTGTTTATCGCGCTAAACAACTTTTTAGAAAATTAATCAAAATTTTAACACATAAATACAAATCGCTTGATGCATCTAAATTCCGTTGGAGCGAATATATTCCTTCCTTTGCAGCTCGAAGAGTGATTTAAAGCTCTTCCTCAGTTACTACTTTTGAGCTAATAATGTATGCCTTTAAAGACACACTTCGTGTTATAAAAATACACATTCCTTTCTTGATCATCTTCGTCTCTATGTGGTGATGGTATCTAACACAAAAAAACGACAATTCACACATTGCAATCTCTTGATGAGCTAGCTTAAAAGATTCAACATACCAGAAGAAAATGGTTGAGACCATGATCTCCGAGCAAATCACAACACCCACTCTCGAGATAACTAAACAGCTGAAGCATAAGCTACACCTATCGTTTTCAAGAACTTAATACAAAGAAACCACATTCTTTGTGCAGAGATCATAGGTGAGCCTTTTAAAAGTGTTTTAAAGAATGTTTGTAGCTAATGGAGATTGAAAGAGACAAGGATGCATTCTAACGAGACTATCCATTTCATCAAAAGCTTCAACAACATTTTGCGAAACGAAAAACATGTTCTTATTTTCAGACAAAATATGCAATTAACAATTAAGCAGGACTATATTGATGGAATTTGTTCCTGAAAAGTAATTCTTTTCTGTATTGCTAAATGGTAAATATAATATTATCTAGACAATAATTTTGATACCCCAGCTACAACGGCAATATGGTCAAGTAATGCTGGAGATGGTTAACATTCTAATTGCCGTGTAATGTTGACAAACTATCCGAAAAACTGATTTAATGTTTGTAACAATTATCTGCTATTCAAGTCAAATTGTTATTAACACTAACACGAAGTAACAACAAAGAAAACAGTTCTTAGATCAATATAATTGAAAAAGCAATCAATAGACTAGAATTGGAATGAACCTCAGAGTAATGGCTAACCACAAAGCAACAAAGCTTCATTCCCTGAAACACAAGCAAACATAGCAAGAAACTCTTAAGGAATCTGCCAAAAATTACTAGATTTATACAATTAATAAGTCAATTTACGTCAAAGTTTTATAGTCTAAACATAGCAAAAGGGTAAATCTTTAACGAAACTTCTCCAGAAAAGGAATTCAGTCCATAAAGCTAAGCTCTTTTCCCATAATTGAGTCAAGAGACCAAACCGCAAAGAATCCAAAATCAGAAGAAACAAACTCACAGGTCTACCAGAGAAACCAAATCATACATATACGTAAACAAAAAAAAGAGACAAAGAAACCCAACAAACCTGCTAAGTCCCAAGGCTCATGCTTGTAGATATCAACCTCCCAAATTGCATCGAAGTGTACAGGTTTACCCATAACGTTTATCTTCAAGTTATAGCTTACGACTTCCTAGTCAGTCGGATGAAAGCGAAACCGTGGAGAAAGCGAAGTCTGTCGCAGAAGGCGGCGAGGACTCAACAGCCATAGATTTTCAACCTATTAAAGAAAAAATGTACTTATTTCTAGGGTTTTTCTTCACTCAAAACTTCAGTAAATGAATATCGAAGAATGATGTTTTCGATTAGACTGAGAAGAAACCAAAGAGAGAAGCTCAAGAAAGGTACTTTCAGTTGCAAGAAATCTACTTTACTCTTTGGGATATTTGGCTTTATTATTATTATTTTTTCCAAAATCTTTTTGCAGGATTTTTACACGTAGACATAAATTTCATTATTGTAATAGGCAAACCGTAGCTTACTCATGTAATATCATAGGGGTATAAGGGCAACATTATCAATAGGTCCCCAAATGAAAGTCCCCAAATGAATAGTACAAGGACTCACAGGGACTCACCTCATTTGTCCCTTATTTAGGGACTTTTTCTCTTCTTTTTTCCTCGGTCCTGATGTTTTGTGGCCCCTCCCCCTCCTTAGGAACCCTTAAGGGACTAACCGATAATGTTGGCCTAATGATCCGATAAAATTCGATGAAAACAATGTCAATTCTAAATGTGCATATTGCTAAATAAGCTATTATGTGTATGTGTAGAGTCCAATTTCTCAAAAAAATATGTATGGAAATTACTTTTTTTTTTTTTTTGGCAACTATGGAAATTACTTATATAAAATAAATACAAATATTTCTAAGTAAAACCTCTAAAACATAAGCTAATCAATTTTTTTTTTTGTAAAAGCGGGGCCTAAGATTTGATGTTTATATAAGAGGCCTGAGGCCATTGCTTTTTTTTCGGATGGGTAAGCACGGCTCTGCCTCTCCTGCCTCTTCTTTTTCTTCCCTCTCTGTCTCCAGAAATTTCTTTTTCTTGAAGAACTTTTTTGGAATATAAATTTCTAATTTCTTCAACCCCTAAGAGTATCATCAACGGTTCAATCTGCATGTATATTACTATTTTAGTTTAATTTATCTATCTGATTTAAATTTAATAGTTAGAAAACAAAAACACCAGTAAAATATAGACAGCCGTAGAAATCATTTCTTCCCACTTCATCATCGATTCGCCTTAAAGAAACGTACCTCAATTTTTAGTCTTTCTCTTTCTTACTTTTTAATATTGTAATTATTTTTCTGAGAAATTTTTCTTCGGAAACCATCACTAATTATGCTCTAATCCCTAGTAATTTTCTTATAGTTTTCACATTTTCATAATTATAGATGTTTAATTCTTCAAATTAAATCACAGATCCTTATACTGTGTAAATATTTAAAGTAATTATAATTAAGAAGAAGTTGGATTTCGACAGTACAAAAAAAGTAGGACCTGAGACATTATTGGAAGTTCTTACGGTGAAGTTCTTAGCGAAATATAAAAACATGTCTCTTAACTTTTAACTAAAAAAACTAAGAACTTGCTCTTAAATAAGATATTTAAGAGCCGGTTCTTAGTTTTTTTAGTTAAAAGTTAAAAAACGGATTCTTATATTCCGTTAAGAACTTCACCCTAAGAACCTCTAAATAATCATGCTCTTCTTTGCTAATAAACCTAGTAGTGTAGGGCTTTTAATAAAATAATAAATATTTATCACCGTTCGATATTATTATGTTTGATGTAATGGTGTCTAATTAGAGCACTTCTAATGGTGAATTCTCACCGATTTTCCAAATATATATATATATATTTTTTTTTTTGAGGAGTCCACTGTCGAGATTGCTCTAAAAGCAACAACAATGGTAAATATCTTACTATGGAATTCTTCAATTATATATTTATGTATGTATATATAAGCATACTAAAATTCTTGAAAACCCAATAAATAGTATCCAAATTAGATATTATTGGTTGGGTTTCCAAATATTTGAATATATTTTTAATTAAACAATATTTAATATATATATATATATATAAATATTTTTTTCGTTTCAGTTTAACCATCGTTGTACAGTAAAATTTTCGTTTCAAAATAAGTGTTGTTTTATAATCCCAATGCAAACTTTATGTTTCAAAATTTTCGTTTCAATGATGTTTTATTTTAGAAATACACAAAATTAAATATATATTTTTTTAATTTGTGTACTCAAATCTAAAACGACAATTAAAATAAAACGGATAAAATATATAATTTAAGAATTTTATGGTAAAATACTACCATTGGAGTTGCTATAATGATTTCAAATCGTGTGAAAAAGGAGCACCGTCGTAAATATTTTTCAATTGATGTGCATGCACTACATGCCTCCCCATAACTTCTTATTTTTCAAATGTATTTTTGACCGTCAAAATCAAATGTGTAGCCCAAAAAGTAGTATCCAACATACGGTAGAACATCAATAAATTAATACTTAATAAATTAATAATTTATATAAATTAATAAATTTCGCCGGTCCCAACTTGGATCAGTTCAAAATTTGATACAAATCGATAAAATAATAAGATAATAATTTTTAAAAAAATTCTATGTAAATATATGGTCTCATTAAAATTATAAGTTAATAATTTATATGTATACATATTTTATATAAGTAAGAACCTATTATTATATGGTTTGTTTTATATTCACAATGGAATTATCTTTATATTTTTTTAACACTTAATATATTTTGATGAGATTTTGTATTATTCTATCTAAAACCACATTTAAGTTCTATGCAATACAATATATATTATATTCACCAAATAATATAATAAAATTAATATAAATATCAAATTTCAAAAAAAAATAACAATTAATGTCTATACACTAAAATCAAATATTTTTCTTATCTTAGGATAAATATATCTTAAAATAAGAAATCTAAATAAGGAAATTTTTGTAAATTAATATCTCTATAAATTAATAAAATTTCAAAGTACCAACATTATTAATTTATAGAGGTTCTACTGTATATGATATTACAGAAATTGAACTCTAAATTTAACTTTAATATCGTCATTCTTTTTATTATTTTTAATCAACTGATAAAAAACGCTGTTAAATTGATCATAAACCGATTTTTTTTTTTTTGAAACTAACCGAAAATTTTATTGTAGATGATACATATTACATACTTCAATATTATGAACCAGCCTTGTTATGTTGTGTAACTGTCCCGGCCTAGCCGTATTAGTTATAACCGGTTTATCTATGTTTTATCAAACATCAAGAACATTTAGGTCTTCAATTACAAAACACGTGGTCAGAAAAACAAAGCCAACAATCATAACACACACACAAATATATAACAAAAAAAAAAAAAAATCAATCTCAGGTAAATTCGTGTTGCCTGCATCATGAAAAATAAGAGGCAGAAATTTAAGCTATTTATTAATTTAATTGTAAAGTAAAAACGAAGAAGTAATTTATCTGTTTTTATGTAATTTTCTGGCGAGAGGGATGAACAGTCAGCTCCTGCATTGAATTTCACAAAACGAATATATATAAATTAGATGTTCACTAATACAATTACACATATCTATATAAATTTTATTTTTCTATGGAGAATGTTCAAATAGTATTCAATACCTGAGAATAACGAACGTGGTCGTTGTGAACATAAGATGTTTTAACGATCGTTTCCCATTTTGTAGATTCAAGAATTTCTTGACTCAGTTTCTTAGCACCAACTTGACCTAACACGACGCCGTAAGGTCTAGGGCTTACCGGCGGGAGGAGTGTTCGTCGGAGCCAAGGCCGAGTTGGAGTTTCTGGTAAGGGTGGCGTAGAAATCGCCGCCGTACATTCCGGCCATGTTTTCAAAAGGTTCCCTGACCTGTTGCTGCTTCTTCTTCTTCTTCTAATAACTTCCTCCGCAAGAAACCTCGAGTCGTGAATGGTCGTCCCTTGTATCCTCGACGGAGTTGAGATAGAGTTTCTAAACATTGTGACTTCTCCAGAATGTGAGTGATTAGGAAGACTCTCTCTTCTTGTTCTTGGTGTATACAGTTCTTGAGACTTGCTGATTCCTCTGTTTAACCTTTTGAAGCTCTCTGGTTTCTCCGGAGCCGAACGAGAGGTTCGGTACGGAGATATAAAACCGGAAAGACGCCTAGTTGACCAGTTTGGTAAACCGGTTTGTTCACAAGAATGATACAAACCCCGGTTTGATCCTGAAACCAAAGGAACCGGGTTTGAAATCTTGAATGAGTTTTTGGCACAAAGCCTTGGCAAGAACCCACAAGCCTTCTTGATAGTAACTTCAGGGTAGATTCGGTGATCAACATCATACTCATCATCCTCGTCGTCATCATCATCAATGTTTAAATCATTATAAAGACTCTGAACAATAGCGAAATGCTCATGTTCTGCGACTACTTGACTTCTTTGGCGAATTGCAAGTGCTTCTCTGTTTTGTAGGGTTTGCTTTTGCTCTGAAGAGCGTTTTTGATGTGTGAAAGCCATCGCTTTAGCAGCTGGTAAGAATCTCGACATCATTAGATCAAGACTTTCTCTAGACGACGCATCGTCAGCTTTCTCAACGTTCTTTTCGATCTCACTCACTCCACTTGTGCTGCAGTTAACGGAGAAGGTTCCATCAGAAGAACCTGTATACAAATCTTCTTCTTCTTCTTCATCATCGGTTTCTAGTAAACCTGATTCTTGAATCAGTATAGTCATGTTATCTTTTGGTTTTCCAGGGGTTTGTTCCCACATAAAAGGAACTGGAGCTGGTTCGGAGAGATGATCGAAGCTCTGGTCTGGTAATACAGAAACCGGCGTTTCTTGTTCTATTCTTAGGCATGATCGACGCTCTGGTCTGGTAATAACTGTTGTCTTGTTATCTGATTCACTTGAATGCTTTGTTTTACTTGAAATTCGCCTTATTGATGGTAATGGAGAATACAAATTCAGTTTCCTCCCCTCCATTCTTGATAAAGAAAAAAAAATTAAAGAATCAAAGTTATCAAAAAAAAGATGATCAAGGAGCAAAAAACAGGAAACGAACATGAAAAAGAGACCAGTCTATGTGTTTGAGACTCTGGTTGTTCTTATTAATAAGGAAAATCAATAGAGTTTATTGTGTATATAGGGTCGCCGAATGCTTGGGGCCTAGCGCCGAGATTGAAGGCTTGAGTTTAGGGAAATAGGAGATGAATGTAGATAATTAATTGTCAATAAAGAGACTTTTCTCTTTGATTTTTCTTTTCTAAAATCACTTTCTCAATATTTCTAGCTGAGGGAATTTAATGTAAGATCTTTAATATTTTCATTTCATATAGTTGAGCTTGATAACAAATCCCTCACACGAAAGATTTGATTGAAAACTAATGATGAGATTAACAACTAACTACTTTTGTTTTGCTGTTGGAAACTTAACCTGCTATGCATAGAAAATGACATCGATTTAGAATACAAGAAGATCAGAGACAAACAAATTTGCATTAGTGATTAGTGTAAATGATTCTTCAGGCAAAACGTGAGTAGTGGTTGTGTTTCAAGTTTCGACTATTTTTCCAAAAGCAATAAAACAAATGAAATAAATAAAGTACAAAATGAGAAAAGGAGTCTGACGTGAGCCAAATAAACACTAAGTGAAGTGGACCGACTTTATTGGTAATATAACGCATGTTCTTCTGTCCTTTTCCGAGCCACGCAACGTTTGATCATGTGCACTAATCTTCTTTCTTTTTT
The DNA here is from genome assembly GCF_000695525.1 of Brassica oleracea var. oleracea. Classification (NCBI taxonomy): domain Eukaryota; kingdom Viridiplantae; phylum Streptophyta; class Magnoliopsida; order Brassicales; family Brassicaceae; genus Brassica; species Brassica oleracea. The sequence goes on along the minus strand of NC_027754.1, from coordinate 41,137,140 downwards.
CTCCGAATACACTAAGTAATTGAGACGACCATTTGTTCAAAGTCTTTCGAAGAAAAGTCTCGACACTGCCTCGATGTATCATTAGAGAAATTAGCATTTTAATATTTTTATAGACAACAAAATTAAAATTGACTTATTATCAATTGTTAACTGGTTTAAGGGGTGAACACTCTTCAAAGTTCAAACGTCTGATTATTTGTTAACGTTTCACTAGAGATTGGCGACAACAAATAAATATATGACTTTTAGATTACATTGTTTGTATACATTGGAAACAGAACTTTCTCATTATTTAGAAGACCCATTACTCGAGAAGTCTTCCTTTCGAGCTCTAATACTTCAAGCTTTAGTTTACTTTATCAAGTGATGCACTACTACTACTAATCCAATAAGTGTTAAAAATTAAAAAAAAACAAGAAAATGGTATAATAAAAACATTACTTCATTCACAACTAGTGGTATTCCGGCGCTACGCGCCGGGTTCGTATATTATATTTTCTAATGAGTTCATAATTGTATTTTTGATCTATTTGATAGTGGTTAGTGCTAGAGTGTAAGTGGTTTTTACTAACCGATTCAATAAAAATAGAATAAATAGCTAATAATTACATCAAAGTAAATATATTTGAATTTAAAATATAAAGTAAAATTGATGTTCCAAAAGGAAAAAAATGTAAATGCATGTGTTTGTTTTGTTATTTTCTTGTTTGAAGGGAGATAATAAATTTGTTTATCCTCTTAGAATTAAATCCCTTTAGCTTCTAAATTTAATACATTACTCCATGTATTTCTTTTCTTTTATTTTAAAAAATGAAATATATTTAATTAAGATATTTTAGAAAAAAATTAATATGTACTTAATCAAACTGTAACAATATCCAAAACCAATATAAATCACACAAAATTAATAACTTGCAAAGTTCAAAAAAAAAAAAAAAACTTTCAAAGTTCAATATTCAAGAAAACAATATAAATCAAACAAAATTAACCACTTCCAAAGTTCAACAATTCAGACCGTAATAAAGGGAAATTGATTAATTATAACTTACAAAAACAAAAAAAAATCTGTGAAACTAAAGGAAAACATTTGTTTATACGGTATGAACCAGAATTATTTGTTTATATGATATGAACCAGAATTACACAGAGTACGGGATGCTTGGATCAATAACGTTACACTCAAGTCTTTGAAACAAAAATATATACAACAAAGGTCGCTTAGCTTCACAAAAACAATTTTTGGGTTTGGACATGTATATAGGATCTATGTATATGGTCAAACCGGTACCGAACTGGAAAGAGTCAATCTTTGTTGATCAAAGCCTCTTTCCTCGCAGATGTTTTGTCATGACACTCAGAAACACTATAAAAATGAAATGGATTCTTCGATACTCAAACTGCAGCAGCTTCTGTTTTGTTGATTCAACATGCTGATTCAGATTCTCACATCGGATACCTTCTTGGTTTTGAAGATTCTGATTCCGATTCCTCTTGGCTCTGTTTTGTTATTCATGCGCTTTTAAACGGATAATTGTAAAATTATGTGAATCTACTGCTTTAGTATAGTTATACTGTTATTATTATTAATTAAATAGCAAATTAACCATTACAAACACGTCTAAATCAGTTGCGTAGCCTCTATCTATCAGCGGTTTCTAATATAAAGTATGTTTTAATACTTCAAAGACTAAATCGCAAGTCGTCTGACCAATCAGAATCTGACACTTGGCAAAGCTTAAAAAAAAACAATTGATTTCTTTTTATTTCCTATATTTTCTGCAACTCGACCAATTATATCAAAAAAATAATAAAACAAAAACAATTAAAAAATTAAAACAGTTTATTTGTTCTCCACGTAGAATGAAAAAGAAAGTAAAAAACTTTAAACTACCTGACCATTACAGCACGATCTCAACTTTCCATATTACATCAACTTTAAATGAACACTAAAATCACTCTCATAACAGAGTTGTGGTTGTTTACAAAATTATTCCAAATAGTTTAATTTCTTCCACAACTGATGCTTGTGCTTTCCTATAATTTGATTTTTCTTATCTTCTTTTTGAAGAAAGATTTTTGATTTTTCTTATCTTAAGAATTTTTTTGAAGTTGCATCAACGATCGATGTTGTGTATAAAACGATTTTAAAAATGAAGAAGCGAAAGTTAAAAGATGGCTTCCGGAAATTCGCTGGTGTTCATTGGTTAGTGGTTCAGACGAGTTCCTATAGTTGTTTAGCAAATGAGTAAGTGATAAAGTTTTTAATTATCATCAGTTATGCAATTTTGAATTCCTCTTATTTTTGCAGAGGAGTAGTTCGTTTTCACACGACAATTTCTTCTTAGAACCAAAACTGCTAGACTGAAACTTAGTTCTATGTTTCAGATTGAAACAAAAAAGAGTGAGATGATGAGAAGAAGAGACTTCAAATATACTACTTATACTTCAAGTAGAGAATAAACTCCTTAATGACGCGCACGCACCTGCCCGTCTTCACCTCCCAGATCCGAATCGTCTCATCGAACGAACCAGACACGATCAGATTCGAGGGAGGGTTGAAGTTAACGCAGAAGACGAAGTTGGTGTGGCCTCTCAGCACCTTGAGACACTCGTAGGGAGCCCTAGCGTCCCAGATTCGAAGCGTGCAGTCGTCGGAGGCCGAGCAGGTGTAGTGCGAATCGGAGGACCATGCTAGATCGGAGACACCACTCGAGTGTCCTTCGTATCGATGGATCAGGGAGTAGTTCGTTGCGGACCATAGAATCATGCTCTTGTCCAGGGAGGCGGATGCCAGAAGGTTTCCCTCGTTGGAGTATTTCACGCACGAGATCGCCGCCGTGTGCCCTTCTAGGGTTTTCAGGTGACGGTAAGGCTTGAACGTCTGACTACCTCCGCTTGTGCCTGCGCTGTTACCGACTCCGTTTCCACCGCTTGGCATCGCCGTCGATGGATCGATCTATCTTTGTGGCCTAAGAAAATTCATGAACCAAATTCTGTTTTGAGACAAAGACAAATAAAAGAACGCAGGAAAAAAAAATCGGTTTAGTTAATTTTTTTTAGGTGCCACGTGGTTCAAAATGCCCCATGCTAGAAGGTGATGTGGAGGAAGGAGGAGAGAGACAACTCTCCTTTATTGTATAAGATACCAAATCCGTGTAACTACGTAAATATGAAGTCATGTTTTGAATCTCATTTGAATGCCTGCAAAAAAAAAAAAAATCCATCCGTAAATTACATTTCTACTTGAAAATTACTTTAGACATTTCCATTGGTCTAGCGTATCCTATGTTAATAAAAAAAATATTATTTCATACTCTATAAACGCACAAATTTGGTTAAAAATGTAATCATAGTAAGTAATGTTTCCATAATTCTTCTACAAAAATAAGTCTATACTGCTAAAACTTGTTCAATCTTACACTTGTTTTATAAAATTTAAAATAACATTTTTGTTAATAAAGAAAAAAGAACTTTTTTGTAGTCAATCTCATTTATAAATATCAACTAATATGTGAAAACTCATATATATTCCATAATTATATACGCAGTTAAAGAAATTAAACATAGCATAAAGTTACATAACAAACCTTCAATTAATTTTTTATTTATTTATGATGAAGCAAGTCTTCAGTCGTCATAATTGATTGTTTGATTGTTAGCTATTAACGAAGTGGCCAGGGACTAGAGAAAATACATTACAGAAAAGAAAATTCGATTTAATATTTTTGCATTTCTTTTCCTTTGTTTCTTTTTTTTTTTTGAAAACAAAAGAAAAGAGAAATGAAATTAGCATAGTTGACCAAAAATCCCTAAAATTGCGTGAATGAAAAGGTCAGGAGAATTTTGACCCAAAAAAAAAACAAGAGAATAAGAGCGTGATTAATGGGTTCCTGGGACGACGTTCTTAGCGAAATACTATAAGAAACTGTTTAATTTTTTTTGTATTTAACATATATACTTTTAACTTAACTAGTTTCTAATTTTTAATAGATTAATCTATTTATAGGTATGAAAATATAATTTAAAAATAGAAAGAAACTAACTTAATTGTTATTTTGAAATTTTGGATGCAACTTTTGTTAATGTAGAAAACAAGAGCTTGGCATGTATTTTAAGTGAATGACAAATAATTATGTCCATAATCTATACTATTATTTATGAAGTGATTTAGCTTATTTGTCATGATTTCTATGATTTTAGGTAATTTTGCTTATTTGTCATGTTTTAATTAAGTTTAAGCTGAGTCATTAATTTATTAATAGTTTTTAGTTGAGTCCATAATTTATTAATTTAAATAATATAACTATAAAATATGTAATTATATATATAGTTATTTTGATTTTGCTTATTTGTCATGTTTTCCATGATTTTAGTCAATTTTTCTTATTTGTCATGTTTTTATTAGGTTTTAGCTTAGCATTTATTTATTAATAATTTTTAGCTGAATCACTAATTCATTAATTTGAAAAATATCCGTAATGAATTTTCTAAATAATTAAAAAAGAATTTTGATTTAATAATATTTAAATCTATATGTTATATTAAAATTCTTATTTTCTTATTTGTCATATTTTATTAGGTTTTAAGCTTTTATATAGGTCATTGATTTATTATTAGTTTTTAACTAAGTATTTATTAATTTTCACAAAACCCGTAATGAATTTTATATATAATAAAACACACTATTTTAATAATATTAGATTTATATGTTATATTAAATAATTTATTATAAACTAATATAATAAAATTGTGAAAATATATTTAAAAATTAAAAGAATTTTTATATATATTGTGTTGTTATCTGAAAAAAATATTTTTTATTATAAAGTTAAAAAACTAAGATATAAAACAGTTTATAATTAAATATTAGTCAAACAAAAATATTTATATAAAGATATTTTCTAATATATGAGTGTTTTAAAATTTTTAACACAATAATAAGTACATAGTTTGATAAACGTTTTTTGACATATATAAATAATTTGATGTTTGATTTAACTATTTAAAATCATAAATAATAACTTAACTTGTCACTGAGTTTAATTTTTTTTTTATTTAACTTTAAACAAGTTTAAGTTTAATACGTGAAACACTATAGCTTTAGTTGGTGACCACTAGAAGAATGAAAAAAATGAACAAAATAAAAATAAAATTTTATTTGAGGAACTGAAAAAATAAAAAAAATATGATTTTTTGTTCAATTTGTTTCTTATCAAAATTGCATAGGAAATTTTTTTCTTATTAATTCATTCCTCCATGAGGAATTTAGAAGAAAAAAGTGGGATCTACCTTTCAATAATTCGACTAAAATTTCAACATAACTAGTATAAATTTTGAGGAACAAAGAATTCACCATAATTTTTTTCCTTCAACATGTTCACCAATTAGAGTTTTGTAATGCCAATTTTTAGATTAATAAGACATAAAATAATAAGTATTATTATACCCGCATGTGCGGACAAAACACCTAGTATATGTATATTACCTGATTTTGAGCTATTTGTAGCATTAATATAAATATTCTGAATAAAATTTGAAAAGTAAACTAGAAATATATGGTTAAGTATTTATATGTATCTTCGGATATCCATTCGGATTCGGATATTACCTGTTCGGGTTTGGATATCTAATACTCCCTCCGTTTCATATTAAGTGTCGTTTTAAAGAATTTTTTTCGTTACAAAATAAGTGTCGTTTTCTATTTTTAATGCAAAATTTATTTTTCTATTGGTTGAAATATGGTTAGGTATATAGGTAATAGTGTTTTTTATAGGAAATGTACAAAATTAATTGTTTTCTTAATCCGTGTGCCGAAACCTAAAACGACACTTATAATGAAACATAGAGAGTATATTCTAATTCAATACCTGTTCAGATATTTTGCTATTTTCGTTCATATTTTGGTTCGGATTTGGATATACCCCTAGCTACTGCATATCAATACAATACTAAAAGGGGAATACCCTGAGTAGTTAGAGTGTCCACGTCGACAGTAAAAATCAACCAATAGGAGAAGAGCTTTCTGCCACGTCAGATGCTCACTTCTGTCATTTGGGCTTCGCGTTTCACCGGCCCGTTAACGTTCAGAATTGAGAACCAAACTCTATGTTTCCTGTTATGTCTGAATCGTCTTCTTCTTCAACGATCCGCCGTCCCCTTCCTCTCAATTTTCGACCTCTCCTATGTCCTCATCTATGTCTCTTCCTTACCTTCCGTTCAACGTTTATATCTTAGTCTATACAATGAATCTTCAGTTTACATTTAAAGCATTAACTCCCACAAACTCTCTGCCTCCCTCTTTAACAATCAAAGCATTAGCTTTGTGCGTATCTAATCCGAAAAATATCTCAAACACTAAAAATATGAGAGGATTGAGAGTGGAATCAAGTTTCACCAACACGCTCTCTCAGTTATGTTCTCTGAAAAAACCCTAAAATCTTTCTTCGAATTGTCTTCGTGTGATGATGTTGTTGTCCAATTAGCCATCCGCCACTCAACCTTTAATCACTCTCTTCTCTTTGATTAAAAAGGTATTGTCGTCTTACACTATCAAGCATCATATTTTTCGATCTCTATTTTTTTTTTTGAAAGACTTATGAATTTACTCTTCCTGCAAAAATCGTTGATCCACAGATCCATTCCTGGATCAGTGTTCATTTTCCGGAATCAAAACGCTTCTACAGTTTTTTTTTTAATTTGTGAAAATACTTCAACATATTATAATTTTTATATGTGTTGTTTCTTTCAAGCTGAATAGAAGACAAAAAAAGACGAGAGGATTCAGTACAACAAATTATTGCAACTTCTGCCACATGATCAGGTAAACATCATGATATTTTCATGTATGATAACTCAGTTCTTTATAATTGTGGTAGTCTCTAAATTTGGATCACTATGTCTCTCTCTATAGTGAAGCATAACACATATCTGAATTTATTTCTACGTTTGTTTCAAAGAAAAAAAGCATTACTTGGGAGTCACTCACCAGTAGTGTAATCAAGCAACAAATTTTGAAACTCTGAAGCTAGGCAACCCATATGGCTTTGGCTTTGTTTTTGTCTTATAATCTGGTGTTCTCTACAGCTCTGCTCGAATCATCTAAATACAGCTATGTCACAAACTAAAGTGTTTAATCATGACAGATCAGTCCCTAATTTAAGCATTTTCCTGATGGTTTTGGTATTTCTTACTTAAGAAAAATATGTTTGAGCACTTGCCCTTCCAAAAAGGTTGGATGACTTCTTGATTTCAGTTGTGCCGTGAGATTTCAGCTCTGGCGTTTCTAAACTTGGTTGGATCTTCTTTTCCTCTTACGAAGATCTGTTGAGAATTGATTACGAGATATAAACCCTGCAATCAAGAAAGAGTGAAGACAGTGATCAGAAGAAGAACAACAACGATACGAAGAAGAGAATCAAAGTCTAAAGTGAAAGAGAAAGAAGAAGATAAAGTCAACTTAGAGTCAAAGAAGGAGGCAGCCTTGCATTACATCTCTGAAGAGTCGTTAGTCATCTTAAGAGGTTAGTTAATAATTTAACTGAGTAAGTATAACTAGGAGATGATCAGAGAGTCGTATGAGAAGAGTTGTTAGAACAGTGTTTGAATTGCTTGCAAGATTTGTCTAAAAGCTAGAAGTATTATTAGGTGTAAGCAAGCATGATTAAAGTCAGTTAATTAATCTGCTATAAAGAGCTAAGTATTATTTGTTGTTGTAGAATGTGAGGAAAGCAAGGGAAAAGCATGATTGTTGCGGGGTTTTTTGAGTCGAAAAAGAATCATGGTAACGAACTGATTGAAAAGTTGGAAGCTGGTATGCAAGATATGCTACAGATTGTCGAAGATCGGAAGAGAGATGTTGTTGCTCCTAAACTGAAAGAGAATCTCCAATATGTTGGCGGGTGAGTTTACTCAAAAGTGTAATGCACGAGAGACAAAAAAGCCAATATGGTTTTGGATTAGTAAGGAAGCTGATATACTTGCTCATTTAGACCCTTCTTGATGACTGCAGCTGAGATCTTCCTGTCATGTGGCGCTCTGCAGAATAGAAGAGGACATGGTCGAGGGCTTCCTCTATGAAGTCCCTGAAGAGTATATAAACATGCCTTTTCTCAAGAGAAGTGTACATGAAGGCCAAGATCAAGGACAATCCCAACCTTGAGGATTGTGTTTTCCACATTGTCGTCGATGGCTATAACGCCCCTGTTACTGCCGGGAACTTTGTGGACTTGGCGGAGCGCAATTTCTACAATGGCACGGAGATCCAGAAATATATATATATATATATATATATATATATATATTGTATATGGGAAATTTTTGTTAATCAATGGATGAAGATTTTTTGCAGCTGATGAGTTTGTGGTACAAACAAGGGATCCAGACAGTCATGCGGAAGGATTTATAGATCCAACCACAGAGAAGTAAGGACAGTTCCTCTTGAGATTATGGTGACTGGGAAAAAAACGCCATTTTACGGTTCAACCATAAAGTAAAAGCTTACACCCTTCTGACAATATATTTATTCATAATAATAATAATAAATTATCATTTGTTAATTTGGTTGGACATGTATTGGGTCTGTACAATGGCAATGGCTAGAGAAGTGAGAGTTCTTACTCTTCCTTAACATTTGAATATATATAT
>NC_027754.1:41126599-41127395 GCF_000695525.1 Brassica oleracea var. oleracea | reverse complement strand
ATAACTAGGAGATGATCAGAGAGTCGTATGAGAAGAGTTGTTAGAACAGTGTTTGAATTGCTTGCAAGATTTGTCTAAAAGCTAGAAGTATTATTAGGTGTAAGCAAGCATGATTAAAGTCAGTTAATTAATCTGCTATAAAGAGCTAAGTATTATTTGTTGTTGTAGAATGTGAGGAAAGCAAGGGAAAAGCATGATTGTTGCGGGGTTTTTTGAGTCGAAAAAGAATCATGGTAACGAACTGATTGAAAAGTTGGAAGCTGGTATGCAAGATATGCTACAGATTGTCTAAGATCGGAAGAGAGATGTTGTTGCTCCTAAACTGAAAGAGAATCTCCAATATGTTGGCGGGTGAGTTTACTCAAAAGTGTAATGCACGAGAGACAAAAAAGCCAATATGGTTTTGGATTAGTAAGGAAGCTGATATACTTGCTCATTTAGACCCTTCTTGATGACTGCAGCTGAGATCTTCCTGTCATGTGGCGCTCTGCAGAATAGAAGAGGACATGGTCGAGGGCTTCCTCTATGAAGTCCCTGAAGAGTATATAAACATGCCTTTTCTCAAGAGAAGTGTACATGAAGGCCAAGATCAAGGACAATCCCAACCTTGAGGATTGTGTTTTCCACATTGTCGTCGATGGCTATAACGCCCCTGTTACTGCCGGGAACTTTGTGGACTTGGCGGAGCGCAATTTCTACAATGGCACGGAGATCCAGAAATATATATATATATATATATTGTATATGGAAAATTTTTGTTAATCAATGGATGAAGATTTTTTGCAGCTGATGAGTT
>NC_027754.1:41109549-41126499 GCF_000695525.1 Brassica oleracea var. oleracea | reverse complement strand
GGAACCCGTTAACCAAATTTAATTATAAAATTTATTTAAATAAATTTAAATTATATAATTATTTTAAATTTATTTAATAATTTAAAATTGAATATTCACACTGCTCTACTAATCATCCTATTAAACAGTTTAGCCAAAACATATGGCTCCTGCAACATACTGCTTCTATAGTATACTGCTATTGCTTTATCATTTGCTCTGCCAATCAAAACTTAACTTAATTACTGATATAAATTTCAATACGCATAAATAATTACCTTATAATGAATATTTACATTACATATTAATTTTAACGTATACGTTAATTGATTGGTTCATTCAAGACCCAAAACTGGCGAAAATATAATTAAATACATATAAACATTATTTAGAAAATTTTTCCTTTGTTATTGACATATAATTAGACTAATGGTGTAGTTAATAGCGTGTCTATATATTTACCAGTTTAACCGTACATTTTAATTGGAGAAAGAAAACAAACAAAAATCAACAGAAGACTTTTAAAGTATATGAAACAAAAATTGAAAATAGCAATTTTCTGCAATTAAAGAATAGGGCAATAAAATTGCAAAAATACAAGATAAAACAAAAATATACACAGAAAGAAAAATTTAGTAAAATAAAATCATAATACAATTGTGACAACCCATCCCGTGGGAACTATCCACCCAGTAAGCCCTAGGTTCACAGCCCTGCAGGGCACCGACCCTAACCCCTCGATTATGAGTTTTCTCTCACTCCGTAATTTGTTGGTTGGGAGAGTTGTTAAAGGGTGAGGTCCTGGGTTCAAAGTCCACCAACAACCTAATTATGGAGTTAGTGAGAACTCATAAGAGAGGGGGTGTGGTCGATTCGCTGCAGTGCTGTGAGACTGAGGTTTACGGGACGAGTGGTCCACAGGACGGGTTGTCACAATAATTTCCATAATTGATAGTGATCAATTACACTAAAAAGTCTAAATTTACAACATACACAGTTTTATTTACATCTTTAAACCTATTATCTAATTAAAATGATTCTAAAAAAAATGCAAGCATGAAGAGTTAGAAAATATACGATAATATATAATACATAACGTTAAAAATACGTAATCACTGATCACTAAAAATAATGTTAGTAGTAATAAAAATGACATGACAACACATTTATTAAAACTATAGAACGGCACGCAACAAGGTGTTGTTAAATATACAAACTACAATTAAATATGCTCAACGCAAACACACATAAAAATGAGACATCATATTTGGATATATTTAAATAAATAATTTTAATTATATTATATTCTTGATAATTTTAAAATTACTTAAAAAGAAACTAAATTATTAAAAAAATAATATCCAAATAAAACTAAAGTAATATTTTGCAACATCAAAATAATAAATGAATAAAAATATATTATGTTAATAAAATAGATTTTAGATTTTAAAGACTTCTAATTCATGTAATATTACAAAATTCAAAATTTGTTTATTACAATTAATATTTTACCATTAGATATATTAAAATAATATTCTAGATCGATATTCAATTGTCAGTTTTCAACTATTACACGTAAAAAAATATTATTTAGTACGCTTTTTTTTAAAGGAGGTTTTATATTTTAAGTAGGTTATTGGAGTAATTTTTCTTTCCATGAATTTATTCGAGATGAGATTTCAATCTTTTAAACTAAGATAATTTATGTTCTATACATAATTATATTTTTTTACATAACTCTAAAATCTCAGACTTGATTCTTTATATTTTATTAGTTAATTCTGTTACATATAATAGAAATACTTACTTCAAACTAAAAATATAAAAAAAATCAAATTTAAAAATTAGTTATATATAATTTAGTATAACTAATTAACGTCATTACTGAGTATTCCCCAATTATTAAATGGTTTTTTTCTTTGCTACTCCTAAATTCCGGTACAAATATCTTTTGACAATTAAGGGTCTGACTGAATAGGCATTATAGAGTAAAACTGTGGGATAAAAAATTGTAATTACTCTTAGTTCCTCTATTTTTTATCAGTCAGGTGAAAAAAAAGAAAAGAATTTTACTCCGGTTCTCGCTGGAAATAATAATTACTATTTTATCTCTTCCTAAATTGTGGTAATATTTTCTCTCTTCTTTTAGCAAGAGAAAACTGGAATAATGCATAAATATATAATTATATTAAATTGAGTACTTTTGTTTACTTAATATACCACTAACTTTGTATTTCTTTTTCCTCTCAATTACTTTGTATTTCTCTAATTTTATTACTCCAACATTTTACCAATCACACCCTAAATATCCTACCAAACCGATTAAAATCTACAAATTACATATATCACTGTTATATTTATATCGGTATACGGAGGCAAATAATCATAAGTTTTATATATCTAAAAATATTATGAAACTATAGTCTGGTCTAGTTTTGGAAGTTTGCTGAAGCGATGTTTTGAGAGCCAACTATAGTCTATAGATCTCATTAAAAGCCAAAAGCTTTTGGGTTGTCCGATTTCTCCGCTTCTCTAGATTATTGTTTGGGTTGTCCGTTCGTTGATTTCTTCCCGACGTTTCTCCTGTACACCAGAGTTGAGTTGTGTACTGTTTCAGATCTTTTTTATTGGGCAATTAATAAATTTTAATTTTTTTTTAAACATTTCCTAGTCACTAAATTTTTCTCTCATTCGATGTTTTTTTTTGCGGAGGAGACAAAAAAAGAGAGGCCAAATTATTTCTGCCTTCACAAAATCATACCGTGGGTTTATTTATTTCCTACCCATATTCGAAACTACGCTAGGCGTAACGCGTGCGGTCGGATAGGACCTAGCGCCTAACCAATTAATCGGAGATTACACGCGGATTAATCGGCGATTTGTTTTGGTTATATATGATATAGTTATACCTAAATTTAGTAAAGACAGTGTGGTGTAGTGGTCAGTTTTGTTCTCATTTAACTTGGCAGCCTAGGTTTGAATGTCAGGGTAGAGCCCTTTTTATATATTTTTACGTTTTTCTTTAAATGAAGGGTAGAATTGTTATTTCGGTTTCGTCTTCTTCCCTAGTTTTTTTTTTCCTGCAACTTTATAACGCAAGTTTTTTTTTTTGGTGCAAATGTTAAAATTCATACCATTTTTTTGAGTTTTTACAATGTTGCAAAGTAACTTATTACAAGGAGCACAAAATAAAAGAGAGAAATAAAGATCATACAACGAGGTTAACTAAAAGGATCAACAAACCAAAAGTACAACTCGAGCAACGAATGTGCCTGAGAGGGGTCCCGAGGAAAAGAGAGTAGCCTGTCACGCTGAGAACGATCAACCAACTTGAAAAAGGCCGGAGGAGGAAGAGACACATTTCTAAAGATACGAGCATTACGCTCCCGCCACAAACCGTAGATTATCACCTGCAAAATCAGCTTGAAAATCACTTTAACCTGAGAGGAATAAGGATCTTGAAACTGTGAGGACATAAGCACTGATGCTTGGAGATGAGCAGGAGGTAATGAGATAAAACGCCCACAGAACTTGTTCCATATCTGAACCGCGAACGGACAGTCAAAGAACAGATGGTTGTGGGATTCAAGACCATCAGCACAAAGAACATAAGAATTCGGCACTTGTAAACCCCAAGACAATAATCGATCTCTTGTTGGTAATCTAGCCAACATAGACAGCCATGTAATAAAGGAACAACGAGGAATTTCTTCCTTGAACCACACCACTTCAAACCAAGAAACAGTTGGAGAAGTAACTCGCAACCTGTCCCAAGTAACACGAGTTGAAAACTCAGAAGTAAAACCACCAGATTGACCCCTCCAGCGGTAGGTATCAGAACCATTGGAAGGAGAAGGGACACTAGTGGTTGACAAGACAACCTGTAACGTGACCGCTTCTTCTGAACGGGCTGATGGAAAGAACCAGTTACCATTTACCACTGCCTCAGATACAGAAGCAGAGATAGGAATCTGGAGTTGACGGGTGCCTGATGAGCCAAACATAATGCTTAAAGGACCCAATTCTGTCCAGTAATCATACCAGAAGGATGCATATTGACCATCACCCACAGTACATCTAAGAAATTGGGGTATGAGATTCTTGAGCTGCAACATACCACGTATTGTAGGAGAAAAACATTGAGAGTCTCGCACAAGCCAATAATTTTGATCACGAAACCGGTTATGGGACAGCCACGCAACCCATAAAGATCCGGAGTTAGAGAAGAAGTTCCACAGTCTCTTCAGTCTAAAAAACAAGTCATAATCTTCAAGCCGCCTGAGGCCAAGACCACCCTCCGTTTTCGGCCTACATAGATCAGCCCAAGAAACTCGGGCTCCAACAGAGGAAGAAACCCTATTCTTCCAAAGGAACGATGCACACATGGAATCCACCTTTGCGTAGAACCGCTTAGGAAGGACGAATACCGAACTCCAAAAGTTCACCATACCATAGATGACAGAGTATATGAGCTTCACTTTCCCCGCAAAGGAGAAACATTTAACAGTCCATGAATGAAGCTTAGAAGTGATTCTCTCTAGAAAAGGTTGGAGAGTAGCCATGTTAATCTTTTTTGGGTCTAACGGAAGCCCCAAATACCTCGTTGGAAAGGTCTCTCTCCGAAAACCCGATAAATCAGCCATGACCGATGCTTGAATATCAGGATATCCTCCAAAAAAGATCTTAGACTTAGCATTATTCATATACAAACCAGACCAAGATTTGAAGGTAGCCATAACTGATTTAATACCATTGATAGAAGTCCGAGAGCCATAAAAAAAACCAATAAATCATCCGCAAAAAGCAAGTGAGTAAGACGGGGAGTGGAACATAATGGATGCAGCCGAAAGGAGTTATGTAGCTCAGCTCTGTCCAATAACCTAGAAAGGACTTCCATAACCATTATAAACAGGTAAGGAGAGATAGAGTCACCTTGCCTTAACCCTTTCTTTCCTTGGAAAAACCCAGCCAGCTCTCCATTTATAGCGACTGAAAACCTCGGGGAGGAGATACATTCTCTAACCCAAGTAGTAAACATCTGCGGAAAACCTTGAGCTTGGACAAGCTTAATGATGAAGTCCCAACAAACGGTATCAAAAGCCTTTCGAATATCCACTTTCAGCATGCCACTCTTTAAACAAGCATTTTTGTTATAGTCTCTGATCAATTCCAAGGCTAGCAGAACGTTTTCACCTAAGCTCCAACCCTTCAAGAAAGCTACTTGGTTTGGGCTAACACATTTCTTAAGGATCGGTTTCAGCCTATTAGCAATTATCTTAGAGATAACCTTGTAAACCACATTGCAGCAACTGATAGGCCTATAGTCACCAAGGGAGCATGCTTCTGGTTTTTAGGAATCAAAGCGATGGATGTTGTGTTCAAGTCTTTGAGCAATTTCCCATTCCTGAAGAATTCACCCACTGCAGCAACTACATCACTCCCCACAGTGTCCCAAGACGCTCTAATGAACTCCACAGAATAACCATCAGGTCCTGGGCTTTTGTTTAGCGGCATAGAGAAAATGGTTCCCTTGATTTCGCACTCGAGAACATTTCTGCAGAGATAAGCTTTTTCCAAATCAGAACACCGGAAGGGAAGAAGATCCTGAATATCCGAGAGAGAGGCCAAAGACTCTGGCATATCAGTGGTTCCTAATATATTCTGAAAGTAAGCAGCTGAATGCTCCTTTAGACCTTCCGTAGTCGCAATAAACCTGTCGTCCTGATCCCTCAAGAAATGAATATGATTCCTAGTGGCATGCTGAGAAACGGTATGATGGTAAAATGTTGTATTACGGTCACGAACGTCCGCCCATCTCACTCTCGATCGTTGTCTATAAAACTTATGTTCCGCATTAAGAAGGATATTGAGCTGAGCTCGCTGAACATGCTCCTCCCTTGCAGTTTCCTGATCTGAAGCAGTGAGGAGAGAACGTTGGAGATTGTCTACCACTGCAGACTGCTCCTTCACCCGACGAGAAATACCACTATAATGACGCTTATTTAAACATCGCAAGACCCCCTTAAGCAATTTTAAAGAACGGACCAGCTTGAACTGATTAGTCCCCACAATGTGATCAAACTGCCAACCTTCATTAACCAACTCCGAGTACTCAGGATGGTCAGTGACATGGTGGAAAAATTTAAACGGTTTACACACTCGACGAGTATGAGTCGGGAGCCGAAATAAACAAGGGGCGTGATCAGATTGATCTGGATCCAAGAAATCAGCGTAAGAATCTGGAAAAGAAGAAGCCCACTGGTGGTTAATAAAAGCATGATCAATCTTAGTAGATATGGGGTTAACGTCCTGATTGTTTCGCCATGTGAAAGGGAGACCCTTGGCTTGTGCCTCAAACAATTCTGCCTCCTTAAGAGATAGATTTGTATCCTCAATACCCGAAATATCCACTCTAGCCGAGAGATGGTTGGAATGATGCTCTGATCTCAGGATCTGATTGAAGTCCCCGAGCACTGCCCAAGGACAACGAGAAACCGGCGTTGTCGTGTGCAAATCGACTAACTCCGTCCAAAGAGAAACCCGATCCTCCAGTAAATTAAAACCGTAGACAAAAGATACAGTAATATTCAGATTTTCTGCTGGAACATGAATACCACAAGTAACTGATTGAGCTGAAGCCTGATAAATAAAAATAGAAACCCGAGGATCCCAAACAATGACAATTCTGCCTAATTCATGCTCTGCAAAATTTCCGAAAAACTTCTACCCCCGGGGAATAGCATGTACTATACGATCTTTATTAATCTCCAAAATGTGAGTTTCCAAAAAAGCTCCGAACAAGGGTTTATGGATATTAATCCAGCCCTTAGTCATAGTGTGGCGTCTATCGTTGTTAAGCCTTCTTACATTCCACGCAAAAAACATTATTAATGTTGGATTTAGTGTTTAGTGACCTTGCGGCCAATCCTCCTACCACGAACTAGGGTGAAAGGTTTTTCAATCTGCTCTGCCTCATCAAAGTCAGGATTAAGAGGTCGGTTAGTGTCTGAATCCGAATCCAAATCCGAAGCAACACTAGGATCTTGGGCTTTAGGACTGTGAACATCAGCAGGAACAATCTCTGAACCTAGAGCGCCAACGACAAGATCACCAACCAAACTTACTCCTGAAACAGCGTTACGAAGCTCCTCCTCGGGACCATGGGCCACCTCAGAAAGAACAATACCATCAGACCCAAGAAAATCCTGTAGACCAATAGAACGAACAGAAGCAATAAGCACATCACTGGCCACAGAAACAGACCTCTCCGAGGATGAGGCCATAACAGTCGAACCCTTCAAATCTACTAACTGGACCTTCTTCACATTATTGGCTTCCTCCGTATTGGAAGAAGGTTCTTCTACAATCTCACCTGGTTCTAAATCATCATTCGCTTGTGGACTTTGACTAGGTGGAATATCGACAACAAGCGCAATACCTGCAGACAAAATACCATCTGGAGATGAATCAGAATCCAGCGTAAGCACAAATTTTGCAGTGAGGTCAGCCGGTTGATCATCATTCAGAGGTATTTCAGAGCTTGGAAGGTCATGTCTTGAATTTGATCGCTTACGGGATGATTCAGCATCAGTTTTCCGGCCAGAAGAAGACTTTGGTGAGCCCGTAGCCACACCCACACGACAATCATCCTTATTGTGACCATACTTCCCACAAATCATACACTTAATTGGAAGCCAAGGGTAGGATACATCTATAAGAACCTCCCGTCCATTTACAAAACCAGAGACAATAGTATCTGGCAACCTTTTGGTAAGATCCACTTTCACAAAGACCTTCGCCACCTGAAAGTTTTGCTTTCGCTGTGTTTCTGGTGCCAAAGCAACCGGTTTCCCTACAGCAATAGCTAACCTGTTCAAACTCTCATCATTAAAGAGAAGATAAGGAACATTTCGCATCTCAACTTGAACCACAACAGTAGAAAGAGGAGCTTCTTCGGGCGTAAAGTCAGGGGACCATGGAGAGACAAACATAGGAACACCCGCTATATTCCAACAGGAGCGAGCTAGCAAAGCTTCACGAGTTCTCACATTGATAACCTTTAGCAGGAAAGATCCTTGGCCAAGGTTATGCACAAAAATACGAGGACCCGATTTAGTCCAAATCGCATTAAGAATTCCAATGATCCTGCCCATTGGAGGAACATCGTTGTGAAACTTTGCATAAATGAAATCCTTGAACTCTTCTTTAGCTGCCTGAATGTTCTCATCAGGGATGAGGACGAACGGCGCACCAGAGGTATGCTCAGTCGGACTTCCCATCTCCTTAAGCTCCCTTGAAGACTTGAATAATGAAGCATAATTTCTGGTTGGAGTAACACCTGCAGCAGGGGCACCTGGAGAAGATACATGAGCAGTATATGCTGGCGAAGCATTTACAAGCGGGGGCGAATCTATGATGGCCTGGAGATGAGATTGAACACCCACTACAGCAGCAGTAACAGGAGAGACAGAGGAAACGGAAGCTACAAGCACCGAGAACAGAGGGAATTACCTTTGGGGAAACAGATCCGGAGGCAATGGTATCTGAAACAACACTAGCAGGACCAGTGAGAGAGATTACAGGCTTAATCGACGCAAACGATGCGATTGGTGAACTGGAAGGAACACTTAAACAACCCACCGGACCTACAGATCCAGAAGCTACAGATCCAGAAGCTACACCATCAGAAGCAGCTCCAACAGAAGCTGAAAAAGATTTACTTTTCTTTCTTTTGGCTAAGGTCGAGTAACTTGATGGCTCGACGAATCTAGAGACTTTGGATGAAACGGCGAACGGCGGACGAAATTTCTTCTTCTTGGCAGACATTGGGACATGAGAGTGTGGAAAACAGAAAGGAATGGGAGCGATTGACGGCCGACGGCGAGGCTGGAGGCCCACCGACAGAGAAACAAGGGTTGAAACTTTATCGCTTCAATGGTCGCATAGCAGGAGAGAGAAACCCTATTACCGACTTATCTTTTCACAACTCCAGAGTCTCGAGTTCCCTTTATAACGCAAGTTACGCGGCGATTGTATGAATTTGACGATTTCTAAAGCCGTTTTCTTCGTTTTTCTTATTTTTTTTGCCTAAACTTCATAGATCTTGAGTAGATAATTTGATTTTCAAGTTGAAATGAGTGAAATTTTTAGGGTTTTTTTCCAAATCCGATTTTTTGAACGCATAGCTTCAATTCGCCACGGTTACTCACCGTTTAGCGATTTCTCGGCTGCTAAATCGGCTACGTGGCCGAGTTTTAGAACAGAGTTTCCTATTAAAACAAAGGGCCAGTGAGGCGCATCTAAGGCCAATTTATTGTAGTTTTATTTCAAATCATTATGCTTTTTTTTTGTCATCAATCATTAGGCATTTTGAGTGACCTATTTTACTATTTTCCAAAACAAGTTATAAAATATAAGTTTCAGTAACATAATATCCCCACTCTTAATTTAGAATCAACTATTAAATATCACATAACTTTTTAAAAAGGTTTAAAAAAAATATTTTTTGTCTTTTTTAAACATACGCGAATATAAATTTAAAAAGAAAAGGAAAATAATGAAAAAAATAAAGAAAGACACTACAATGTTAAAATCTTATTAGAAAGGTTGATAATCTAAAAAGAGAGTAACCAATTTCGTAAAGAATAAAATTAAAACACCAAAACCGACAAATCTCCCAAAATCTTCCCGCCAAAACGGACACCACGTCGACTACAACCACTTGCGGCCAGAGAACTAAAGAACTCTATCTTTGCATGCCGCTTCCAAACAGGAGAAGTTCTAATCTACAAACAAAACGAACCACCACCAACCTAAGTATGACTTCAAAACAACCATATCAGAAGTAGAAGAAGAAAAGATAAATATGGGTAGAGCGAGCTCATACGGGGACTAAAATCTATTATAGACCAAAAGGCCAACAAAAAATCTACCACATCCTAAAAAATCCTGTATGGGGACTAGTATAAGGTAAGTTACCTTTTTATCCTTATTGAAATGAATAAAAAAGAAATTAAACAAAATAAAAACAATTAAAAAAATTGATGTATACGATTCTTTTCTTCTTCTCCGACGTCTTCAACTTCCATGGTGATGGTGACAGCAACGGCAAGCTTGAGTCGTAACGATGGTACGTGCTTCAGTTTCTGCCGGCGTCGTGCTTTGCAACTCATAGACAAACTCCTCCTCCGTCACAGATGCAGTCCACGTGAGATCCCAACCCACCGCTGCCGGTTCTCCTATTGAAGTCGTTTATGTCATCGCTGTGACCTCAGGCCCTCGCCACCTACTCCGCTAATCTTCGATTCAATCTATCATTCGATCATGTGTCAGGATTAACAGATTCAACCTACTCCGCTAATTTTTGACTCAATCTATCATTCGATTCAATCGTATGTCAGAGTGATCCTGTGACCAACTCTTCATTATTTATGTCTTTGGTCCCTAGCTTTCTCGCTTCTTTTCATTTGACCCCAAACTTTCTGATTAATAGATTTTGCTGTGATTCCGTCCCAAACTTTTTAATTGTGACCCGTTAAATATAAATCAACATATAAACCAAGTTTAATATGATGTTATAATAAGCTATATCATGAAATTTCGCTAGGAGTGGATTATAGAGGATGATACAACTAGTACATTCTTAATTATTTCAATTTTACAGTTAAAGTACAATTACATGTAATCTGGTACAACTCAAAAATAGGTATAACTACGCGTAACTTAACATATAATACTTGTACAATTTTGTATTATGTACCAAACATGTAATACTGGTATAACTAGTTCAACTTCTTCATTATAAAAAAATTAAAAATTTCATTTGGTTTTCCATATAAAGAAACAATCAAATGACCAAATTGGTGTGTGTTTATAATGGTCTCTCCTAACAATTTTAAAATTTTAATGTTTTTTTTGGTAATTATTACACTATCTCAAAAGTTTTCATGTTCCACATACTTTAAATGTTTGTCCACTATATTTTTGAAAAACATACACCGAATGCATTTTAACCAAATTAATGATTCGATTATATGTGATATCAGATAGGTAAACATGTAGAAGTAGTACAACTGGGGTATATTTATTTTTAATGTGGTACAACTAAGTTTTTCAATTTCACTGCCAAAATACAACTATGTACAAACTTGTACAACCCAAAACTTGGTACAACTACATGTTATTAAAAGAACGTAGTTGTATCGGTTAAACCAGTCATACATTTTTTTTTCCGTAGTTATACTGGTTATACTATTTATACCGATCATATTAATCTACTTTTCTTTTAATTTTGTGTCTTTTAGGCTTTCATTTTCTTGATGGAGGTATTTTTCTATTGATAACATTAAAATCTTTTCCAAGTATGTGTAATGTCTATATAAAATCATTGGTATGTCATCTCTTCATGTCGAAATATGTAAGTTTCACCATGTTTTTATTGTACATGTGTTTACAATTTCTTTATTTCATATCTTATTTTTTTTATCCATATAAAGAAAATAGATGTTGGGGTGGGAAGTTTATCATCCAGTTTTTACACCATCACATAAGTTTACATGATCTACCTTATACTTTTAAGGTTTGTTAACTTCTTTGTCCACATAATTTTTGGAAAACATACATGAAATGTATTTTAACAAAATTGATGATTTCATTTTATTGAAGCAAATGCATGTACACATAAAAGAAGTGGTACATCAGAGGTAAATTTAAATTTTATGTGGTACAAGTAGTTTTCTTCGATTTCAATGCCAAAGTACAATTATGTACAAACCGGTACAACTCAAAAACTAGTACAACTATGTACAAACAGTACAACTCAAATACTAGTACAACTATGTTATTTCATCTACGATTAAAACAATTATTTGCAAAAAAAACACAAAAATCATACATCAAACTCAATCTTTTTCTTCTTTCCGGTGACTCGCGTTTTTAGAGCAATGTTTGAAAAATTTTCTGGCTATGCATCTAGCTTTTTGGCCTCAAGACCAAAAAGATGAAGATGAATTTTTTTTCCGAAAATCGTACAACTAGTATAACTAGTATAACTAGTACAACTTGTAAACGTATCAATTTCAAATCAAATATTATTAAAAATATACTATTCATATATTTGACACATGCATGCGGGGTAAATGAGACCAATATGTCTTATTGGTTCTACATCATTCTATTTTCTAGAATCTTCATATGCCGAAAACAATAAATAGATAGAAATTATTATACATCTCATAATTAAGTGATGTCATTTCATAATTTCTCAAAGCCATGTCATCTTTTTTGTGAGAATGAACATGGTGATGATACATAAGAAAATCAATTTTCAAATAATATATAGGAGATACTCAATATGTACAAGTTGTACTAGTTTGAGTTGTACTAGTTGTCCTAGTTTGAGTTGTACTAGTTGTACTAGTAATACTTTGCGTTCTTCATTATCTTGGATATCGGATGGAAAAGATGAAATTTGACTCTGGATAAGATATAATTGATTAAACATGACAATGAGTTGATCGATTTGAGATAAGAAAGAGAAAATTAGTGGATGGTTGAAGAAAATTTTTGATTTTGTATTATGGTGGAGGAACTATGAATGGAGAAAAAATGGGGAAGAAGAAGGAGACTGGGTCGGATTTTGGGTCTAGATCTGGGTCGGATATTGTGTTGGATAGTAATGGCAAACTCCTTAGGTTTTTCAGTTATTTAACATAGATTTCTATTCAAATTTAAATACAAAATAAATAAATAAAAGATGAGTTTAATTGAGATTTTTTGGAGACCAAGTGGTCCATCTCAGCATTTGATCATCTATATGGATAAACCGATTTCACCGATTCAGAATCAGTGTTTCGATTGATTTAGTCTATACCCCACAACTGAGTCGCCTCCACCGCCACCAAGAAACTCCTCTTGGAAAACTTTCACTCATCGTCTTCAAATCAAGCTGCAAAGAGAGAGGAACTCCATCGATGGTTCCTAGCGGAACAAACCTCGTCCCCACGTCTTACCTCCTTCTTGGAACAAAAAAACTAACCGTCATGGATCAATAATGGAAACCGAAGCAAAGCAAGAAGACGCGAGTCCAGATCCAATCCTCATAGATTTGGACCGTGGAGTCAAGACAATAGAAACACCGTACAACTGCGGCTATACCAGCGACACCAAGAGCACCAGAAAACCGAAGAAAGTACCATACAAAATGGGAAAAAAAAAAGAAAAAGATGAACCTTCTGAAAGCACCGGCAAAACACAACTGCCGGAGAGACAGCACAGCACAGCGAAAAATTATCGCCTGTCTTTAACAAAAAGAAAGAGTTTCAAGAGAAAGAGAACATGTACATTTTTTACATGCATAACTTAGAATAATTTAAATAGCACAAACTTAAAATAAACTATGGAATATAAATAGTTTGATTTATATTGTAATAAAAAAAATATGACTCTATAAGCTTCTTTATTTTCCACTACGGAGCTGTTCGTTTTGGATGGCTCATCTGAATGAGTTTTACAAATTTAAGCTTAATTTTGAAAATCAGATCTGGATGGAGATGAGTTTGTCAAAATGGTATAACGTCTATTATACCCCCAAGTAATTAACAAATTGCAAACTCAAACCTAATATCATTTTATCACTCATGAAAAACGACAAAACCACAAAAAATATATTTCCACCACAACTACAAAACGCATTTTTCCGACAAAACCACAAAACACAATTTTTGGCCAAAATAGCAATTTTCTCGTAAAAATCTACTTCTCGCCAAAACAGATTTTTCTGTCAAAACCACAAAAATACACTTTCACATCAAAATATGTTTTCCCGCAAAATTGTCAAAACTGCAAAACACGTTTTTCCGCCAAACCCACAAAATCCCATTTTCCCGCCACAACCGCAAAAACACGTTTTTCCGCCAAAACCGTAAAAATGCGTTTTAACGTCAAAACCGTAAAAACGCGGGTTCTCACCAAAACCGCAAAATCGTAATTTTCCGCCAAAACTGAAAAACACGTTTTCCGCCAAAACCGCAAGATCACATTTTCCCGCTAAAACCATAACTCGTCAAAACCGCAAAATCGCATTTTCTCGCCAAAACCGCAAAATCGCATTTTCCCGCCAAAACCGCAAAATCGTATTTTCCCGCCAAAACCGCAAAAACATAGTTCCTCGCCAAAACCGCAAAATCGCATTTTTCCGCCAAAACCACAAAATCGCATTTTTCCGCCAAAACCGCAAAATTGCATTTTCTCGCCAAAACTGCAAAATCACATTTTTCCGCCAAAACCGCAAAAACGCATTTTCACGCCAAAACCACAAAAACGCGTTTTTCGTCAAACCCGTAAAAATGTGTTTTCCCGCCAGAACTGCAAAATCTCGTTTTCTCGCTAAAACCAAAAAATCACATTTTCCCGTCAAAGCCAAAAAATTTTAACATATGATTAAATCAACACAAGAGTATTTTGTTAATTTGTTTACTAAACTTATTTGGATGAAAATGAAAGTAAAGAAATAAACATAAGATCCATCTAGATGATTCATCTAAATGATTCATCTAGATGAGTCATCTGGATGGACAAACAAATAGTTCCAAAAATCTAAATGGATCATCCAGATACATCATACAAATGAATCATCTGAATGAAGATGACAGATGGTACGGTGAAACGAACGGCCCCTAGAAAGTTTTTTTTTGTTGACAACGTCGTAGAAGTTAGAACCCTAATTTTCATGAGACCGACATGATCCGAGAAAACCAAAATATGGGCGAGCCGACTTGATAGCTAATCGATACTCGTTTGTAACTAATCAAAACTTAAAAGCCAGTAAAATAAAGAAACAGGGCAATTTGGAATTATACTAAAAAACAAGCGTATCCTAATCAGTGGCGGACCCATGATTATTTTAAACCTGGGTCAGAAATTAAATGGGTTTGAAATTTAGATTAAAAAATGTTAAAAAGTGGTGTCAAGTGGAGGTTGAACCCTGGTTTAGAGGTGCCAGTCGAGGTGCCAGTCGAAGTCAAAACACTACCAGAGCTAACAAAACTCAGTTGTACTAGCCTAACAAACCAGATTTATAAAGTTTAAGAGGTGTCAGCTGACCCCCCTTCCTTATACATAGATCCACCTCTGATCCTAATAAGCTACTATCCTAGCTAGTACTCCTAGCAGAATCCAAGCCAAAACTATCACATACTATGGTCTATGGGCCTATGGCTAATATATGGCTACATTTACTTACACATACATTTTAGTCTAGCCTAGGTGGCTAGGTATATTATCTATCAATTTCGCATATTGTGACAGCAAGTATATCTATATGTTTGAAAGCGTCGGCATATACTTAATAGTAATGCTCAATAACATGTTGGAATGTAAAATTATATTATTGACCTACTTGAAAACATGAGTACCAGTGTATGAAAATTCATCACGATGCATGCAACGTACAAAAATGTGATGCCCGATTAATATACACTCTAATAGCTCATACAACAAACAAACAAAAAAACTACATACATTTTGTGATATTTTCTCCCTTCACTGAATCATTTCATTTTGAATAGCAAATTAGTATAAATATACTTATAGACACGCATATATATAGTGGGGGCTTCCAATAACCTATGATTAGGGTTAATGGCAATATAAACGATCAGACAGTTTTGATTGAATCAATCACTACTATTCATCTGATATTTTAAGTTTTTGGTCTAAGTTATTCAGAGAGAATTATTCCAATTAAAACAGATCATATGAATCTATAAAAACAAACTCATAAAGAAAGAGAGCATAAATTTAGATTACCTATAGAAAAGATTTATATGAAAAATTATCAAGTACTGGACGACTAATTAGGAGTAGACGAAGAGTTTGCAACATCCTTCTTGACAACAACTGCGTCGTTTTTGATCTTTCTCCTCTTCTTCTTCCTGTACGGAATCCCACGAGCCTTGGCTTGAGACTCTCTCACTTCCCTCAAGTGAACTCGGAGAGACCCGTTTGCAAACGGGTTAGTATCAGGTGACCCGCCACCGTGTTCTTCGTAAGCAGCTCTCAATCGTCCGATCAAAGCATCTAAACTTCCCCAAGCTTGTTTGAGAGGACACGTGCACGGTCCTGGTGGATCGGGTTGTCCGAAGAAGACACAAGCTTGTTGATGTACTTTGGTTTTACCAAACTGATCTAAGTACCTGAGGAAGCATAGCACGTGCGTGTAATCGAACTGGGACATCAACAACGGTGGATTCTGCGATTTTAGGTATTGGATGAACGTGTTCCAATCACGGCGTTTCTGTGACTCGTAGCGGCTGAGCGGTTGCTGCGGTTGCAGTTGAGGAGGAAGCGGTTGCTTCTGGTGGCTGGAGGAAGAAGATGGATGTTCCGGTGGATCTTTCGTCGTCGATATGCGATGATCCGAAGACATTATTAGGGGTTTTATCTTCTTCTTGTTTTGGTATTATCTATATTCTATTTGATTTATGAGCAAATTGAAGGCTTAAAAGCGACAATAAAGTAAAGGCAAGAAAGAGAGATGCGTACTGAGAAATAATGGAACAATGAGAGAAAAATATTGAAGTATTTACGAAAATTACCAATATGTATAAAGTGGCGATAATTTGTATTCATTTTCATGCGAATACGCAAACCCTTATCTTATTTTATTTGAATACCATGCATGATATCCAGGACTGATGATATCGTTAACTTATTTAATCAGAACTAGATCCTGACCGGCGCGGATATGAATTTTCAGTTTTTAATTATTTATTTTATTAAATGATGTATTTGTAATATTCGTTCATATTATATTCATTAAGTAAATATTTTTTTTGCATCTTAAACTATCTATTTTTTTACGAATGTGTGATATCATATAAAAATATTAAAAAAAATGAGTATAAAGTTAATTAGATAATTTTAAAAACAGAAATTTACTTTCGTGTGCAGATATCATATAAATAATGATCC
>NC_027754.1:41105773-41109392 GCF_000695525.1 Brassica oleracea var. oleracea | reverse complement strand
AAAAAATACATTTACAAAAATATTGTTTGAAAGAAAATTCATCTCTCTTTCAAATATAAAATGAAAATATTATAATTAAATAATAAAAAATATAAATAAAAACCATAAATTTAGCAAATGACAACTGAGTTATATTATGCTAAAATTTTCTTTCTAACAATTTATCAAATGACAAATGAGTTATGAGCAAATAATACCATATAATTTTTTTAAAAATAGTCATTCTTAAATATTTTTTGAATAAATAATTATTTTTAAATTTAATCAACTGATAATAATATCCGTACAATTGTCTAAGTCAAATTCTAGTTTTATTGATGCATGTTATATATTAGTGCTGCATGTTTTAGGTAACATTTTAATGATGCACGTTTTTAAAAATCTCCATTATTAAAATTATGCACGTAAGGATAACTCATGAGTGTTTTTGGTTGATTAATTGACATTATGTTCAAATTTATTTAAGGATATTTTTATTAAGATAACTGAAAAAGACAAACAATAAAATATGAAGTTTAAATTCATTTAAGCATATTTCATTAATGTAACTGAAAAGACAAGTAATAAATTATGCAGTTTTATTCGTTTCAGGATATTTCATAAATGTAACTAAAAAAGACAAGAAAAAAAAATTAATTAATGAAGTAAGAACATTTTCAAATGAGTAGTTTTCTTTTAATAATATAGATATATATTTTTGTAAGAAACAATTGTTTTGTTTCACATAGGGTGTCTTTACCGGAACTGAAAATATCAAATATACCACACTGTTCATTTTCTTCTGTATGCACTATTGCAACTAAGTAATGATAACTGTTTAGACATAATACAAATTTATAGGAAATTAGTAAGTATCTCTAATCCAAAAAATTGAAATAACTGTAAAGCAGACTGCAGACACTTGTAAATGAGATTTACATCTTAATTACTCATTTTAATTTCTTAGATAATGCGAACTAAAGCTTTATCGTTTTAGAAACACCAGATATCTATCTATATATATCTTAATGATCAATCTATCTAGTCTGACAAATGAAGAAAATCTATTAAACGAAATACTATCCTTTTTCATATACTACTTTATAGATGTTTCATTTTGTTGTAGTTATGTTCACACGTTACTTTCTTTGTCATCATCCTACAAAATAGTAATGAAAACAATTCAAATATCGACTTTGTAATAATATATACAACTTAATACGCATTATTATTATTTTAAGAAAAAAGAGAATATATATTGAAGGAACCCGTGAAAAGGTGCTCTCGCTCTTTTTTATATACTTTCTCCGTATCATTTTAAATGATATTTATAATTTATAATTTTGTTTAATAAAAGTTGTGATCAATTAAAAAATATTATATTTTTTTATTGGTTAAACTAGTTTTTTTTAATGCTGCTTTTATGTAACTAAAATAAAACTATATAAAATTTTGTATTTTTTTAATTTTTGTGCAAAAACTTTGAACACCGTTTAAAATAATATTGAAGAAGTACAATTCTGTTAATTATCTATTGGTCACTGATGGGGCTATTACGAACTGTTATGATATCCTCTTTCTTATGATATACTCTTCTTTTAAAATTTCTTAAGAATTATTTGTTTAAGCTATCCATTGTACGACATCAACCCAAATCAATCATTAGTGGTTTTAATAAGAATTATTAATTAATTTCTCCAACTTGCTTAGTTTAGTGGCTATTGTTGAATCATATATTAGCCTATTATAACTTTATGTATATGATATAGATATCAAAACAATAATATTTGTTACAGTAATAATGTAGATGGATGATTGTGAACGTACTCGTCATCAGGGGCGGACCCAGCAAATTATAAAACATGGGGCACATAATGAAAAAAATATTAAATGTAAGGATATATAAATATTTTAAATAGGGCACATAATGTAATAACCATATAAAATAAGGGTATTTACCTAAATTTTGAACAAAAGTCTTTAAAAAAAAAAGAGTGTGGCACGTGCCACACCCTCACCTTACCAGGGTCCGCCCCTGCTCATCATCATCCCTACTCGTAGCCAGCCCCGGCTCTTACCCATGGCAACATGGGCATTTACCATCGGTCCATGGGTCCAAAAATTTTTTTTTGGTTGTTTTAAAGATTCATTTTAATTTGTTAAATTATCAAAAAGATTCATAATTAAGTAAACCTAATTTATTTATTATACGACAAAACAATAAAAAATCTGTACATTCACCATTAGTTTTGAGATATTTTTTTCTATTTGTTTTAGGTAGTGTTTTGAAAAACCGGACCAGATGTTGATTTGGCATTGTAACTAAATTAATGGTCGGACTGGTCCAACTGGATTTTAAATTTTAATTAAATTTTATATTAAGTAACTATTATATGTATAACGTAAAATTATTTTTATAAAATTTCATATAAGAATCTAAAAATGATATGAAAACAAAAATAATTTTTTAAAAAATAATATAAAATAATGAAAATAATTTATTTAAATAGATACTTAGAAAACAATATGAATTTTTTATGAAATATTTTTAAAATTTGCAGTTTAAAAAAATACTTGAATTTGAAAAATAGGATTTTAATATCAATCTTGATCACTGGTTTTAGCGAGTTTTACCGGTTTTTGACCGGATTTGCCAATTTAACTCAAATCCGGTTTTTAGTATAACCCGGAACCGAATAGATGGCCGAGTCACGATCCGACCGGCCGTTTTGGTCCATCCGGCCGGTTCGGTCCAGTTTTCAAAACACTGGTTTCAGGTCTTAGAGTTCTAGTTAAAAGAAATGCAGTGAAGAAAATTATAGAAAATATTTATAAAATGATATATATTTTGTGTTTCGCTCAGGGCTATCATATTGGTTAAGACGACACTGCTCGTAGCAATCTATCTATATATATAAAGTTAGCTTTTTCTCTTCTTATGACAAGTGACAAAGGGGTTTGATGACATGTGTACCCATGTATTTTTGTTTTTATATTTTAGGTCCTTCTTCTTTTACACTATTGCAATTTGGCTTAGTACTTTCTAATTGTGCACTATTATTTTTCTCATACTAACCATTATTATGTGAAGCTTTATAATATATTTTATTAGTCAATAAAATTGGAGATGAATAAAAAAATAAAAATAGATTTTAAATATTTTATTTATTCATAACTAAAAATAACATAAATTTTTACTATTTTATTATTTTTATTAATTTTCTATTATTTTATTTACAAATTATAATTTATTTTACTATTAAAAATCAGAAAATAACTAAACTAAAAAAAACTAGAGTAAGACACATAATCTAAATTTAAATCTCCACAATCACAAAGAAAAAATAGAATAATATAGTAACACTTACTCAATAAAAGTCTGAAACACAAATGATCGCGATCAAGCACCAATCCAAAACACCAAAAAAAGGATTGAGAAAGAATAATCACTGGACCAAAGTCACCACAAAGCAGGAAAACACATGCATAATGCACAACCACCAGGTAAAATATATGAATCACCTCACAAACAAAACAACCACATATAAGGAGCTCATGCCAACGAAGAACCACAAAGCTCTGAATAGAAGAGACCAAAACACCAAAAGACTAACTCCACACACCTATACCAAAGGAAGCA
>NC_027754.1:41101592-41105283 GCF_000695525.1 Brassica oleracea var. oleracea | reverse complement strand
GTGAGCCTTTTCCGGTGGTGGTAAGAAACACCGCATACCGGAAATGTAAATAAATACATAGATGGTGACGGCTCAAGTTAAAATATGCGGAGACGAAAAAAACATCTTATTAGAATAATGTTCAGTGTTGTTAAAAAAATAATAATGTTCAAAAATGTGAAAGTATGAAATACAATTTTGACGCTGAAACCGTTAATGTTAGAATCAACAAATGCTTAAATTCAAAGTGATTGAAATTCAATATGCTTTACATTAGAAACTCAATTCACCACTAGCAAATACTACTATACATACAACAACACATTATTGAAAAGACGAACACATAATATATTAATCTATAACCTAATACTACATAACACGATAAAATATTAAATTATGCTCTTCACAAATAAATACTGACCACATAATTACATCATCCAAAAATATCATATTTAACCATAACAAAATAATATTCCGCGCAATATTCCGCGCGGAAAACCTCCTGGTTATCGATAACACTTATTAGTGAATACTAATTAAACATATTATTTTCAGAAGATTTCAAAGATATTTCGTTTTTTTCTGGAACAACTATTCCGTTTTTTTTGTGTGATTAGTACAAATGTACGTTTCATATACCGATATACGTAATTACGTATAACTGTAGTGTTATCATACAAATATGAAGTATATAGTGAGTTCGTATTCATATATTATACATTAGCAAAAAACTAAAACAACACATCTCTTACGATGCAGTGAGTAATTAATAAACAAGAATATTCAAAATTGAATGTAAAACGGACAAAAAAACTTTGGTGTTTCATTTTGGTATACTTTATTATTGTTACGATAGAAATTATTGTCACTATTACATGTAAATACATGCTCATGAATTGAAAATTTTAAAGCTAAAGTAATAAATTAAATAAAATAGTTAATACAAGTTGGCTTAATTGATATATGCATATAATAGACACTCCAATTGGAAAATGAGTAATAGAAATTTGGTGTTGGCATAAAAAAACTATGGCTTGGTCCCGCACAAGAAGTAATTTCACTGAATAATTTCGAAGACATAAATACCTAAAAAGCATGAAAATAATGAAATAAAAGAGAAGACATAATAATTAAAGACAAGCATATTATTAATTTGATACACACATTTAGTACCATTTGTCGGGAATAAGAACCTGGCAACCGGTGAAAGATTAAATTCCGGTGACAGAAGAAGAGGAAGCCGACGGAGAAACCCTAAAAAGCATTGTTGGACAAGATTTTGTAAGAGAAGATCTTGTGTGGGGCAATATATCTTTCGATATGCTTTTGTTAACATCAACAAACTTCCACTCGATACAAAAAGACAAACAAATAAAAAACTTCACGTGGGACTTGGTCCATATGTTTTTTCACCTGAGATCATTTTTATGATCTGGCAACTGTAACTTTTGTGTTTCTAGTTTTGTTAGATGCTAAAAGCATGAAAACAATTAAAGACCGTTTGTGTTAGTATAGTGCCAAATGTTTTCCTTATGTTAACAAGCAAAAAAGAACACAATCGATGGAGAAGCGCAGTCAAAGTTAATGTTTTAAATCCATACACAAGTCTGTGGAAACAGCTTATCAAGAAATAACAAAGAAATGTTTTTAGTTTATTTTTGACAAAGGAGAAATGTCGTTAGATTAAATATTTAATTTAAAGTAATTCAAATTAATTCAATCAAGGAACTTTTTGGAATTCTTCAAGACATCCTCAACTTGACTTGTGATCTCTCTAATTTCTCTTTTAAGCAAATTTCAAGGTCAGACAATGTTCCAGCAGATACTCTTGCAAAAAGAGCTCTGTTTGGTCTCTTTCATGTTGTGTAAGAACTCCCTCTTTTAAATAATACAATTGTCGTTCAAAAAAAATTTTAAAAGTAATTCGAAAATGATTCGGCGAGTCGTTGATACTGAATATTTTAGTTTTGTTTAGGCTAATTAGAAAAAAACTATTGAAATGAATATATGTGATTCCATGCAAAGGGCTAGTTTTTTTTTATTATGTTGATAATAGCAAAGATTTTTCTTTTGGAAAGTTAAGTTGGGTTTGGTAATGTAAAAATGCAAATTACTACAATATGTAAACTAATAATCGTAAAGAAACTAGGTCAAATTGCTCCGGGTTAAACAAAAAATAATTTGACAAAATACATAAATACTAATATAAAATTTTGGAAAGAAAACAAATTTGTAGAGCCAAGACACTTTAAAAAAAATTGTAAACGTTCCATGTTATGTGATTACAACATTTCAAAATCTCAAATTACAATTATATATGTTTTTGTTGTTCATCATCGAGGAAAAAAATCCATCTCTTTGTTATGTTGTTTCTCTCACACAAAATAAAAATAAATTGACTTGTAAGAGATATTATTTTTGTTGTTGTTGAACCTAAAATTTTCTAAAATCAATGGAGATTTTAGACTGTTCAAAGAGTCTATAGTAGCACTTCGAGAATGAATTATAGTAGAAATTCTATAAATTAATACTCGATAAAGTAATAAATACTATAAATTAATAAACTTCTCATGTTGGATCAGTGTAAAATATGACACTATCCGATAAAATAATAAGATAATAATATTTAGAAAATTCTTTGGTAATATAATATATGGTCACATTAAAATCATAAAATAATAATTATCATACATATAAATTTTATGTAAACATATAAAATTTCTTTTATTGTCTATTTTCTTCAAAACGAATTTTATCTCTAATTTTACTTTTAATTTTATTGAATTACATATAAAAGTAAATTTGTATTATATAATATGTATTCATCATATGGATTTAGAATGGTAGTTATATTTTACTAGCCGAAATACCGAAAAACCAAAAAAACCGAACCAAAACCGAACCGATATCCGGATTGAACACCCCTATCATCATGCATAAGCTATATCAATACTCTAATAAAAATAGTTAAAATTCAAATCTATAAAATCTAACTAATATATAATATCACAAAATAAATATTCTTTTTATTTTCTACACAAAATATTTTTTTTTGAATAAAAAATCTCAAAAAAAATTCTTTTAAATTAATAACTCTATAAATTAATAAATTTTCGTAGTCCCAGCTAAACACTTTTGTGTATGTAGAGTGATGAGTAAAGATCAAGAGATGATTAGAGTAATTTGTATGAGATTTGGAGATTAAGAGAGACTGAGAGAATAAAGAACAAGAGAGAATACTCAAAACTCCATTAATTGTTTTAATGTCTCAGATACAAGTTATATATAAAGAGATAAGGCTGATACAAAGGGGATTTCGAAATCCATAAGCATGTGGAGTCAATGGACAGGCTGGAACTCCTTTTGAAATGCTTGGCTGTGGTTTCTCACATGCTTGCTATAGTAATAAAGCATCTTCTCCTTTCCAGCACCATACAGGCTGTCAAAGTGCACCCTTATCCTCTCCTTATCCTCTTCCAATCGTATCTATTAGGATAAGAAGGGATTAACATCAGGTAGACTCCATTTTAACCCATCCTGGTAACTTCTCTTCCTTTCACTCAGTTACCACAGTAAAACTAAAGTTACTGTGGTAAGTTCCCAAAGTTACTGATTGCCCCAATACTCTTCCTCTATCAATGTATCCACTCCTTATCACCTCATCTCAACACTCCCCCTCAAGCTTGACCATGTAGAACAAGTCAAGCTTGGA
>NC_027754.1:41098455-41099766 GCF_000695525.1 Brassica oleracea var. oleracea | reverse complement strand
TGATCCTGGGATAAGTCTATCCCCAGCCTTTCCAACACAATCCTCAGAGTAGCTCCTCTCTCTGATGGTGCTTGGGACAGATCCTCAAGGTCCTCCCACTTCTTCTCCTCATAATATCCTTTAGACTCAATGAACTTCACATCTCTGGATACCCTAACCCTCCTGGTTATTGGATCATAGCACTTGTACCCTTTTTGAGTAATTGAGTACCCAATGAACATAGCTTTGTTGCTCTTTGCATCTAGCTTGTTCCTCTGCTCTCCAGGAACCAAGACATAGCACACACACCCAAAAACTCTCAAGTGATCAATGTGTGGCTTGGTCTTGTTCAACACTTCAAATGGAGACAGATTCTTCAAGACTCTAGTCGGCACTCTATTGATGAGATAGCAAGCGGTTTGAACAGCATCACTCCAAAACCTCTTAGGCACATTCATATGGAACATCATTGATCTCGCCACCTCCATCAAATGCCTGTTCTTCCTCTCTGCAACCCCATTCTGTTGTGGTGTGTAGGGACAGCTTGTTTGCTGCACAATCCCATGCCTTGCTAGATGACTCTTGAAGGCATTGAGGAAACTCAGCAAAGGAACACACGGCTTGAGAAGGATGCTCCACAGCCTGGGCATTGTAGTACACTCTCGTGTTTACCCAGTTGGAAGGATCCCTCTTTATCCTTGTGCTCCTCCTCAAAGCTTGAACCTGATCTTCAGTTTGTACACTCGCCGGCTCCACTTGCTCTTCTTCTAAACTGGCTGGTCCGACTTGTTCTTCTTCACTAGACTGAACCTCATCCACTTCTCCACTAGACTGAACATTGTTCTCAACTTCTTGTGATGTATCTTGATCATGAAGACCTGAATCTTCTTGGTTTTGCTCTTGCTCACCAGATTCAGTTCCATTCCCCCTCTCATGATCAAGAGGGACTGTTCTTGCTGCTTCTTGAGTTTGATCGGGAGGTTCTCTCCTCCTGGTTCCCTGATCCTGGGATAAGTCTATCCCCAGCCTTTCCAACACAATCCTCAGAGTAGCTCCTCTCTCTGATGGTGCTTGGGACAGATCCTCAAGGTCCTCCCACTTCTTCTCCTCATAATATCCTTTAGACTCAATAAACTTCACATCTCTGGATACCCTAACCCTCCTGGTTATTGGATCATAGCACTTGTACCCTTTTTGAGTAATTGAGTACCCAATGAACATAGCTTTGTTGCTCTTTGCATCTAGCTTGTTCCTCTGCTCTCCAGGAACCAAGACATAGCACACACACCCAAAAACTCTCAAGTGATCAATGTGTGGCTTGGTCTTGTTCAA
>NC_027754.1:41031880-41097986 GCF_000695525.1 Brassica oleracea var. oleracea | reverse complement strand
AGAGAATAAAGAACAAGAGAGAATACTCAAAACTCCATTAATTGTTTTAATGTCTCAGATACAAGTTATATATAAAGAGATAAGGCTGATACAAAGGGGATTTCGAAATCCATAAGCATGTGGAGTCAATGGACAGGCTGGAACTCCTTTTGAAATGCTTGGCTGTGGTTTCTCACATGCTTGCTATAGTAATAAAGCATCTTCTCCTTTCCAGCACCATACAGGCTGTCAAAGTGCACCCTTATCCTCTTCTTATCCTCTTCCAATCGTATCTATTAGGATAAGAAGGGATTAACATCAGGTAGACTCCATTTTAACCCATCCTGGTAACTTCTCTTCCTTTCACTCAGTTACCACAGTAAAACTAAAGTTACTGTGGTAAGTTCCCAAAGTTACTGATTGCCCCAATACTCTTTCTCTATCAATGTATCCACTCCTTATCACCTCATCTCAACACCAGCATTGTCAATTTATAGAGCTTCGACTGTACGCTGAACCTTGGACTTGCGCCATCTAAACCTCCTGTTTTTGCTGAACCGAAATCTGTAAGCGAACATATATTGAACGAGATCAACCAAGCTAGTGTTCATGGTACAAGAGGAATCATCGAGCAAATCAGTTCAACTGCAAATAGCTAACTTCCATTAGTTGTTTCAACCCCACGTCTCAACAACGAAGCAGCATGCTAAAGTCATTCTAATGGATCTCTCTTACTTTCAGAGCACTGCAACATCATTCGAAGTCTTTGGCTTAAGTCACAAATAACTCATGGCTGGGTTTCATGGAAACTCTGCTTCAACTAGCAAATATGAGTCCATACTAACTACTGGCTATGGTACCCGTCCGTGATTGGCCACCTAATTAACCAAAAAGCAGTCCGAGTAACGAAGCAAACTCAAACGTTGTTCTGAAGTAAACGCAAACTGAACCCGTTGGGTACTTATAGCTAGGATTTTATCCGAGATCCAGATTTGATGCGAGATCCGATCCGGATCCGATCCGAAAATACGGATATCCGGAGAGGCCGAATCCGGATTTGGATAGTAAAATGTTAGATCCGTCAAAGCCGAATTCAGATCCGGATATCTTGATTTTTTACTCCGGATATCCGGATCCGTAAATTTTATTAATAATTATTTCAAAAATAGTAATATCTATATATAAAAACTAATTTTATTTAATAAATTTTCATTTTTATAATGCTATATATAAATTTTATGTAAATTTTGTAATGTTATACATAGAAATAATTAAAAACATTATATATCTTTTTTATCTTTAAATTATTGTTAATATTTTATATATATTAATATTATTTTTTATTTATTTTAAGGATCCAAATCTGGATCCGGATATCCGCCGGATATTATAATTTTTAAAAGGATATCCGACACCGGATATCCGCGAACCCCGGATCCAGATAAGAATTGTAAAATTACGGATCCGCCGGATAAGGATCCGGATCCGAATATCTTAAAATTGTCTGGATATCCGATCCGTCTCAGGCCTACTTTATAGCAAAACATTATCATTTGCATTAGTCGCAGATCAAGAGCCTCATGAGAGACACACTATATGTATATGATGATAATTTAATTTGTTGCTTGAAAAAATATAATAAATATAGAATTGCCGCTTTTTTGTATTTTTATCAAATTACGTTTTCTGTATACAAGAAAGCAAATAATAGATGACAGTTAAATAACGATCTTGAATTGGTACAAGTCGTCATCATATTTAGAAGATGACGTCAGGGACGATTCCAAGCTCCTTAAATGCGGCGGGACAATCAGCTAACGGCGTCTTAACCATGAAACCAAGGGGGTTAACGATACGTGTCTCGTGTGAGACGATACCGTCATTCGCGGTCAGACTAACCTTAGCGGCGTTACGTAGGTAAGCCTCTGTGCTGACGTCGCTGCAACCACTGTCTGGTGATTGGAGGAGAACGAGCTCGCAGACTTCCTCCTCGTGGTCACCGGTGACTTCCATTTTGTAGCTTCCTGATTTGTCCGTCACGGCTTCTTTAGTCAACGTTACAGTTCCGTTTGTTCTACTCCTGCACTCTAGCTTCACTTTCGCACCTTCACCCACCAAAACAAAAACGAAACAATCCAATTATAGAAAGATGAGTAGTAGTCCATTTATGAAATATAATATTTTACAAAATAAATTTTTCAATGTTTTCAATGCATTTTATGAGTAAATTATAAATTTCAAATTTTCATGTTTTTTTTTCTTTATATGCAAACACACACAAAACATTTAATTTTAGGAGTATTTAATAAGAAAAATAAAATAAAACAATAAACAGCTAATTTTATTTTTCTAAGAAAAAAATATAAATTATTTATTTAAACATATTGCAACCAAGATACAAATAATTTACAGAATACAAATAATTATAAACATAAAGTTTAGGAAATTTTACACTAACATTTGAAAATATCATTGAGTATAATTTTTTAAAAAAAATCTTTCTTAAAATGTCAAATAATAAAAAAGAACAAGTATTGTTTATTTGGGTTTCGACAAATAATATACCTTCAAGGAATTGGCTGAGGCGGGTAACGAATTGGACACGGCAAGTGTCACAGTAAACCGATCCCTGGATTTGGAAACTGTCAAAGTCGTCGGCGTCAGCGTTGGCAACGCCGGCGAGAGAGGACAGGCACACGGCCGAGACAAAGAAGAAGAAGATGGCTTTGGTCGCCATTTGTTTTGAAAATGTTAAAGATTCTGATCTTGTTTACTACCACCTCTTCTCTCTTATTACCGTTTTCTTTGTTGAAAATGTTTTAGAGAAGAGGACAACTAATTCACACGATCCACAAAGTTGTGTGTTTATACAACATAAACCATTTGTTATTTTTAGCTTATTAAAATTGTTTATTTGTTAAATTAACTAATTGTTTCTTGAAAAAAAACAATAATGAGGGTTGGTAAGTTCTTCTAATAAGAGCCTATAGTTTCCAAATGTGTCATTCCTTTGACTCCCTCTCTTTTCTCTCTTTGATTCTTCCCCTAAAATTAGAAAGACACAGATATGTTTGAATATAATATAGTTGTACTATTAAACGTTGTTGGATTTACAAAAAAAAACACACATCAGATGTCATGTTCAATATACTATATAGTAAGGCTTAGTATTGATTTTTATTGTAACCATAAGCTATCCAAGAATTTTTTTAAAGAATCTAACGCACGTACCATTCTGAATCAAGGTAGCTTGGTTCCTGGTCAGGACATGGCAAACATCGAACCACTATTAGACTGATAGACTCCA
Source organism: Brassica oleracea var. oleracea (assembly GCF_000695525.1). Classification (NCBI taxonomy): domain Eukaryota; kingdom Viridiplantae; phylum Streptophyta; class Magnoliopsida; order Brassicales; family Brassicaceae; genus Brassica; species Brassica oleracea. The sequence continues at coordinate 41,094,700 of NC_027754.1, read as the reverse complement.
TGACATGTCGGATAAGCTCACTCGTCGTGGCTTTTTCTTTTCTCCTTTTGTTTCTTCCTGTTTCGTGTTCTGAGTTTCTGATCCGGAAACATTTGCGCATCTTGGTTGATATTTTGCAGGAACTACTTTACCGTATTTGATCCGAACTCGTAGGAAACTGCCAGTTTACTACAGCTACGCTCTCTATAACGAGGATTTCATTGGATATTCATCTTTCGATGGTACGTATACTATTACTAACTCACTCTTATGATAACCTTAGTACATGTTCATAAGCTCAACTTTCTTATAAATGGAGAGAGTGATGACGATGACTCATCATCAAAGGCTGTTGAACCCTTCTCTTTGGAGAAAGGCAATGCAAGTTTTATCTGAAACGGATGGTAACTAGTTTGTTCTTTATATGTAGTTCTTCTTCGTCAATTCAGTCTTTGGAAGTCTAATGTGTTTCATGAATTTGGCAGCTGTATCAACGCTGAGTGATGAGGAATACGTGGTCGTGGACAATGTTGAAGTTTTGCCCAATTCTAAAACAGAGAGGGTATGAGCAATTCAAATGGTCTGTACCTTTGCTTCTCATGAACTTTTGCATGTATTTTTGTTTCTCGTGAACTTTCGCATGTATTTGATTATAAACATTTTCTTCTTACACTACCATCTTTGTTTTATCAGATGGTACTTTCAAAAGATGCAGGATCCGACAGTGATGCTTGATTGGTCGTGTGATTAGTAGGGTGCAATCGAATTTGCAAGTTTATGTTTATTTCTGTCTCATGCTTTATGGACCGTTGACACTTTTGTGAAGCTTTCTTTTACCATCAGTACAAATGATAAGATGGTTTTCAGCAAGAGTTTCGTATATTCACATAATTTATCTGTCTTTAAGGAGAACAAGAAAAAAAAACAAATTTAATAGAGAAAATGACGAAAAATAACGATGATGTGAATATATATATATATGAAGCTAAGATTGCTTCAACATGAGCTTATGTTGATGTGTTTGGCTTTGACATTGAATATGACATGATCTCGCTTTATCTCTTAGCTCTTGAAATGCCCTCATTGTCTCTGCATCAAATCCTCCTGCGAACTGAACACCAAAAGGACAAAAACAGACAGTAAGAGACTGGACAAACAAAGTGTTGTAAGTTTGTAACATTAACAGAAGATGATCAAATGTCTTTTGCTTCACCTGGTGAACACGGAACGCGAATTTGACGCCTTGAACTATAAGCTCCTCTTCTTCAGGGCCACCGCCTCCAATGGCTTCGAGCTCTGCAGATACTCTCTTCATATACTTCATCGCTAGTTTCACAGACGCCAATTTAATCTGAAAATCACATATATAAACGCTACACACTTAATATAAACTTCCATTATCTTACCATTTTCCAAAGTCCCTATTTGCCCATAACTAGTTTAAGTTACAGAATATACAGTAAGAACACACTACACGCAACATTTTAAGACTTTAAAAAGTAGTCATGTGAGAATCTGATTCCATTCTCTATTGCTTTGTTTATCTATTCCCTTTATAATGAATGATATAATAAAACTCATGAACATCCAAATGTCAAAAAACAAACAAAGGAAGCAGACAAGAAGATACAATCTTGAAATTCACAGGCGTGCACATAGGAAAACACCAAATACATTAAAGTAACACACTCCATTCAACTTAGATTTGTTCCACATTTATATATTTGTCATGTAGTGCAATAATAGTTATTACCATGTAAACAAGCAAAACACGCAATAATAGAGTGAAGACAGTAATCAAACCAATCTCCTGCCATTGCCAGAAACAATTGACTTTTTTTATCAGAAACTGGGGACCATGTAGAATTGTTGTTTCTATCTAAGTATTGTCTTCTTCATTCATCACTACTCCAATCAAAGTGTAATAAAATAGCCAAGTAATGATGACCACAAGTAAACTAGACAAACCAGACCATTAAGCTAAACCAAGATTAATGTTGCTGGACCTGACTAGTAATGCCGGTTTCGAGCATCCAATCAACCGGAATCTGGAAAGTCTTGAACTTTGTCGCCGATGATTCCTTCATCCTCGACAGACTATACACACCATGCTCTAACCTTCAAAACCCACAAAAGAGATTTAGTTAATTGTCTTAAAATTTGAACACGAATTGAAAAGAAAAAAAGATTGGATTTTTTTTTATTTATACTTTTCGAACAGAGCTTGCATTTTCTTGAGAGCAGAGCAAGAAGGCTGACGTGGATCTTCCCGGAAACGAGAAGCTTCCGATACGAGTTTCTTCAGATCGAAGTAACAAAACGCTGCTTCACGTAAAGCGTCTGCTTTTTGCTCCGGCCATTCGAAGTGTTTCAACACCGCTCTCTCGTCGACCAGGTATGAGAGTTCGTCGTCGAGCCATTTTACGAAAGGCACCACGTCTTCTATGTCTAAAAACGCTGCGTTTTCGACTTCTTTGATCAGGAACTTTATGAAGTCTCCTTGCGTTTCTACGTCGGTTTTTATCTGCAAATGATCGGTTTAAATTTAAAACCAAACCGGTTAGTTCTCACTGACGCAAGACAAAAAGAGAAGCTAAACCGTAATCAGTTGAGTTAACTGGGTAAAGAGGATTTTACCGCGAGTAGATAAACCGATCGGTTTTCGATTTCTCCGATCATGTCTCTAGCGTTTGAGCTAGCGAGTACCGCCTCTGCGGCGGCGTTTCCACCGCCGGTGGAATCTCTTCTCGAGTTTGTGGAGTCTCTTCGCATCAACGAGTGGTAAAATTCGACAACTTCCGGTACTCTTCTTACTTTCGCCGACGCTATGTTTAAACTCTTCGGCGGCGGCGGTGGTGGAGGAGGAGGAGGAGGGGCTTTGGAAACGGACGGAGGATGTTGCGCTGGAGGCGGTGGTGGAGGAGGAGGTGGATTCGTTCTCCGCGGCGGAGGATCAGCTCGGTTCTCCGTGGACTCGCTGCATGAAAATGACCGTTGAGGCGGTGGTTTAGGGACTCTGGGAACCCTAGATCTGACGGTTGAGATTGATGACACGTGGAGTTCCTCGATCGTAACGGTCTTGATGTCCTCTTGGTTCGGAACCGGGTCGGGTGGGTCGGGTATGTTTCTCATCGACCCGACCCGTTTCAAACTCCTGATCAGACTGGATTTCGCCGACACATCCACTAAACCCTGAAACCTCTGAGAGACCGAGAGCGCGTGGTCGTCACTCTCCCTCAGCGACGACACAAGTCTCCGTAGCTCCGCCGTCTCCGCCTCCATCTCCTTCTCCCTCCTCTCGCTCTCTCTCCTCAGCTCATCGCTCCTTTCGACTTCTCGCCGCAATCTCTCGTTCTCCTCCGCTAATCTCGCCGTCTCTTTCCTCGAATCCTCGACTTCGCCGTTCTTCTCCGCGATCTGCGACTCGAGCAGCGGGATAACGGAGACGGATTCCTTGAGTAGCTTGAGCTCGAGAACCTCCGTCTTTAACCGAGCTTCTCTCTCGCGAAGCTCTTCCACTTGACGACGAAGGTCGGAAATGACGCTGTTTTGGTCGGAACGAGAGGAAGCATTGTGTACTTGAGCTGAAGCGCGTGGGAAGTAAACGCCGAAGGAGCGGGTGAAACCGGTTTTCTGATTAGAAGGGGGATTTGACGGTTTACCAGCAGAACCGGAAGTCGGTTTAAGCAGCGGAGGAGGCTGAGGGGGAAGAGGAAGTGGAGGAGGAGAAGTCATGTCCTTTGGTTTGCTTGAAGGAGATTTGTGAAAACCCATGGTTACACGGACCTTACCAGCCACCATTGATGATGATGATGATGATGATGATGATGAGACAGAAAGCTTCAAAATTCTAGAGAGAGGGAGTGATTGTGATGACTGATTAGATCAAGAAGAAGAGATGAGAGGATAAAATATAGTTTTTTTTCTTTGGTTTTGTTATGTTTTTTTCTTTCAATAAATAAATTGGTCAAAATGCTTTACCTTTTTCGACCGTTGGAAGAATAATTGTATACTTAGCATATGAAATTGAAACTATGCTTTATATTAATTTGATGTAGTGAGTGTTACACTTGCACGTATAACGAGGACGTTCTTCGGTTCATCTTAGATTCAAATTTTGAAAAGAAGGAAAGAAGAACAACTCTTTTAAGGCTTTTGGTAAGGTGTCTTGTTTCTTTTCTTTATCTGCCTTTGTCTTATGACAACTTTAATTTTTCATTGGCAAAAATACTGAGATCGGTACCATCATCTTGGCAATATGTATACTACATGTGTGCACTTGGAGGTAGAAACAATGTGAGAACAGAGCTGTGTTTGATGCTGACTTCTACTAGCATTGCTTTCTCAGCAAAAATCTAATTGTTTTTTTCCTTTTTTGTATTCTTAATCAAGAACAATACTTGGGTTCACCCCTATAGTGAATGGTTAAATTCACCACTCTTCCTAACCAACCAAAATGTCATAGTTTAAAAAGGTAATAAAAATAAAAAATTTAAATAGCTAAAAAAAAACAACACCGACATTAATTAGCGCCCTCTGTAAAATTCTAAAAACCTAAACTCTAAAACCATAAACCCCAATCCTAAAATCTAAACCCTAAATCTTAAAACCTAAACCCAAACTATACACAATAAACCTTAAATCCTAAAATCTAAATCCTAAAGCCTAAACGCAAAACTCTAAACCCTAAACCCTAAATCCTAAAATCTAAACCTTAAATCCTAAACCCTAAACCCAAAACTTTAAATCTTAAACTCAAACCCTAAATCATAAACCCTAAACTCAAACCTCTAAACCGTAAAGTTTAATCTTATTAACTAGCAGATGGGTTTACGGTTTAAAGGTTTGGGTTTAGGGTTTAGGGTTTAGAGTTTAGGGTTTAGGATTTAGAATTTAGGGTTTAGAGTTTAGGATTTGAGTTTAGAGTTTAGGATTTGAGTTTAGGGTTTAGGATTTAGGGTTTAGATTTTAGGGTTTATTGTTTAGAGTTTTGGGTTTAAGGTTTAGAGTTTTGGGTTTAAGGTTTATAGTTTAGAGTTTTGAGTTTGAGGTTTAAGATTTAGAGTTTAGATTTTAGGATTGAGATTTATGGTTTAGTGTTTCGGATTCAGGATTTATGGTTTTAGAGTTTAAGTTTTTAGACGACGTTAATTAATGTCGGTGTTATTTTTTTCAGCTATTTTTTATTATTTTTAATACTTTTTTTAATTATTCCTACATGACACTTTGATTGGTTACGAAGAGTGCGGTGAATTTAATCATTCACCGCATGGGTGAACCTAAGCATTGTTCTTTGATCAAACTCATGCATACATCTACATCATCGCCTGAGGCATAATAGTCCATTAACAGTTTCGTCATTTTATATGATGGATTTTTTTATATTTCTTTATGAGTTATATAGTCTATTTCCCAAATTTGACATGGATTGAATACTTTACACAACAGAAATTGACCGCGAGCAGTTAAATAAATGTATCTCCAAATGTAGATCGACCAAAACGAACGTGTAAACCTATATGTTCTTAGTTGTTTTTAGACTGACTAGATTGGTTTATTGAGAGAAGATTAGGTAACTATGAAAGTGAAAGGGGTAATTAATGTGAGCAGCGGCGACGAAAGGGAAAGAACAGAGAATTGAAAAAAAATGTCACATAACTTTGTGGGGAATGACATATCTATATAGATTTCCATGTGTATATGCTTAATAAACTCCATAAACAACAATATTTTGAAGGTGGTCCTTTTTAAAAAAATCAACATCTTGTCTTTTCTACATTGCCGTAACATACAAAATAGACACCAACTAGTATTTTGGCCCATGCTATGCATGGGCATAGTTATAATCCTTAACATTTTCCAATCTAAATTTTAACTGAACACAGATGTTTGTATCTGAATCAAATATTGACTATAGTATTATTAGTTATGAACAAAACATTGATAGAATGAATGGTTACAAATGAAACTGTGAAAATAACAAATTTTGAATAAATAAATTATGTTAATGCACAACTTGTAATAGACCACGAAAAACAAAGCCAACATATTTATTAAGTAACTAAAATATAAATCCATAAACAATGACAAACAATATTATTTAAAGAAGACATAAATTTGTATTTTTTCTTTAAATAATAATATTAGTTAATTAATCAGTTTTTTTTCTTTTTCAAAAAACTTATTTAAAGAAGACATAAATTTGTATTTTTCTTAAGTTTATATATGATTATATTTGTTATTAAAAAGATCACAGCGTGACAGAACCAGTTACAATCATATGCATTTGTTTATTTTTATTTTCAGATGAAATGAAATGTAAATAGATACTCATACTCAGTTTTTAATAAGAATTTCTTTGCAATTATTATTGAATTTATTAGTGGGTTATTTTTTGACAAATTTTTTATCAGGCTCTTCAGCCACTCTTTGATTAGCTTCTACTCAAAACCAGAAACAATAGTTTGATATCTTTCTCCTACTGACGTGTTGATTGCTTTAAAGAAAATGAAATATAGAAAAATGCTTGAGAGATAAAGGTAATGTTCTATTTCTTCTTTCAATAGTGGAAAGGTAATGTTCAAACAAAAAAGTTGAAAGGTTTTGCATCTGACCTATTAATCAAAACATGAACGGGGAGAGTCTTCATGTAAGTTGCTGTCAACTTCGTGTAATATGGGGGAACACTGATGATTCCTCTGCAAAAAAAAAAGAAAGAATTAAAACAAAAGGAATTCAAACTGCACAACAGAACATAGTTAATTGCTACGACTTAAAATATTTATCACTTATTCATTTACGAAACTATACACCACCGTTAGACTGAAGATTCATCCAGAGAAGAAAAACAAAGAAGATAGGATCTTGCCGATATCAAAATTAAATTCTGAGAGAGATGAAAGCATTAGTTACTTCATGGGAGAAATTAACAGTTCGAAACCATTTTATAAGCAAATTTGCTGCATAACTGATTTTAATGTAGGATGGTGGAGATCCTGGCAAACAATTAAAAATCTGTTCTTTGTTTACGTTGAGAATAGAGATGAAATCAATTGTTTTGTCTAATTTTTTTTAATATTTTTTTTTTGAAAAATGTAATTTCCATATGGCAAACTTTGATTGGTTGAGTGACTTGTACTTTAGTATATAAGGGATTTGCACACATTCATTCATGTGTACACATACCCAACTATATTTTATGCAAAACTTAAATTTCTGAATATGATTGATCGCTTCTGCCATGTTTTTGTGTTTAAACTTTTATCATTCTATCGTAAAAGGATTTAGACTAGAGCACAAAAAGAAATTGTAATCAACAATGAGTTAGTTCAGTGTGTAAAACTCTTGGATTATCTAATATTTTTCTTTTGGAAATCACATGTTCAAGTCGTGTTGAAAAAATGATCTCCAGAAGAAAATGTAGATTACAATGATTTGTAATTTACATGCTTGCAAAACTCCCCAAAACCTTTTAGTTATTAATAATGTAATTTATACAATACAGTATCTTTTAAAACACGATTGTCTGTTTGCATTAAAAACAGTTAATTTGTGTTGAAGTTGGTGATGCTGCATTGACAACTCACAAAATGTGATAAGACATATTAAGAGAAATTTTCCTATTTCGAGTATTGCATCTTTGTTTCTCAGAAGTGGGCTCTATTGAAGAGTTGGTATGTATGAATTTATGAATAAGATTTGTGTTGGGGACACTTAGCCATATTTGAGGTGTTAAAGGGAGCTCTCCCTTCTCACATGCTGTTGTTTATTTCTCTATGCAAAATAAAATAAAAATAGAATGGAATCCATATCTATCCCTTCCTCACCAATCATTGATGTACAAACCCTATTTAAGTAATATCCAATCTTTTAACCTTTGGAAAAATAGCATCAGGTGTAAAAATGTATATACATCAGTGAAATATTTTTGAAGTGAGTACATATTCTACAAAAACACTAATTTCTTAAAATCTACTTCACCAAATGATAGATTTAAGAATGACGATGTCATCTATGATCCATTTAACCGTATGAATCATTGAATATATTGTTATGACATAAGTAAGTAGTAAAAGAGTTATGATCCCAATGATCATGCTATTTTGCTTGTTTAACACAGAAAAACATGTTGGGCAACTAGCATTTTCAGGGTAATCGTTTTCTTCTAAACTTGACCGTTAGATTTTGTGGAGTCGATAATGAAATGGGCCTTCGCAAAGCCATGTATTCGACTGAGGACCATTTTTTCACCAAAATGTTCAATAGTTTCACATTATACAGCAAGTCTGCAATTATTACCTCGTGTACACTTGGCTTTTGTGCATCTGTACAATCATAACTTATACTATCATATTCAATTTTCAAATCGGACATCTTGTAATGACTTCGGGTGTGTCCACTATAGTTCTTGAAACTATCATAATAATGAAACCCTTGAGTTTGGAAGTGCGTCCTTGCGTATGTTTCAAGGGACCGTCGAGAAGACCTTCAGAAGATTCCAAACTATGCTTATGCTCTTGAGAGGGAGCTTGATAATGCAATCATACAAGATTGTACTTGCATATTCTCAGTGTCTCATGTGTATACACTATACAATGATGTTTGCACGAGTGATCAGATCTGAATGGGCCTTGACACAGACAATGTGAGTTGTGAGCATTAGGAAAATGTTAGAACCGGAAAAATTCAATCTGTTATCTCAATCTATATGTGAAAATAGGAATTTAGGGCATGATATTAGAAAGAGTTTAGTGATTCAATTCACAATAGATGATGACAATCAGAGAGTAAAAAACAATATATTCCTCCTAAGAAATGATATCCTTTATAGACAAAGTGCATTTGACCTTTCACCAATCATAGAGGACAAAACATAGAAATTAGAGTACAAAACTAATCATACGAAACATTGCACACAAAAAAAAAATCATACCAAACCAACTATTAAATCTAGAAAATTCCGGACAACGTAACATGCAAATATACTTCAACCGGCCAACTCTGATATGTTTATATGTTTAGTACTAGTATATTAGTAACAACGTGATATAACAAGTGAGCGGAATTATTAGTAGACCTCCATGTTATGGAGCTTCCATAGGCAAAGAATAAGATCAAGAAAATAAAAAATATATATAGCAATCTTTAATTTTGATCTCAAATCATATAATTTATGTGCATATCAGTTTTGAAGATTTTCTACTATATTAAACGAATATATGATCTTATTCTTTTTTTTTTCCTCAAACGGCTATTGAATATACTATCGTATTCAAATGAAGGGAATAGACTAATAGTTAATCGACCTATTCAAAGCATATAATATGTTAAGGTAGTTTGATCCACGTTTATAAGCAATTGACAATTAGTGATACCGATGCACACACTAATGCTTTCACGTAATAGGTTTCAGATTCATTATCCAAATATCTATATGAATAAAATATTTAAATTAGTTAAAAATAAAAACGAATTTATATTTTTTGATAATATAAGTGATTAAAATTAATAATAATAAAATTATCGAAAAAATCTAAAAATATATTTTAAAATAAAAAGATAATTTATATATATATATTGTGTTGTTCTCCAAAAATATCTTTTAATAAAAAAAACTAAAAATTTTAAAAACAGAAAACACATAACTAAATAGTAATCAAATAATTATTTTTTTTATAACTGAAAACATAATAGTAATCAAATGATGATTATAGTATACAAATAAATTTTCAAACAATTTATAACATGTAAAAAATTTCAAATGAAAACATAAACAATAATTTATCATTATAGTATCTTAATTAATAATGCATATATAGATAAATAATTATAAAATGTTTATGTCCGTATGTGCGGCGAAACACCTAGTATCTATACATATATTCAGTTTTTCACGGTTTAGCAAATATAGGAGTTTAGTTCGGTACAATTTCAGTTTCAATTTAGTTCCTCATATAGCATATTCTTCAATTCAAGTAATTTTGACACGAAAGTAAACCATTCGTTTTTTGGTTTGGTTAAACCGAGTCAAATAGGAATCAATATTCCTCTTTTGTTTGGCCACCATTCAAAGTAAAGAAAAAAAAGAATTAATTGTACTTTGTATGGAGATATCTTATTTCAGCTATTGCTTTCCTTAAACGTTAGAAGAATTTCTTTTAGATAAATTAAGAAACTGAAATTTTCTGTCTATCAAAGAAAATGTATTATATTGAAGTCTCGACAAGGATTGCAACACGCCTCGATTACGCGAACGAATATTTATATCCACCAAAACCATATTGTATCTCCAAAGTTTCCAACATAATTTATCTTCTTCGATCCAGTGAGCTTCTCTCAGAAGTAGAGAGGAAACATTAAACATCTGAATACTATGGACGAAGAAGACAAGAAAGTGACGAAGTGTTTCAGCTTCAAGAGAACAACGAAGAAGAAGAAGAAAGAAGAGGAGAAATTGATAGTATCTACAGAAATTGCAAAGAGATGGAGAGATCTGAGCGGTCAAAACCATTGGAAAGGGATGCTACAGCCGTTGGATCAAGATCTCCGGGAGTATATCATACATTATGGAGAGATGGCTCAGGCTGGTTATGATACTTTCAACATAAACACTGAATCCAAATTCGCCGGCTCTAGCATTTACTCCAGAAAAGATTTCTTTGCCAAGGTAACACTGGAAATTTTCTTCTTCTTTAGTTGTGTAATTATAACTTTCTGGTAACTTCTGCTAAAATTAAATTAAATAAAGTACAATACGTTGTAATTGGTAACCGTTGTCCAAAAAGGTTATAATTAACTAGTAAGCTTTATTATAACTACATAACTTGACATTATTATTTTGTTATTCTGTCTGTTTTCCACATTCAGTATGGTTTTTAACGCTTTATCATATATCTTTGTAGAATCGTGATTTGTGTTTGGGTTAAAAGAATCATGTTTTTTTCGTCAATTTAAGCAAACTCATACTATGAGTGACTTTGTAAACCAAACCGGGAACTCCACATCCATTATGTTAATTTATGTCAAATCTTGAAATGAATAAAACGATATGAGGAGTAGAATAAACGATTCATTAGTTTAAATAGTTTGATTTTTTTTAAAAGATCTGATTGGTTAATGTTCTAGTGTGTATTTGTAGAATTTAGGCTTAGATTTTGATGCTACAGGGTTTCATTGTAACGTTTGAAAAAAAAATTGCCTCATCAATAATCTAAAAACAAAATATTAATATTTTAAGTATTTTCTTTTTATACAGCTAAAAAGAAGAAGAAAAACAATTTGTAACATCTGTGTAGAACATGGTTCGAAAAAATTTAATGGTTTTAAAAATATAGCTATAAAAAATCCAAGTTCACTTATTAATCAAGTCTACAATGACTTTAATCATGAAAACAATCTTCTGTAAACTAAAAAGAACATCTATGTAATGTAATAAAATATTTGATGTCTCACTGGCAGAGCCCCTCTGCCCTAAGTGAGTAAGTGGAAGTCAAATAAAGCAATGGCGGGAGGCCATGTATAAAATGATTAATTTAAGGCCCCAAAGTGCTTAAAAAGGTTGTTAGTGTTTGCTACTAAACGTTTATTTCAATATTAGGACGCCGTTTGTTCGAACATCCATCTTGGGATTTGCTTTTCTAATCATATAAGGGACAAAAAAAAATTGGCTTCGAAAAATCAAATTCTTAGTACTGGATCTGCATGGTGGTATTTTGTCCAAAAAACTAAGCCTTATCAGTGACAAAAGAATTTTTTTTTGTTGCAATGAACATATATTCAGTATTGCACATAACATTTTCTTGATTCTACTTTTCTGTAATACCACTTGTAGAGCCGAGAAAACATTTATGTAACAAATAAAGGGAGAAGGTCTATTCTTGTCACGCAAGCAACAGAAATCGAACCTTTGATTTGATTCTTAACCGGAGGTTTGATTTGATTCTTAAAACACGTACAGGTTGGTTTAGAGAAAGCGCATCCGTATACTAAGTACAAAGTGACCAAGTTTCTATACGCAACATCACAGATCCACGTGCCTGAGTCATTCCTATTGTTCCCGTTGTCACGTGAGGGATGGACAAAGGAATCGAACTGGATGGGTTACGTAGCGGTGACAGACGACCAAGGCACTGCAGTTCTTGGCCGAAGAGATATAGTCGTCGCTTGGAGAGGTTCAGTGCAACCACTTGAATGGGTCAATGACTTCGAATTCGGTTTAGTGAACGCCAAAAATATCTTCGGTGAGAAAAATGATCAAGTACAAATCCATCAAGGTTGGTACTCAATCTACATGTCTGAGGACGAACGATCACCTTTTAATAAGGCTAATGCGCGTGATCAGGTTTGTTTATATGTTACTTAGTAAATGGCAATACACCATATTTGACATTATATTTTGAGAAATATCTTAGTGAAATTTTTGAAAAAGGTATTGCGAGAGATTGGGAGATTGTTGGAGAAGTATAAGGACGAAGAAGTTAGTATAAGTATCTGTGGTCATAGTCTTGGAGCTGCACTCGCCACGCTCAATGCTACGGATATAGTGGCTAATGGTTATAACCGACCAAAGAGCCGTCCTGGCAAATCTTGTCCTGTTACGGCCTTTGTCTTTGCTAGTCCTCGTGTTGGAGATTCTGATTACAGGAAACTCTTCTCCGGGTACGTCCGTCCAATCTATACATATTTACAACAGTATAGTCATCTAATATCTAAATATAACCGTGGTTGACCGAAATATTTTTAAAATTATCCTTTTCATTGATTTTTGATTAGTCGATATTCAGGTTAACTAAATATCCTGAGTAAATGAATTAATATTTTATTTCAAAATTATCAATATGAAAGAACATATGAATTCAAAAGCAGTTGGTCAATATAAGCTCTGGTAAGCATAATTAATAAGTTAATTTATCACATAAATATCTTACTATAATTCAGGATAGTGACATTCGAATGCAGATGAAATCATCCATACCAAATAAATATCTACTAAAATTCAGGATAATGACATTCGAGTGCACGTGGAATCATCCATACACCGATACACGTTTGGAATTTTCTAACGAAAACATGAATTGACATATTACGATCAAGATAGAAAACCTTATCATGGAAAAAATAAAACACTAATAATGACCCTTTAAATTAGATTTAAAATCAGATGATAAATCATTACGAATCAACTTCAAAATTAATAGTATATCCACATTAATACACGTCCTCATAATAAAGTACCGTATATTATGTCTTCTTAGTTCTTACATGCTCGTACATTTTGTTTAAATGCAATCAAAAACAGATTGGAAGATCTCCGAGTATTACGGGTAAAGAATCTACCGGACATAGTTCCGATCTATCCACCATTAGGCTACGCAGAAGTGGGAGAAGAGCTTTCAATAGACACAAGAAAGTCGCAATACATGAAATCTCCAGGAAACTTCGCGACGTTTCACTGCCTAGAATCTTACTTGCATGGCGTTGCGGGGACTCAAGGAACGAGCAAAAATGACATATTCAGACTTGATGTGAAAAGAGACATTGGACTGGTCAACAAATCAGTCGACGGGCTAACAGACGAATGTATGGTCCCAGGAAATTGGAGGGTTCTTAAAAACAAAGGTATGGTCCAGCAAGACGATGGCTCTTGGGTTTTATTGGACCATGAGATCGATGATAATGAAGATTTTGAATTCTGATTTTATTCATTTGTTATTTATTTCTTTTTGGATGTTTTTTTTTGCTAAAATTTGGGATGTTGATGATTGGAAAAAACTATATATGTATTTCATCTTTTAAATTTGTAATTTTTTTTCTTTTTTTGTTTGTTTGAAGACTTCGTATGTATAGCTCGATGATCAAATCGCGTCATATAATCAAACCGTCTACGACTAAAGCAATAATCAACGATCCGTAACTTGTAAACGTAAATAAGTTAAACATGTTGGGTAGCAAATAATTGTCAATGTCACTCTAAATTAATTATATAAAAGAAGTACAGTTTTGAAAAGTTCTCTGTCAACTTGCACACCATGTGTAGTCTCACACCGTCACACGTCCTGAATTAAATGATATAGAGAGAGAGGGGGCGAAGATGCCAGAGAACAAAATATATAGTTGACACAACTAGGTTTTAGGATATGTTTTTATTTATTACTAGGTCGTTATTGATTGAAATAGTCAGGATTATCGTCATGATATGTTTACCAAGTAAGCTTATTATACATATCAATCTTTTCTCGTCAACATTGTATATCTTTCCATATACTTTTTTCTTCAGGAAATTGAAGGTCTCAATACTTCAAAGTACATATCTATCAACGCAGATCCCTACAAAGAGTAATTAAAAAACCCATGACTGGTTCTTGAGATTTTAAGGGTTGCGAATCATTTTTTTCTCAAATTAATAATTTTTTTTTAACAATTTGGAGGCGATGTGGCTTATTCATATCAACTCTTTAAAATTTGTGAACAAAGCTGATATTTAATTTGGATATGCTCAATACCAACCATATGTAACCAGATTATGTTAATGGTAAATATTTAAAATTCTTTGCAAATTAGGTATCTCCATATGGTATGACATAAATTTGTTATATCAAAGTTTTTTTTTTGTGCTAATCAGTGGCATTTGACATATTCAGAGCTTCCAAGTCAGAGTCAAACGAAGACGAATAATGTATAACTCGTATGGTATTGTCTTCAAAGGGAAAGATAAAATGACGTGAAAACGAAGGGTTTGTTCTAGTCAATGATGAAAATTTGAATATGGCGATACCAAACTATTATATAAAGAGGCATACTCTTCATGAAGCCATAACACAAGATACGCAGAGTTTACTTTACTAGCCTTGCATCTCAAGTTTTTTTTTTTTTTAAAAAGGCTCCTTAAACCAGCAAAAGAGAAAGAAAAGTAAAATGGAAAACGCTTCGACTGTGAGATTCTCTAGCTGTCGAGGAGTCGCGTTTGAGATCAAACCTCATGCAAACCCTTTCGCTATCGATCCAACTGATCAAAACCGCAACGTAAACGCTATACCCGAAAGTAGAAGGTTTCGACTTCCATGGGATTTCATGAGAAACGCCTCGAAAGTTTTCCCTTCGTCCATGCAACACTCTATGGGCCGAGCCAGCAGCCATTTCTGCGACTTAGACTCCGACAACGACGAGGACGAAGATGAAGAAAGAGACAGTATGTACTACTTAGAAGAAGGTGGAATCAAGGAAGGAGACGAACAACACAATGAAAACGACGAGAAGGCAATCCTTGCTTCTTCCGCAAGCAAACACAGTGAGAAACCGCAGCAAACGCCTATTCCAAAGAAACGCGCTTCAAGACTATCAATCATACTTCTTGATCAAGGCTTATTCACCGTTTACAAACGCCTCTTCGTCGTTTCATTGCTTCTAAACATCCTAGCTCTCGTTCTCGCAGCCACGGGACACTTCACTTACGCTAGAAACAGAGCATCTCTGTTTTCAATCGCAAACATTCTTGCCCTAACTCTCTGCAGAAGCGAAGCCTTCTTGAGACTCGTGTTCTACCTAACCGTTAACCTCCTCGGACACTCCTTTGTCCCCGTCCGCATCAAACTCGCGGTCACATCGCTCTTACAAAGCCTCGGGGGTATCCACAGCGGCTGCGGCGTTTCCTCAATCGCTTGGCTCGTCTACGCTTTGGTTCTCACTCTTAAATACAGAGACAACACTTCAACAGCGATCATCGCGGTTGCGTCCGCGATTCTCTCTCTCCTCTGCCTCACTTCCTTAGCCGCGTTTCCACTTGTGCGTCATCTACACCACAACGTCTTTGAACGTGTCCACAGATTCGCTGGCTGGTCCGCTCTAGGTCTTGTCTGGGCGTTTGTAGTTCTGACGATCTCCTACGATCCAATATCAAGATCTTACACCGATGATCTCGGCTCGAAGCTGATCAGAACGCAAGAGTTTTGGTTCACGTTAGCGATCACAGTCGCGATTGTGCTCCCTTGGTTGACTGTGAGACGCGTGCCAGTTGATGTTTCATCTCTCTCGGGCCATGCGTCGCTGATAAAGTTTAGAAGAGGCGTCAAGTCAGGGATCTTGGGTCGGATCAGTCCATCTCCGTTGTCGGAATGGCACGCTTTTGGGATCATCTCTGATGGGAAGACATCGCACATGATGTTAGCTGGTGCTGTCGGCGATTTCACCAAGTCTTTAGTCTCGAAACCTCCGAGTCACTTGTGGGTCCGTACGGTTCACTTTGCTGGCTTACCTTATCTGGTTAACTTGTATGACAAGGTAAATTAAATTTCTCTTAAACTTATAATTTAACTGGTTTAGAAATTTCAACAGGTTATTTATTGGATATTTGACCATTTTAAATAGATTTTTTAATTAATTTACAAAAGCAAAATAAATCCGCCGACATACCAGTTGAGCATTAATAGCTCTGAATATATTTTTTGTAGGATTGCACTTATATTTGTAGAAACTAGACTAGGCAAAAATATTGTGAAAAAAACGTTTATTATCAACACAATTATAAGTTTAATAAAGCTGTTATTGTTAAGTTTTGTGTATTTTTTTCAACTGAAATACCTTTACAAATTTAACGTAACCTATATATTTTTTACAGGTGTTACTTGTGGCGACCGGTTCAGGGATTTGTGTATTTTTATCGTTTCTCATGCAGCAGAGTAAGGCCGAGGTATACTTGATATGGGTGGCTAAAGGATTAGACAATAATTTCGGGACAGAGATTGTGAATAGGATTAGAGATTATCCTCATCAAGACAGGATCATAGTTCACGATACTGCGATTCTAGGGCGACCTAACGTGTCTGAAATGACCTTGAAAGCTTCCAAGAAGTTTGGAGCTCAAGTTGTGATAGTCACGAGCAATCCTGAAGGAAGTCGTGACGTTGTTAATGCTTGCAAGGCTTCTGGTGTTCCTGCTTTTGGTCCCATTTGGGATTCTTAGATTACGATTTCATTTTACCTTTTCTGATAATTTATTCTTTGTCTCGCATGCAAAATGATGTAAAAGATTTGTGTTTCGTAATATAAATGTATACTATTAAGATTTACGAGTTGATAACAAAAAAAGGAACATACGATACGACGGACTCATGTGCATGTAAAAAGTTAATATGAGTTGGTTGGCTTTACTTCTCAGAGCATCATTATCCCAAAACTCTTTAAAGGTCTCTTAGTTATTTTTTAATAGTTTTTAAAGTGTAAAAGTGAGTTAAGAGATTTAGAAATAGATTTGAACATTTAAGTGGTTTATTGCAAGTCTCTTAGTTATGGGTTCTTAAAAAAAAATTATAAAACACTTTCATTACAACAAACTTTACCACAATGCACAATCAAAAAACTTCAAATTGATCAATGATATTGAACTAACCAGTAGCTCTTGGTTTCTATGTGGAAAAGGAACTGAAAGAATGAGCTTATTCATATACCTTATCTCATGATAGTTCTGATCCGGGCATTTTCTAATCTCATCCATAAGTGAGAAGTAGGAGTGAAAGCACACATCTTTAAAGTCATGGACAACAGTGAAGCTGCGCTTGACGGTGCTCCAAGTTCCATCATAAAAGCAATGGAGAAGCGGGGAAGGCTTGCCCTCGCCAACGGCATCAAAGAGCTTCAAGATCGGTCCTAATTGTTTGGCACTGAGAAGGAATCAAACAAATAGAGTCTTTAAAGCCGAGAGAGAGAGACAAAAAAGGACAATGGAAGATACCTAAGCAACAAAGAAATCACTTTCTATTATATTGAATTTGACAAGAATAAATGAACCTAAACAGAATCAAAATGCTTGACTTCTATAGTTTAGAGACAACAAGTTATTCCTCAGAGTCAGAGGAATCAGACTCATCAGAGCTCTCCACCTTCTTGGGCACCTTCTTCTCAGCTTTTTCCTTTTGAACAGCAGCTACCAAGTCTTTCTTCTGCAGTTGATGTAAGGTTCACTTTGGTATCCAAATCATCCTCAGGCTCTCTCTTACCTGAATAATAACAACAAACAAAGTTAAAAATCAAACAACCCCTTCAGAATTAAACAATTACATCAACAAAAGGGTTCAAAAGTAAAGATTTAGCCATCAATTTAACTCAAACAAAACACAAAAGCAAGCATGTAATAGATATATTCCAAAACAGTTGATGGGTAAACCAAAGTAAAGAACTTTATCTATCATCAGATATAGAACCATAAAGTTGTTACCTTTCTTCAAAGGTTTTGTCGCCTTAATGGCAGCAGGGGCTAATGGCAGCAGGGGCTGCTCCAACCTGAAAATTACGAAACACAAACAAAGTTTCATTAGAAGTTCGAGACAGAGTACGAAGAAAGACCAAACTAGCAAACCCAGAAGGAGAAGAAGATTACTTTGGTGGTGGATTTTTTACCCATGGCGAATTTGAGAACTGCTAGGTTTAAAGCAGAGAGAGAGAGAGAGAGAGAGGCAATAAAAGACTGAAACTTTGCCATGGATTCAATTCAAAGAAGCTAAGAGGAATTGGGGATCGGAGACTTACGCTTCGGCATCAAGAGGAGGGAATTGGCCATGGACGGGAGAGAAGAGATCAAGTGCTTGTTTCAGGAGGAGGGAATTGGCCATGAACGGGGGAGAAGAGACAGCGTAAGCGACGTCTCTTCCTCCTCCTAATTAAGCGACGGTTTTTCGTAAATAGGTAATTTTCATTTTTTTTTTTAATAACAATTATCTTAAGCGACGTATTTAAGATACGGCGATAAAGATGGTCTGAGTCAAGTAGTTGTTATATATAGGAAGAGTTTGACGCGAGAGTTTGACTATTATATAATATATACTACTACTATGGGTATGATCGGTTTCCAAGCTACCACCCGAAACACAGCTTTTGCGGTTGATAGTGGTTGTGAGTGTTTTGCAATAGTCACTTAAACCGATCTAAACCGTTTCAAACTGCTCTAAACCTCACAAATTCAAAAACTGGTTCCAGCTAGAGTCTGCGGTTGCTGGAGAATAATTTTTTTTTCTTTAAAAAAAAAACAATATAAATAGAGAAATAAAAATAATCAATAAAAATTTTAAATTGGAATTATAAAAATACTAAAATATATCTATTATATTATAATTAATATTATAAAAAATTTAAATAAAAATATTTTCTATAATTTTAAAAAAAATTAAAACTAAAACTTTCTAAATATAATTTTTATATTTATTATAATATTATGATTTTTTATATTTTCTAATTATATAAAATATAAATATTGTTAATATATTATTTAACCGCTGTTGCATTTGGTAGTTAACCAGTCATAATTAGTATCCCGCAAACGCACCAATTTTTAACCGCAGAACTAGTCGTACAAATCTCTTAAAACCACTAATAAAACGCAACCACCTTCATCCGCAAACTTTCGCAACCGCAAGCGCTGCATTTTAACGCTATATATAAGACCTAATCAAACAGTGATACTTTGAGTTAGTTCTCATATATACAATATTTGACCAATTCGTAATCCATAATTTTTTTTTTTCCAAAAACGTTCTTTTGCAGAACCTTTTTTTTGGCACACATGTTCTTTTAGTTTACCATTCATTTGTTAAGATATTTTATTTTGGTTGTTTATTATAGAGGAACAAGTTAACAGATCAACAAATATGGTCCTAGCTAGAATCATTGATTAATTAGTTTGTCAAAATTCGAAGAGATGAATACGAAAGCAAAAACTTAGGAAACTTATCTCAGAGTAGTCCAAACTCAAATATTATAGTCAACAACAAATTGTTGTTTTATCGTTAAGAATAAGAAATGGATAATCATACACAATAAATTGATTGTTTTATAGACCTCTAGACTCTGGACTCATGGACGCTTCGCAGCCGATGATAGTCTGAAGTTTAGTCTCTCATATATATGGGCAAAGATTGAAGCGTCTCACATTTTCTTTTAATACGGAAGAAAAACAAAAGAAACACATCTTGTTTCTAACAAGGTAACATGTACACATAGTTTGCCAGAAAAACGCACGACCTTAGTTTATATTCATAGGAAATACACAAGCAGCAATTCCAAACGAAACCTCCATGCATGGGTTTTAAATGGCTTAATACAAAGTGAGAACCACAAATTAAAAAGAGAACGCTTAAACTTAAGATTCCTGAAGCCACAAACTTGCTACAACAATCAACCAATCAGTCAAAGGTGCTTGATTCAGGTTCGTTTGCGTTTGAGATTTTTGATCTGATGCTTCATGTGAGCAATAATCCCTTCCTTGACTGTCGCTTTTCTCCCATGTTGAAAATTCCACAGTACAGGAACTGGATACCTGCCACTTCCATTATACTCGTACAGTTCCTCGAGTGCTGTCTTGACTGCCTTCTTCACGTCTTCTCCCCACTCAATACTCAGATTTTTAAGTTTCTCATCTTCCTCATCCACAACGCCCTAACGACAACATAACAAAGTCAAGATCCGCAAAACAGACAGGAGTGCTGAGAAAGAAATCAAATGGAAGAACATAACAAAACCTCAATTTTATCTCCAGATCTCTGAATTTTAAATGGTTCCCATCTTGAATCCATGACCATTTTCTGCCATTTAGAGCAAAGCCTGGCGTGTTGCAGTGCAACGTCTTGGCCACTGAATCTCTGCTCGCATACTTTCAGGAAAGGTTTTTCATCAATTCGTCCCATTGCTTTCACTCTGATCGTCGAACTTTCATCCGATAAGTCTCTCAATCCCTGCAGATACATAAACATAGGTAAAACCACCACACAACTTATTATTATTATTATTATTATTATTATTATCATCATCATCATCATCATCATCAGCAGAGAGCATTCAAGAAGATAAAAAAATATATTACACTAATCAATTCTTCGTGTGCTTCTCGGATCTCATCATTGCTTTCGCATAGTTTTTGGCAGAGTTCGGAGTTTGCATCTTCTAAATCACTACGCTCCTCCTCCAGATCCATTATTACTTTCTTCAGCTCTTCATCCTTGTCGCTCATCTTAGACTTCTATAAGTATCTAAGTCAGTGACAAACATTAGAAAGGTTTTGTTAAAGGCAACAGCATAATACGATAACTAAATATGCAAATATGCTCCTTCGTACCCTCTTACAACCCAGAATCAAAATCAGAATAAGACAGAAAAGAATGTCGAAATCAGAAGTTTACCTTTGCTTAGTGAAAAGAAACCCTTCAATATTGTTTTCCTTTCAAGGAAGAGACATCTATTTAAACAAAACCTAACAGAGGCTACGTCGTTTTTCACATAATGATAAATAGGTCAAGGGTCACAAGTCAGCATAGATAGGTCAAGGTCAAGGAAGTCACCATAAATAGGTCAAGGTCAAGGTCAAGGTCAAGGGTCACAAGTGACCATTAATGTTAAGATCAGAGTGAACTTCCACCTCTTTCATTTTTTTTTTTAACTTCACCTCTTTCATCTTCAACCTTTTTTCAACTTTATCTTCCACCTCTTTCATCTTCTCTTTTACTTGATCCTTTTCTTTTTGGAAAGACTTCTTTATTACTTGCTGTATAATGGAAACTGTGAATTCCAAGTTTTATTAACCCAAGTTTGGTCGTTAAAAAAAAACTTAATCCAAGATTTTGTTTAATGGGACTCTGCATGTGTTTTTTTTTTTGAATGAAAGGAATCTTCATGTGTTTTAGCCGATACTACCTTGATTCGCACGTCCGTGCGGGTTTTAATTTATTTTTATTTCTATAAATTGTTTAATAATATTTTAAAACATATTGGTTATTTAAAAAATTTTAGGTTCCTACCCGAATACGGAAAGATCCGAATCAAACCATGTCCTTAAATTTATAATATCCGAATGGAGTTACGATATAAAAAAATGATTTGTACTCGAAAATATATTTGGATGCTCATGCTAACTAATTCTATGAACAAATAAAATTATTTTTAACCTGTTTGAATTTTTGTCACGAATAAAGAAATTTCATTCAAACCTAAAAAATATTATTGTTAACACGTAAAATAAATAATGTGAATTATTATAGTAAATACAATTAATTAATTAGTTAGGAAGAGAGAAAAAAGGAAGATATAATAAAACATTTTAAGATAGGTAAGTTATATTTAACACTTTATAATAAATGTTACAGAGTTAACTAAAAAAACAATAAATAAAGTAGTCCGAATTAGTTAAAAAAGGAATGAAACTCTGTAAGAATCATTTTAAAAAATATGCAAGTAATATTTTGTACTTCAATCTTAATAAAATAGATATCTTCGTTGACAAAAATATCGATTTATATATTTTAAATAATATATCAAACAAAACTGTAATTTCTGGACATAATTTCTATATTTTAATGTTCTTACAAATTTTATGTTTACATGATTTATTTAATTATTTTATTAAGTGAGTTAAATTGTTGATAAAAATAATTTTGACTTCTACCATTAATTAATATTTTTTATTCAAATATTTTTCACAAGAGTTATTTTCAGTTTTTATCAGAGGTAAAAAGGTTTAATTTTGATTTTATATTGGTAAATAGAAACGGAGACTTTTAGAGTAACTTTTAAATATTTTTTTAAAAATATATATTATTAGATTCTACATGTATTATAATGCATGATCATAATATAATATAAATTTTAATATATAATTTTTAATGAAATAGTCATTGAATTTTTTGTTTTTTGTTTTATATTTTTTAATTTCCAGTATTTTCTATTTTATGCAATAATATATGTTCATATATAATCTATTTGTATTTTAATATTTATATAATACTAAAATTTATATGAAGATGATTGTATGAAAATAAAAACATGTAGTGTAATATTCTTCCCAAACCGGGCATTGGTTAAGTGATTACAATAATAAAATTTGATCGAAAAATTAAACTTGGTAAACCAAAGTACAAACAAAACTCTAGATTCCACGCGGCTGTAACCGTCCTCGCCGCTTCCTCCATAGAAGGTTGGAGAAAAAGGTTTAGAGAGAAAAAGTTTTTTATTTTTTAATTTTTATTATTACAAACCGTTGTCTCGTTTCATACCAACTTTGCTCTCACCTAATATTTTTCTGTTTGCTTTTTATTTTTTACTCATCATCATTATGTTTTTCTACAGATCCATATTTGGTGCTGTTTAAAATTTTTCGGGTTTAGGGGTTTGGAAAATCTATGATTGGTTGCGGCTGTAGATGCTTTAGAGAGCCCAAATTTAGTTTAGAGCCATATATATCAACCAATCGAGCTTTTTTTTTCCTTAAAAAACTCACAGCAAAAACAAATTCTACAAAATCTAAATATGGTTGTAAAGGTTCGAGAGCAAATAAATAAGTGTTTTACAAAGGTACAGCAAAATAATTTACATCAAATAAATCTACGGATTAAATTCTACATCCAAAAACATAAAGATACAGCTCATTCCAATCACCCCCTTAGATTCCTATTATGATAGACTGTTATGTCGTCTATCTTATACCAACTTTAATCTTAGCTAATATTTTTCTTTTAGCATTATGTAATGATCTTCTGTCTGAATGTTTTGTGTTTATTCCGGAGATGATATATTTGGTTCTTGGATTGAGTTTGAATATCTCCCAAGGCGAATTGTCTACTCTACACCACTTTGGTTCAAGATACCAAGACACTTCATGTAGTTGTCTATCCTACGTTTAGGGAAATATGTCATGTTTGTAGCTTATTAGACTATCTCCAATGTATTTTCCAATTTTTTTTCTAAAATAGGAAAATTTTATAATATAGACGAATTTGTTTCCAATACATTCTTCTATTTTTTTCTAAAAAAGATTATTCTTGCCATATTTTTATAGTTTTACAAATAATACCTTTTCTTTATGAAAATTGAAAATTAATCCAATTAATTTTAACGTTTCAAAAAATTATGATACTATATGAACTAAATTTTTCTTTAAAAAGCATTATCTAGCTAAAAAAATTATGATTCTATTTATATAAAAAGTGTATTCCACTAAAAATATTTTTTTTTTGGTTATAATTATTAAAGTAAAAAGTTAAAAGACAATTTTGTAAATAAAAAAGAATGTCTCTATTATAAAGGAATGATATTTCTTCTTCCATATATAGAGAAAAATAGCAATCTTTATTTTTTAAGAAGAAATAGATGTGAGTTAGAACGAGTTTTTCTCTATTATAGTATTTGGAGTTAAAAATAACTATAGATTGGAGATGTTCTTGGATGGTGATCAGGATTACATTTTTGTTTTTGGCATCGAACTATCATTCATTAGAATCAAACTGGTTCGTTTAGGCGAGCTTCAGGAGCAGGCCAGAAGGGAACCAGAGAGTTTATAAACGAGAAACATTGCACACGTGATCGTCCTTCTGTAGCAAAGGAGTCCGCACAGAAGTTATTAGAGCGCGGTAAAAACGATAAAGCAACATTATAAAATTTTGAGCGCCAAAGCTTCATCTCGTCCAATTCTGCAGCTAACGACGCCACTCCTCTTCTTGCAAGCCAGATTTATTAGTTGTTAACAGTCTGAAGCAAAGGGGATATCATCAAAGCCTCTTTCTCGAGCTTCTGTCATACCCACGTGATGCCTTCTGCTTCAGCATGTAATGGAGACTGTGCTCTGCGAGCGCATCGCTGTCCTTGTAGGATCATCTCATTCGCCTCAAGGAGGAAAAAACCCACACCCATCCATTCATCATTTACATTGAAGTGATACGGTTTACAAAATTATGGGCTACTCCTTATTCACATACCTGCTTGGTACCAGTGCGTATAATTGAGGATGCTCAAGTCTCTAATGATGGTGGTAAAATTATGTAGCTCTTTCATTTATCTTGTGTGACCTTTGGTTTTATTTTTATATCTTGTTATCATATCTGGATGTGTAACAAAGACTTATAACAAATTTAATAATTTATCATCATTAATAAAGATAACAAAAGAATAACATTTATTTAATATTATATTTTTAAATAATTATTCTTATACTATAAGTTTGTTTTTTTATTTTTTTAATTATTATTATATAATTTAAAAAAAAAAATCTACATTAACAACTTAATGAATCATTATCGCTGTAGTCTCTCACCTTACATTGCTAAACTTGTGTAGTTGAATAAGTAGAGATGTACATCTAGAGTTATATAAAATTCACATAAATATCAGATAGTATTTTAGTTTAGTGCAGACATAAAATATTAGAAGGTTAGTGCAGCTGGAATCTGAAAGAAAAAACATACTTAAGCTTAGTCTCTGATACGGTTGAAGATTGAAGTGTCTCATATTTTCTTTTAATACGCGGAAGAAAAAAAAAGAAAAAACATATTTGTTTCTAACATATTGACATGTAGTTTGCCAAAGAACACCCATGGCTTAGTTACAAAATGAGAAACAGAGACTAATAAAAAGAGGTCAAGAGTTAAACTTAAAGATTCCTGAAGCCACAAACCTTTTTAACAACCAATCAACAGAGGATCAAAGGTGCTTGCTTCAGGTCCGTTTGCGTTTGAGATTATTGATCTGATGCTTCATGTGAGCAACAATCCCTTCCTTGAGTGTCGCTTTCCTCCCATGTTCAAAATTCCACAGCACAGGAACTGGAAACCCACCACTCGCGTTAAACTCGTTCATTCCCTCGAGTGCTGTCTTAACTGCGTTCTTCACGTCTTCTCCCCAGTCCCCACTCTTCACTCAGATTCTTAAGTTTCTCATCTTCCTCATCCACAACCTCCTACAACAACATAACAAACAAAGTCAAGATCCCCGCAAAAACAGACAAGAGGAGTAGTGAGAAAAGAAAATCGAATTTAGACCTTAATTTTATCTCCACATCTCTGAATTTTAAATGGGTGCCATAGTGGATCCCTGACGCGTTGCCCCCACTCCGAGCAAAGCATGCTTTGAAGAAAGGCTTTCCATCAACTTGTCCCATCATCTTTACTCTGATCTTGGAACTTTCACCCGATGATAAGTCTCTCAATCTCAGCAGACATAAACATTATGTAATAACCCCCAACCCCCCCCCCCAACACAACTTATAATATCCATCCAGTAAATAAGCATTCAAGAAAGATAGAGTATATATATTACACTAAACAATTCCTTGTGTGCTTCTTGGATCTCGTCATTTGCTCACTACGCTCTTCCTCCATTGCTTTTTTTGAGCATTTTCTCGAGCTCTTCGTCCTTGTCCTTAGATAGTTTCTTGTACCCTTCGGTAAATGTTCTCATCAGCAGTTCTCTCTCTTCCTTGAATTTATTCAGCACGTCATTCATCTCGTTCATCTTGTTTTTTATTCCACGGTGATCGTCACTGGTCAAACATTTAAACTATAAGTTTGATACTAAAGATTTTACAAATGAGCAAGCATAAGAGGATAAGTAGAGAAGTTTACCTTAGAGATCTCTGACCCCACTATATTTTTCATTCTAAAATAGAGTTTAGAGTAAAAATGTTCTAATATAATTCTATTTTTTATTCTATAATAGTGTAAACCTATTTTTTACTCTATATATTGAGTAATTTTTTTATTTTTTGTTTATCTAAAATAGAGTACCATTGAAGTAATATTAGAAGAAAAAATAGAATAAATCACAGGAGATGGTCTTATGTCAGTGAAGAAAAGGAAGAAACTTTCGATATTATTGTTTCTCTCAGGTTTGGTTCATATATTACGCCGCCGTTTCAGTTTCATCCTTCACACAACTTGGAAGAGGAGATCAGCAGTGAGAAAGGAACATCGATCTTAAACAAAACGTAACTAAAACGACGTAGGTTTCATTTGTACAAACCTTTTACGGATCCGTTTAGTCTCAAATTATTGATAAATGGATCATGGGTCACGACTTTATGCTAAGCCCGTTAAGATCCTCAACTCTTTCTGCTTTTTTAATTGATTCTTTTTTTTTACACTTTTACTTGTTGTACAGCTGAAAGCCTGAAACCGTGAATTCCAAGTTTTTGTTTAATGAGGTTATAGGTTGATACCGGTGTCAAAATGAGTTATAGTTGATGAATTAGCTCAGCTCAGTTCAATTTTTCGCAAATATGAGTCTATTATTTATGTTTATTTAATAAATAAATTTAATGATCGAGATTAAATTAGATCACGAGTTATATAAACGATCTATAATGAATATGAACCAATTCATGAGCTCGGTAAGTTTCGTACTTACAAGCATATATATATATATATATATATATATATATTGGATAAATTTAAAAGATAATTTATATACCAATCATATTTATCTCCTAAACAGGTTCAACCATTTCTTTGTACTCGATCTTCGTTGTTTCGTTTTATGACCGACAATAATGGTAATATATTTTCTATCTCAAATAAGTATTTATAATTTGTTATTATTGTAGCATTAAATATTTATAAACGTTTTATTTTAATTTTATGATTTGGAAAGATGAACACTTTGAAGATGAACTGTCTCAAGACTCTCCTAAGAAATAGGGATTTTAGATCATTGATATAGATTTGATTTAATTATTTTAGGTGTCGGTTTTATTTAGTATTTAATATTAATATTTTGAATTTTTAATATTTAAATTTTTAATAATATTATTGAAGTTATTTTATTATTATTACTTTTATATTGGATTGCGAGTTAGTTTATTTAACTCATGATCTAGATAATCTAAGTCCGAGTTTACATATTAAAGTTTATATAATAAACGAGCTGAGCTTATGTAGCTCGTGAAAGATCTGAACTTACTATGAACTGAGTTGAGTTGAGTGAATTAACTCATTTTGACACCTCCGGTTTAGGATTTTTACTGTTGAAAATTTTAAAATAATGACTTCCAAAAATACTTAGCTGTGACTTTTGTGGATGTGGTTAAAATAATACTCCCTCCATTTCAAAATAGATGATGATTTAGGGAGTTTTGATGTTTCAAAATAGATGATGTTTTCATATTTCAATGTACCTTTTAACTTTATCAAAAACTGTGTAACCAATCATATTTTGTAGTCTGTTTTGTGATTGGTTGAATAATTTTAAATTTATATTTTAACGATATTTTTTGGATAAAAAAACAAGTTTCTTAATAGTTGTACCTCAACCTAAAACTTCATGTATTTTGAAACAGATGGAGTAATAATCAAACTGTTGCTTAAAAAAAAATTAAAGTAACATGAAGAAAAATGAGAAGTTAGATTCTAAGTGATTTAAAAGGTTTTAAAAAAAATTAGGAAAGTAAAAATGAATTGGTAAAATACTTGATTTTATAGGCTTTAAAAACCCTAACCGTCAAGAAAAAAAAGAGATTTTTTTCTAGTTTCAAGCCGATGACCAAAGGCTTTTATAACTCCGTCATCGGCTTATTTAATTCGTTTTGCTTTTCTTTCTTTGATTTGATTTATTTCTTGTTACTTAGTTGTTAGATTGCCAATTTACTTTAAATCTGGTAAAAAAAATTATTGCTCTTTTGTATGCTTCTTCCAATGGATTTAGGAAAACAAAAATTTTGGTTCAGTTGAACCGTTTAGAAAAGATAATTGATAGATCTATTGCGGATGGTGGCGACGAGTCTTACCGGCTTCAATCATTGATGATTCTTATTGTGATGGTGGTAGAGTTCTTGTTTCAAACTATGGTTACTTCAAAAAGCAACATCAAATTCTAAAAAACTGTAATCTCTTTGACTTTATTATTATCAATAGAGCAATATAAAGAGTTGTCGTGTCTCGGTGGCTCCTACTAAAGTATTGAAAAGAGAGTGACAATCATTCTCAATTCAGTTTGAAGTATAGTATTTTTGGATTAATACGAATATTATCTCCTTTGAGATTCAATTATTCCATAAGCAAATTTGGAGTTGTATATGAAAAATCTTTAGTCATTCATACGCAAAATAGATGTGTGTTAGTTTATTTTGGATTCTTACTGGTGTATCCGTTTCATACATTTATTTTGCTAGTTCTCGTTGTTTATAACTTTTTACCTAGAAAGCTTAATAATACAATCCGCCCTTAAAAAAATGGTTTAGTTCATTTTAAAACCTTCAAATCTTCAAAGTCTAATCCTCAAATAGAGTCTATGCATGTTTAGATAATTATTTTACTGAGCTACAATATCTATTTATTAAAATCGAAACATTGTTTAAAACTAACATTACATATTTATGTGTTTTACACGAACTATCATTATAATTTTTGAATATATCTAAGATTTATATTAGAGTTAATTTGATCATTACTTAGACACTAAACAAGAACATATACATGAGATTATTCTGTTATTCGAAAAACTTTCAAATATTAACTTATTATAACAAAATATTTTTAAAAGTTTAATTTTATTTATTAAATAAGTAATTAAATTTATAATTAATACTGAAATAATAAATATTAATTTAGTTTAATTTGAAAAAATAATATAATATAGTCTATATGAAGTTTGCTAAACTCATCAGCATTTCTGTGGTCCAACACCGAACACATAAGTACATACACTGACTTTTTCCAATCTATGTACCAAAACAATGGTATACACTAGACCACAAAATAACAAGAACAATCTCAAAAGTCTATTCGTGAAGGTAATCCGGTCTGGTTCGGTTTAGATACATCGCTTGGGTTTTCAATACGGATCGACCCAACATATATCATCCTCCACAGCTTTCTTCCAACGTTCCTTGAATCTCTTCATCTCCACATATGATTTCCTCCTCACTTCTGGTCTATTATCCACTTCACGAGACTCTGATGATTCTTGTGAAACCTTCTCAACAAAAATAAGATTATCAAAACATATATTTCTACTTCAAGAAACATATACAAACACTTGAAATTTTTTTGTCGTACCCGTGATTTCGGGTTTTTCTCATTCGGTGAAGAGCTCGAAGCAGTTACAACCACACCCAGTGTGGGAAGACCGTAATGCACTATGTACTCCGCATCAACAACACCTACATTTTTCTTCCGATCACCCTATCCACGACCAAGAATTTGTTTTAATTAAGAACCGAGGTAGTAGATGGTTATTAAAACCTGTTAAGAAAACATTAAAGGTAAGAAAAGCTAACTTGAGCACAATAACCAAGCTGCAGATCCAAGCCCCAGGCATGTATCAAATCGTTCTGCATCGAAAACGAAAGCATTAAAACTATGAGGTCATCCTAGAGATAGGCAAATAAACCAAACGAAAACCAAAAAGTTACCTGAATCATATACCAAGAGCATCTCCATGCTGATCTAGAGAAAACAGGTGCCATCATTTCTACCCACCTAACAGATCCAAGTTACATGTTATAACCGGAAATGAGAGGAAGAGATTCACCGAACATTGATATAAAACTTTTACCCGGTGCAGGGAGGATCAGTGCTATGATCATCGCAATGCACCCTGCCTTTGTTTTTATACATACGTCTATGAAATTTTAACTTCTTGCGACGAGCGGTGATAGGATAGTGCACCTTTGTTTTTGTAGTGTCTAGAGCGGGTTGCGATATCTCAAAACCTTCTTCTTTGACAATAGATAGGTATCTAATAATACAAAGATCTCATCATGCAAATAAGAAAACAAGCAAGATAAAAAGAAACAAAAACATAGATTTGGTGGAGTACCGTTGAGGATTGAAATGAGCTACACCAAGATCTTCGTCCCAAAGAAATATATACTCATACTCTGCAACTATATCAGGATGCAAGAACCGCTTGGCGAACCACCTGTGGCATTAACATCATGAAACTATTGGATATTCAATAATATTATGTGGAAAAATTTATTACAAGAATTTCAAGAAATGAACCATTTCGTTTGATTCATTACGGAAACATGAATTGCATATTCATTCCATGGATACTGCTTCCAATCTTCCACAACACCGTCGTAATGAAAAAGCATGACCACAAAATCTCGAGAATGAAACTGAAATCAAAGCATTTAGTATAGTTTCATTAACATAAAAAGGCTAAATTAAAATCTTATTGAGTGAAAAAGACAAATACAAAACCTTTTGGATAACATTGTTGACTATCTCCTTTTGCTTGATTCCAACTGCCATGGCTAACAAACTCATTGCACGGTTCGGGTTCCCCTGAAAATAAATCGAGAAAGGAGAACATACAACAAAAGATTAAACTACAAAAACAAAAACAAAAATGTGAAGTTTTACAAATATTTTGAGGAATCTATGACCAGTTTACAACCTTTTTATTGTGACGGTAGTTCCATAGATGTTGCGTTTCCAAGTTTGATGTCTTAACGATAATTCCTTGCGGTAATGCTTCAGTACCCAATGGCTTACCGAGATTCTAGTGAAAAAATATTAATCATAAACTTTAGGTATAAAAAAATCTCACGAAGTAAACTCAAACAAAACTGAACTTATTCTTCAAAAACAAACCTCGCATGTAGGGGACGTTGCGTTCTGCATCTTATCAGCGACATTATGTATCTTATCAGTGACGTTATGCATCTTATCAGCGACGTTCTGTATCTTGTTAGTGACGTTATGCACCTTATCAGCGACGTTCTGTATCTTATCAGTGACGTTATACATCCTATTAGTGATTTCCCATCTCAGCAATTTCTGTAAAAAAAATTAAAATAATTATTATACCAAAATCAGAACAATCTATCTAGTATATTGACTATAAAACTAGAATTCTTCA
This sequence comes from Brassica oleracea var. oleracea, assembly GCF_000695525.1. NCBI lineage: Eukaryota > Viridiplantae > Streptophyta > Magnoliopsida > Brassicales > Brassicaceae > Brassica > Brassica oleracea. Next base: position 41,063,116 of record NC_027754.1, on the reverse strand, counting down.
AGAATAATCATGTTCTTCTCATGTCATGGAAAAATAGTCAACACTGATTACAACCGAGAAAAGGGAAGGCGTTATAGAACATAAAATATAGCTTACGTGATGTCAAATACAAAGAAAAAGAAGAGAATTTACCTCTTTAAATTCTTCATCAATATAAGCATTTCCAATGAAGTAAGCACCACAGATCAGAGCAGTGGTGATGAAGATACTACAGAGACATGATCTATGCATCGAATCCTGCAAATTCACAGACATCTCCAGATAAGAAAACAAAGAACAGAGCCTAGAGACAGAGTCCGGCATAACATTACATTATCGGAACACTTAAATCAGGTTTTTATTAAACTATTAAAAACGTGTCGATTAAGAAGAAACGTAAAACTAATTTGCTGAGGTTATATGGACATCACACGATATATGAACATGACAAGAAGCTGTAGCTAATGATTCCGTTAGCGATTAACCAACCATAAACACACACGAAAATGTAAATATGAAGTGAAAGGAGACGAAAGAAAGCAGAGAAGCTTTGTACACCTGTTTCATCGAAACTTTTGGGTAAGGAAGAGGAAGAGACCCCAGAAAAGTCGAAGAAGAAGAAGAAACGAATATCCCCCTTTCAACTTCTCGTCTAAAAAAGCTTATAATGAGTAATGAAACTCTGACTCTGACTCTGACTTTTCTTCTCCCGAGTTTTGACCCCATAAAAGGAAAAAAAGTCTCAGAGAAGCTTTACAAAATAAATTTTTAAAAAAAAACTTTACAAAATCATTTCAACTTTGCTTCAAAAAATCAAAAATAAAAGCTGAGAAATATGAACAAACATTAAACACTGTCGAAGTAGAATCAGAAAACTGATGGACAATTGTAGTTAGAGAGACACGTTTTGTGAGATCGTGGAGCATCTCAAGGTTTTTCAGGGGAGAGTTAGATACTATTGTGTTTGAAAGTGGTAAGTGGCGAGACACGTGTTTCATTATCATTGGTTATACAATCATTTTTTTATTATTATATATTTTTCTTCAGGCATGTCTGTATAACCCGACCGGAGATATTATTTGTTGTTGTTGTCGTCATAATTAAAAGTTTCAGATTAATTTCTTAAAAAGGAGAGAGCTTTATCTGAATCTTCTCCGATTCCGATGTTCTCGTTAACGTTGATTCAACCCCACCTCCGGATTCCAGAGATTCCGGCGACGCGAACACTCAAGTCGTCGACTTTACCTCCTCTCATTACCGATTCGAGACCGAAACGAGATGAACAGAGGAACAGAAGATCATCTGGGTTTCGTCTCTTTTCCAGAAAGAGAACAACTTTCGATATGGGTTTCAGCGATAACTTCGGTTTAGAGCTTCCCGGAGAGAATGCGAGTTACGATTCTTCCCGAGTGGATTACGCTCTGCTCGCCGAGTGGCTACAGTCTTCTAACGGGATGCGGCTAATCAAAAGGATTCACGCGATGGCGTTGAAGTGTTTCGACGATCAAGTGATATACTTCGGTAACAATTTGATTAGCGCCTGTGTGAGGCTCGGTGATTTGGTTTATGCACGTAAAGTGTTCGACAGTATGCCTGAGAGAAACACTGTTACTTGGACCGCGATGATTGATGGGTATTTGAAGTACGGTCTCGAAGATGAGGCTTTCTCTTTGTTTGAAGACTACGTGAAGCATGGGATTCGTTACACGAACGGGAGGATGTTTGTGTGTTTGTTGAATCTGTGTAGTAGGAGACCAGAGTTTGAGCTAGGGAGGCAGGTTCATGGTAGTATGGTGAAGGTTAGAGTGGAGAATCTCATTGTAGAGAGTTCTCTCGTTTACTTCTACGCGCAGTGCGGTGAGTTGACGAGTGCGTTGCGTGCTTTTGATATGATGGAGGAGAAGGATGTGATATCTTGGACGGCTGTTATATCCGCTTGTTCGAGAAAAGGGCATGGGAACAAAGCTATAGTTATGTTTATCGGAATGTTGGAGCATGGGTTTTTGCCTAATGAGTTCACTGTGTGTAGTATCTTGAAGGCTTGTAGCGAGGAGAAAGCGTTGAGATTTGGGAGGCAAGTGCACAGCTTGGTGGTTAAGAAGATGATTAAGAAAGATGTTTTTGTAGGAACTTCGTTAATGGACATGTATGCTAAGTGTGGGGAGATTTCAGCTTGTAGGAAAGTGTTTGATGGGATGAGCAATAGAAACACGGTCACGTGGACTTCGATCATCGCTGCACATGCTCGGGAAGGTTTTGGTGAGGATGCTATTAGCCTCTTTAGGGTGATGAAGAGGCGGCATTTGATAGCTAACAATCTGACAGTGGTAAGCATCCTTAGAGCGTGTGGATCTGTTGGGGCTTTACTGTTGGGGAAGGAGCTTCATGCTCAGATCATTAAGAACTCGATCGAAAAGAATGTCTATATAGGAAGTACTCTGGTTTGGCTGTACTGTAAATGCGGAGAGTCTCGTGACGCTTTCAATGTTCTTCAGCAGTTGCCATCTAGAGATGTGGTTTCATGGACAGCTATGATCTCTGGATGTTCGAGCTTAGGACACGAAGCAGAAGCACTGGACTTCTTGAAAGAGATGATTCAGGACGGTGTGGAGCCAAACCCGTTTACATACTCCTCGGCTTTGAAAGCTTGTGCTAACTCAGAAGCTCTTCTTATCGGCAGATCAATCCATTCCATTGCGGAGAAGAATCATGCTCTGTCAAATGTCTTTGTGGGAAGTGCTTTGATTCATATGTATGCAAAATGTGGGTTTGTCTCTGAAGCTTTTAGAGTATTTGACAGTATGCCTGAGAAGAACTTGGTCTCATGGAAGGCGATGATAATGGGCTATGCGAGGAATGGGTTTTGCAGGGAAGCGTTGAAGCTAATGTATAGAATGGAGGCAGAGGGATTTGAGGTTGATGATTATATATTTGCAACGATTCTATCTACTTGTGGGGATATTGAGTTAGATGAGGCTGAAGCTTCTGCAACTTGTTACTTGGAGACCTCTTGATGTTTCTTTTATAGAAGCACCTATTCAAGTTCTTGAAGAAGATGAGTTCCACAGTAGTATCAAATGTACAAAAAATTTTATTTTAAAAGATAAAGTTTAGTTACCAAATCCTGTCAATCTTTTAAGTAATTTTCACATTTTGTATAACATTCTCATAAGTCATAAGCAAATTCTCTTTCAATGTTTTTAAGAACCTAGACTTATTGGGCTTTTTCTAATTATGTATGGGTCATACCGTCTCAGTTCCTTTCTGATTTTGAATAAAGAAATAAATCATTTTTTGACCAAAAAAAGGAATCAAATCATTTTTATTCGACTACTAAAATAAGAGATTCAGTTGAGGTGCCAATAAAGTAGAAAAGAAAAAAAATATTATAAGGTAGGATCTTGTCTGCAATTTGAATCCACTATGTATCATGTAATCCATTTTCTTATGATATTATAGTCGATGATCTATATTTTTAAGTTAAAGGAATTGATTCAATTGTTTTTTATAAATTATTTAAATATTCAATTTAGTTAATCAATCTCCTCTTTCTTGATTTAAAATTCACATTAAACGGTCCCCAGTTTAGCACAATGAACCGATTTGCTGCCTCTAGTTCCTTTTGATGTTTATATTTTCATCACTAAAATTTGATACTTTTCCACATTGGCTAATATATAGTGCTTAAACAATCCTAAGTGTGAATAAGAGCCTTTCAGTTCGTGTTGATTATTGAATACTCTGATTCGTATCTATTCTGCTTAACAGACCAAAACTGTGTATATGTATTAAGCACCCGCAGCCTCTTCATAGTATTGTTACCTTTTCTTGTTGACAACATGTATTATACCGAATTTGTATATGGATTGACACAATGACGACACTAACATAAACTACTGTTAAACTATTTATTTTGGTTTATATTGTGAATATCTCTCTTTTTTTTTGTAAAATGCTGTAATATTCCAAAACGACATACAATTTCATATGTTTTGATTTTTTTATATAGAAAATTAAAAAATAGTTTATGCCCTATAAAGCATGTACTATAAGTGCCTACTAATATGTGTGGTTAGTAATATATTTGAGGTTCATTTAAAAACTAAAGCTATATACCAATTGATGTCAACACTATCATATTATATCATTTATCTGATATTAACAATAAAGTTTTTTTGGGTGAAATATGTTAAGTATTAACAATAAAGTTTTCTTGAGATTTACATAAAATACAAATCGTGCGTATGTTTATAAAATGATAAGAAAGTCACGATGCTTTAGTTTATTTTGGGTGATATTAATCTATATTAACAGAAACAATATACACTATATAGGGTCCATTTGGGTCGTGCGATAAGTCATTAGTTTTTGGCTTTATTCCTAAAAAAATACGATTTGCTTTTAACAGAAAAGAATGCTTCACGTTCGCCGTCTTTTGTTCGTCGATAAAAGGACTTTATTATATGATGCCATTTACAGCCGATAATCCCTCCAATTCGGTCTTCACGTTCGTTAACTTTAGGTAGATGCTTTTTCTTAAATTTGTTTTAAAATGATTTATAAGATAGTGATTTATCTCTTTATACGTGTGTATCGTTAGGTTAATATTTATAAATGTTCATTGATACGCATATGATTTCATCGGAATCTGTCTTTTTCACTCATGACTACCTATATATCCCCCATGGGCTGATCATAGTATTATGTGTTTGGTTTACTATAAAGCAATGGTAACCAAACTTTCGATAAAAGATTAATATTTTGTTCACTGATTCATTCAAATGATGGACCGACCCTTTAACTTAATTAACCAAATACAGATCATTAACATATATATTTTGACCCCAAAATCGTTATTAACAAATAAATACGCATTAAGTATATATATATGTATGTGTGTGTGCATGTGTAAATTTATGTAGTTTACAGTTTATATATTTGTGTTTGTGTGTGTTCACTTTCTGTTGTTCAAAAAAAAAATATCACTTTCTTACTGGCATTTAAAATACGAAAGAAATATCTACCTGTAATAACAGCAAATTAGACGATAATATGATTTTGTTAGTTTTGTATGTTTTGCTCAAAGTAATATCAAGTCAAATTTTAGCAAAGAAGTTTTATTCGAGTAAACAGATGAATCTAAAGTGTCAACGCTTATATATATATATATACACGAAATATTTGCCTATTTTAAGTAGTTGTTTCGGGTTTTAAGACATGCAAAATGATTTTATAAAGTATTTATTTCACAACTAACAAAAGAAAAAAATGTATTAGCCTTAATCATTTTATTTTTTGTTAAACATTTCAAGAATTTATCGTTGTTTACCCGTGAATTCATAGCAATATGGTACGCTCTCTAATTTAATATTTTTTATATTTTTATAATGTTATTAACTACATGCATATAATTCTAGATATTTTGGTCATGTATTTTTCCTCCTCTTATTATTATGATTTAATGAAAACTACTTCTACTGTTTATTCCAAATGTCTTAACTTTCTTTAGTTTATAAAAGTTTTAGTCATCTACGAGTTCCGTCGCATTTTCTTTTATCAATACAACAGGCTCTACAAATAGTTTCAAAAAAAAAAAAAAAAAATACCACAGGCTATCCACAATTTTTAATCAAATTGTAAGTCTATGTATACGATAGAGGACACTGACTCAGAAAAACCCGTACAAAATTTTTCAACATTGTATTTTAAGTCCATAGCACATGTGTGATCACGAATGTGCTGAAATTATTCTTACTTCTTAAGAACTTCTCCATGTATATTGCAAAACTAGACTATTCCCATGATTCATAAACCATTTTCACCAATTTAAAGGAACCAAACTAGAATTTAACCATAATTGCATCATTTTTTTTTTTTTTTTCAAAGGATTACAAACTAGAATTGAACCATAAAGAGAGTACAATGATCTTTTCCAATCCTAACACAGAAATTGAAATTTTACCAAGATCCATTGCTAATACAATGCTAAGAATATGTCACGTTTAGTTATCATACATTCTATATATAACCCAAATAAGGAAAGAAAAAAAATTCCGAATGTAATTGTGTGAGATTCAATCTTGTGTCATTTACTCCGTCAAAATCTACTATATCACTTTTATTCCAAAAATGTATGTCTTTTTTTCTGTGACCTATTCGTAAAATATTTTCTTTCTATTCTTAAACTCCATCATATTCAAATAACTATCTATTCAAATCAACTAACACTATTTTGTATAAAATTTAATTATTTTTCTTGACAAAGAACTTAAATTATATATCAAAATCAGCTTCCGGTGTTATAATATATAGATTTTCCTTTACTGAACTAATTACACAATTAAAATATGCGAGGAAAAACTATATTTTTGTTTTTTTATTAACATGAAGGTATCCAAATTTATAGAGAGGTGCAGACTAATCCCATAAATGAGGTGTAGTTTAGGGATAGTCCATTCTTTTAAGTATGCAGAGAAACCTAAAATATGAGTTCATATCCATGTGAATGTTTAGGAACAATGTGACTTAGTTTTACATATCAAATAACTAAAACTTGTTAGGGTACCAGACCATTCTCTTTACTATTTGACCATAAGTTCCTGAATAATAAAAACATCTTGATATATTGCTTCCAATAGTGTTTTTTTTTGGTCTAATAGTGTTTTTTTTTTGTCAAAGGCTTTTACTACTAAATGAATGTCAGAAGCTCTTTTAATCGGAAAAGGTTCTTTTCAGTTCAGAACCCAGAGGTAAATATAAGCTATGCATGTAACTTTAATTTGTGAATCCGTTCTTTGAATACGGTAGTCTAAAACGCGACTCAATGATGGTACAAATATGCACGGATAACCTAAATCGACCACATGTCAATTGTACTATCCTTCTGTTCTACTGTTTGTCGGTTAAAGCAAAGATAGAATGCGTATTTGTTTGATTTTTTTATCTTTAGAAGAAGTTAAAACGTAGATGTTCATTTTACTTATGTTTTTCCAACGTACTAGTCACAATCGGCATATAATCATAAGGTAGACTCGCATATGTATTACAACCTCATATATATGCAGGACCATTTAAATATGCAGGACCATCTAAATCAACCTCCCTTGCTTTGATATCTATCTAATCTATTAAAAGGAGAGTACAAAATTAGATTACCCCTTAATTTTTCACTATATTTACAATGTCATGCCATTGATGTATTAAATGAAGCTATATTTATGGATATTTTGTCTTTTCCTATTTTACTAAATCATTTCCTAAATAAATTTCACCTAAAATTTTGTGTTTAATATATTTCCTAAAATGATTCAGCTAGATTTTAGAAAAAATCGAATTTATAAATGATTTTTAATAATATTATGTAATATTTTCCTAATATCATATAATTTTCACACATTTAGCTTGTAAGGTCTAAAATATATATATTTTGAATATTCCAAGATGTATGTTTAACCATTAAGGTTACCATTAATTACTTTCAAAAATAAAATCTATACATGTTAAGAATTAAATATTTTGAATTACTTGTACAATAATATGGATTATTTATAATCGAATATTTATTTTTAGTCTATCTAAATCTTGCCTAAAATATATATATTTCAAATATTTCTAAAATATATTTAACCATTTCAGTTACTATTAATTATTTTCAACAAAAGAATCTATTTATATTAATGTTTATAATTAAATATTATTTTATAATGTACAAAATTTTTGCCACATGGCCTATATCTAATCAAAATATTTAAAATATTATTACATTTGTGAAACGATTTCGTGTTAAAAAATATTACTCAAATATATCAATGAGTCAATATTTGTTAAAGATTTAGTATATCGCACAAATCAATATTTTTTTTGCAGCATGTAAACTATTTAATTATTGTGTTTATAAACATTTTAAAATATGATAAATGTTTAAAATATTAAATAATAAATATTTAAATAATATTCATGTATATAAAATGAAAATAAGTATCCGCACGGGCGTGCGGGTCAAGCTCTAGTATGTATTGTAAAGGCACAAAGTAAAAGAACTAAAAAAAAGGTAAAGGAAAATAATGATGCGGTCCTTGTTTCAGTCAAAGCATAACAAATAGAATATCTAACGTAAAATAAGGAAATTCAAATTTCTAACATACGATAAGGAAACTTAGAATGATGTATCAAGAAAACTGTTATACCTTTGTAATGATCTTACAAACGCGTATTCATAATCTTATCACAAAAGAAAAACAGATTTATTGCAACCAATTTATTGATAATAAGAAATTCATATGTGGAAGAAATTGAGAGCAACTCTCAATTATCAAGGTAACCCTAATGATGCTGCGGGTCGGATCCTCCTGGGCTTAACCTCTCCGGAGTTTTTTCCTGGCTGCCACTGCCCCCTGTAGCTTGACCATCTGCTACAGTTGAGGTGGTCGCCTCACTAGATGTGCTTAACTCTCTTACCTTCACCCCGACGGGAGTCTTCTCTAGAGGGCGGCTTCCGGTGACAACTGAAGCTAGCAGAAGAAACAAGACGAAGGAAAAGGAGAAGCTTAACTTAGCCATTAAAATGACAAATTTATTGCACCTAGTTTCTATATATAGAAAGATAATAGAAAGGGAGAGAGAGAAGCAATTGTGAAGTAGTTAATGTGGTGTGTATATGAGGAAAGAAGAGATCTCAGGAGGGTTTCTACTTATAGAGAAGGGTTCCTAGTAGTGGTAGTGAGGATAGGTTGACCTAGCTTAGGGCTTGGGTGCTTATGGGAAGTGCAAGCGTGCATTGTCACCGACGAATTACGGTTTTTTGACATGGAGAATATGCAAAACCAAACCAAACCAAACCGAAATAGAAAATATGGTTTGATTATGATAATACCGAACATGATTATAGTTTTAGAAATTGTAGTAGACGTGTATATATGGTTTGGTTATACAGTGATTAAACCAAATAAATTGAAAATTTTAAAATTCGATTCATTATATTAAATGTATATTAATATAGTTATATGTAAACTCTATAATATAAATATTATTTCGTATATAAATGTAGGTGACACAAAATATATATTTTGACATTTAAATTTTAATTCTATTAATTTATTATGTTATTTAGAATTAATTTTTATTTTTTATTACGTTGATATTGATATTCATAAATTTTATCTATTTAGTAATGTTACAAATATTCATAGGTTTTTTTTGTCATCAGGTTTGTTCTTATTTGCTATTTTAGAAAAATATTCATAACTTTAGGCCAAAATATATATATTCACAACTATTTTAGTCCTTTTTGTTTTCACTATTTATTATTATTTTCATCTAAATAGTTAAATAAAAAAACCTTCCGTTTAAAATTTGAGCATTGATATTAGTTCTTTATGTTTTAAAAGAATCTGATTATCAACCATATAATTCAAAATTCACAGAATTGTACATTACATTAAATATGTTATGCCAAAATCCAAGCAAACAAAACTAAATTATAATAGATGTAACAATATAATAATTAAAATTATACACCAACACTACAAGAAAAAAAAGCTTTTCTTAGCGGACGAAAAACGCTATCTAACGATACAATAGCGGTTTATGAAGCGTCGTATCATCGCCCGTCATAGTAGGTTATGCACATTAGATAGCGGTTTTTCGCGTTGCTATCTTATTGTCATATATTATAGTGTTTTTTATGCAATTAAACATTCTTTAATAGCATATTTTTTTGTTATTGTTTATATTAAAATTATTTATTTTATAATTATTTTTAGTTAATTATATTAAAAACATAATTAAAATTTAAAATTAATTCATATGATTAAAATTTCTTTATTATTTAAATTGGTTTACAAAAAAAAATCTAATTAAATAATAAACCAAAAACTAAACTAAGCTTTAACCTAATTACACATGAACTCCGCCGCACCACCACCACCTTCGTTGTCTTCTTCATCACTTCCAATCCTCACCCGCCGTACCACCACCTTCGTCTTCGTCGTGTTCTTCATGACCTTCGTCGTCGTGTTCTTCCATGGCCTTCGTCGTTGCATCCAGCCATGACCTTATACTCCATTCATTGTCGCCGTCCTCCTCTTCCATTCACCGTCCTCCTCCTCCTCCATTCGCTGTTTTCGACCAAGCCCTCGCGTCTCTGTCTTCTCTCCTTCTCTGCCTCTCTTCTTCTTCTTCGTGCTCGGTTCTACCTTCACCACCACCGCTAGCTTTTCTACCATCTCCGCACCATAGCTTCTTCAGATCCGGCATCAGTGAAGAGAAGACAGGCTCGGTTGCAAGACGTTGTTTAGTTCGTCGACTTCCTTTCTCTACAGAAGAAACCAACACACAACCACAATTAGAAAGTAAAACTGATGAGAAACACATGAACTTTATCAATCTGTTAAAACCAAAAAAATAAAGGATTGATAGAAGCAAGAGATTGTCATAAGGAGAAGATAGAAGAGAGATTGAGAGAGATTGACGATCTTTAGAAAGAGAAGACGAAAGATCTACAAAACTGAAAAAGAAAAGGAACAGATCTGGACCGTCAGATTTAATCTCATCCAACGGATGAAAAAGTGATCCATGTGCTTAAAGTTTTGGCCAATAAAAACTCTTCATTATTGTTGCACAAAAAAAAAAAAAAAACTTTTCTTTGTTTTTTCACGAGAACTCTTGTTGTTTTGGTTATTAACTTATTATACATGTTTTTTTTATATTTTACCTTTTAAAACGTATGAATTATATTTAAATGATTATATTTCAACTTTCTAAATTTTAATAATTTTTATATGCTTGTACTTATGATTAAATCTTGTACTTATGATTAAATTTATTTAACTAAAATTTAAAAATTATATCTAAGTGTTTATGTTTATGAGTTTAAAGTTTGGAGTATGAAGTTTATGATTTAGATTTAAGATTTTGGGTAAAAGTTTGAAAAGAGTAGATTTATAGATTACACTTAATATATGTGGTTAAACTTTAAATTTAGATTTGAAGTTTAAATATTAGTAGATGTATGGTTGTATGGTTTATGCTTGAAGTTAGGGTTTAGGGTTTAGGGTTTAGGGTTTAGGGTATAGAGTTTGATTGGAGTTTTAAGGTTTGTGTTTTGAAAGTTATATATTAAGATTAAAAAAAAAAAATTCGAGTTTATGTTTAAGATTTGAAGTTACAGTATGAGAATATTAGAGTTTTAAGTTGTGTTTACAGTCTAGGGATTAAAAACTTGTTTAGGGTTTGGGATTCAAAAAGCTAAATATAGCTTTTCATTATGTTTTGCTATTAAAAATATACTATCATAGCGTTTCTAAATATACAAACGCTATCTAAAATTAAAGGGTATGTCAACTATAGCAGAAACCATAGCAGAAAGGTAAACAACGCTATAATCTAGTGCTATCAAAACCCTTTTTTCTTGTAGTGCAGAAATCAATATCCCAAAAGCCAAACCGAAATTCAAATTAAGTATTCATTTTTCTTGTTGCCTTCGTTTTACCAAAAACATCTACAAAATCATATTTCACCTGTTACCAGTTTAGCAAGTGACTCTTGCGACACGAAAATTGTAAACTGGTGCTTTGAATAGTATTGAAAATTGATAAAGATCGCCGCATTACGGTATAGTACACATATTTAATACGATCCACATCGTAGTAAATTTCTTATTGTGCAAGGGCCAAGCCCTTTATAGGCTCATGTGTGTTCCATTTTTATACTCTTATTGATTTGTTAGGTGGCCTTTTCTCAAAGGATGAATTTTTTACTAATACCAAAACAACTATATGAATGTAATCGTAGTGGTTAGAATGAAGAATCGATTCCCTCAATTAATTTAGTCGAAACCAATTAATGTTAAAAAATCGTTAGGTGCTAATTAGACGTTTTATATGAGATTAGTGTTGGTCGGACGTACTATAGTCTCCATTTAAACCGATTCTTAAAAAGATATATTCACAAAAATCGTTTTACTTATGACTGCACCTAAACTTATGTTTAGAATACTGGTCTAAACTAATGGCAAACCAACTTGTAATTTACTTATAAACAATTTAAATCAATCTTAATTAGCTATAATGAAGCATTTACGAGTTCTGAATTTAATAAGATCTTTTATCACGGCGTGTCAATATTTTCCAAACCCTTATTGAGTCATATATATATCAGGCATGCATGCGATCATCCGTTTAAAATACTTGCTGATTTTGTTAGGTCACCGCAACTGACATGTCGTTACATGATCGAAAGTAAATGACTAAACCCTAACTCAATGAAATGAGAAATATTAAAATAAGAAGTATTTGATCATAAAGTTTTATCCATTTACGCGACTATTTTCGGTAATTGTATCATCAAGTAAGAAAGATTTGAATCTTAAAAGAATAAAGATATAAATCTTAAGAATCTTATATAGTTACACTGATCTATCAAAAAGAGCGATAAGAGACGGTTTGGAATGCGAATTATAATAAGCATTTAATCATTTGTGTATGTCCACAAAGCACAAATCTTTAACACCAAAAAAGCCACACTATGTCTAATTCGACCGTCCCTAGCCAGTGATAGTATATATAATAAATTAATAATATAAGCATGCGCACAAACAAATTATATATATATATATATGGAGAGAGAGAGAGAGAGAGAGAGAGAGAGAGTTTTTAAAACGAGGTAATGGTAATAGACGAAGAGAGTGATTCATGAAATTCCGATAAGATAGAAAAAGAAAATTTCTCAAAAAAAAAGATAGAAAAGGAAAGGAGTACAAAATATGAAAATTACTCTTGTTGAAGGCCAAGAGCACTTACATTTGTGGTTTTAGATTGGTGAATCAGTTTTTTTTTTTTTTTTTTTTTTTTGTGAAAGGATTTAGATTTATAACTTACGTATGTTCAAATATCTCATTCATCAGAAGATTTCATTACAAGAAGAATATTCAGACAATTAAATGAGAAAAAGTATTAAAATCTTTATTACTTTTGTAGCCTACAAATTGTAGGTGATTGTGTAGTGAGGTCAAATTGATTTTAGTTAAAAGGGTAAATTTCCAATTAACTGCAGGTTCTTTATACTGTAACGTGCGTTTTTTACTGAAGCTTTTCTTATCCAAATCCAGATAACATGGCATCAAGGGTTTCACTGTGTTAGCAACTTTTTCTTTAAGCCAAATATTATACAGCGCATCGATTGGTCAATTACTACAACATTTTATTGGCAGCACATCAATTTTTTGTTAATCAATACTCGAATACAAGATCTTTGACTTCAATAGAAGATTTTACCACAGAGATAATGAAGAGCGATGTAGTATCGCCCATAAAAATTTGAAGATTACTTACACTACTTAATCAGCCGTCAAAGATTACTTAATCAGCCATCAATTTACTTTTAGTTTTTTTTTTGTTTTGCTAAAAAATTTACTCTTAGTTATAGAAATTAAATTTTATATATTGAATATTTGTTAAATCAGCTAATCTCTATTTTATAGAACTTAGATTATATATCAAAATCAACTTTCTAGTGTTATATTTATAGATTTCCCGTATCTATACTAACTAATACACGATTTAACTATGATAAGAAATCAAAAACCATTCTAATATATTGCTTCCAATAGTGTTTACTTTTTCGTTAATGTAAGAAGCTCCTTTAATCCGAAAAGGTTCCTATCAGTTAAGAATCCGGAGGTGAATATAAGATATGCAACTTGAATTTGTTTTTTTTTAATCATTCTCTTCAACTGTTTAATCCTTTCTTTGATAAGCTAATCACCATCAATTTAAAATGCGGCTTAATGATCTACTATGCCCGGACAATCTAAATCGACCACATGTAAATTGTGCATTCAAGCCATTCTACTGTCTTTCGGTTAAAAACAAAGAAAGAATACGTATTTGCTTGATTTTTGTGTGTTTTTGTTAGAAGTTAAAACTTACTTGTTCGTGTTACTTTTGCTTTTCAACATGCTGGTCACAATCGGCATAAAACACGATATAATCATAAGGCAGGCTCACACCTTGCATTGCTATATATATTGTAAAGGCTCAAAGTGATATCGTGTTTTATGCAGGACCATCTAAATATGCAGGACCATCCAAATCAAAGTCCCTTGCATTGCTATATATATATCGTAAAGGCACAAAGTAATAGAGCTAAAAGAAAAACGTGTTCCAAAAGGTAAAGGATACTAGTGATACGGTCCTTGTCTCAGTCAAAGCAAAACAAAATATAGAATATGTAACGTAAAATAGCGAAATTCAATATCTAACGTACGATAAGGAAACTTAGAATAATGTATTATGTGTCAATACAACTGTTATACCTTTGTGACGATCTTACAAACACGTATTCATATCTTATGACAAAGGAAAAAAACAGATTCATTGCAACCAAATTATTGATAATAAGAAATACACATCTGGAAGAAAATGAGAACAACTCTCAGTTTGAAAGGAAACCCTAATGATGTTCCGGGTCCGATCCTCCTGGGCTTAAACGCTCCGGAGTTTTTACCTGACTGCCACTGCCCCCTGAAGCTTGACCATCTGCTACAGTTGGGTTCGTAGACTCAATAGAAGTGCTTAACTCTCTCACCTTCACCACGACTGGAGTCTGCTCGAGAGGGCGGCTTCCGGTGGCAACTGAGGCTAGCAGAAGAAACAACAAGAAGCATAAGGAGAAGCTTAACTTAGCCATTAAAATGACAAGATATTGCACCTAGTTTCTATATATAGAAAGACAATAGAAAGGGAGAGAGAGATAGATTGCAGTTGAAGTAGTTAATGTGGTGTGTGTATGAATGTATATGAGGAAAGAAGAGATCTCAGAGGGTTTCTACTTATAGAGATTTATTTGAAGGGTTTCTAGTAGTGGTAGTGGGGATAGCTTAAGCTAGCTTAGGGCTTGAGTGCCTATGGCAAGTGCAAACGTGAGTTGTCACCGATGACGGGTTTTTTTCACCCAGAGAATATATAAACCCAACAAAAAGAAAAATAATATAGTTTGATTTTGATAATACTGTTTAAACTAGCTGTTTTGCCCGCACATGCAGGCATAATCATCTTACGAATACTTTTATTTTATGTCTTATTAATCCAAAAATCGGCATAATAAAACTCTAATTGGTGAACATGTTGAAGGAAAAAATTATGGTGAATTCTTTGTTACTCAAAATTTATACCAGTTATGTTGAAATTTTAGTCAAATTATTAAAAGGTATATCTCACTTTTTTCTTCTAAATTCTCCATGGAAGAATGAATTTATAAGAAAAAAAATTCTCTATGCAATTTTGATAAGGAACAAATTGAACAAAAATTCATGTTTTATTTTATTTTTTCAATTCCTCAAATGAAATTTTATTTTTTATTTTCTTCATTTTTTTCATTCTTCTAGTGGTCACCAACTGAAACTATAGTGTTTCACGGATTAAACTTAAACTGGTTTAAAGTAAAAGCAAGAAAATTTGTTTTGAACTCAGTCACGAGTTAAGTTATTATATATGTTTTGAAATAGTTAAATCAAACATCAAATTATTTATATATGTTAAAAAAACGTTCATCAAACTATGTTCTTATTATTGTGTTAAAAGTTTTAAAACATTCATATATTAGAAATAGTTTAGAAAATATCTTTATATAAATATATATTGTTTGACTGATATTTAATTATAAATTGTTTTATATCTTATTTTTTTAACTTTATAACAAACAAATATTTTTTTCAGATAGCAACACAATATATATAAGAATTCTCTTAATTTTTAAATATATTTTCACAATTTTATTATATTAGTTTATAATTAATTATTTAATATAACATATAAATTTAATATTATTAAAATAAAATTCATGACTTATTATATATAAAATTCATTACGGGTTTTGTGAAAATTAATAAATACTCATTTAAAAACTAATAATAAATCAATGACCTATATAAAAGCTTAAAAAATATGACAAATAAGAAAATAAGAATTTTAATAGAAAATGTAGATTTAAATAATATTAAATCAAAATTCGTTTTTAATTATATATAAAATCATTGCAGATATTTTTTAAATTAATATAGTGATTCAACTAAAAATTATTAATAAATCAATGACTAAGCTAAAACCTAATAAAAACATGTCAAATAAGCAAAATTGACTAAAATCATGTAAAACGTGACAAATAAGAAAAATCAAAATAATTATAGATTTAATTACACATTTTATAGTTATATTATTTAAATTAATAAATTATGGACTCAATTAAAAACTATTAATAAATTAATGACTCATCTTAAACCGAATTAAAACATGACAAATAAGAAAAATTACCTAAAATCATGGAAATCATGACAAATAAGCTAAATCAATTCATAAATAATAGTATAGATAGTATGTATATTAGGTTTAAGAAACTACAATATATTTATATGGTTTGGTTATAAAACAATCAAACCGAAAACTGAAGAAATAACAACTAAACTAAAATTAAAAAATAAAAAAAATCGTATTATAGTTATATGTGAACTCTATAACATAATTGTTAATATATAAATATAAATGATTTCATTGATATATTTTTGACATTTAAAATTTAAAATTTTTATTTGGGTTTAAAAAAATTTGGTTGACTATATCATTTTGCTAAATGCTATTTATTCAGAAATATTAAAAATGCTAATAGGTTTGTTCTTATCATTTACTATTTTAGATAATGATTATAACTTTTTTATAAATGATTACTAGGTATCTTGCCCGCACATGTGTGCATAATTCTTTTATAGGTATTTATTAATAAATGTACTATTAAATTTAAAGAATTTTTTTTATGAATCTTTCAATTTCTTAATTTTTATTAATTTATGAATCTTTCAATTTCTTAATTTTTATAAATTTAAAAACATTATTTTGGACACTATTTTATTATTTTAAAATATGTTATTATCTTTAAAAAAATTAATTATATTAATTTATAATAATTATCTAATTAAATAACAAATATACAACATCTAAAATAAAGCAATGTTATTCAATCAAATTTTTGAAATTACCAAAACCCACAAAAATCTCAAAATAAATCAAAAGCAAAACAATGTTCAATCTAACCCAACTTTACATATTATATTAATTAAAGTAAATAAACGATTGATATTGTATAATTATATTATGAAATATCTTCCATAATACTCCGTCCCTTTCATAATAAGTGTCACTTAGATACATTTCACGCATATTAAGAAAATAACAAAATATACTAATCTATTCTTATTTATTATACAATTATTTAAATAAAAATAATTTAACTAAAAATCTATCGATTATTTAAAAGGATAAGAAAGAGATTTAATGTAAAAAATTACATTGAAAATGTAGAATGACACTTTTTTGAAACAAAATAAAAAAAGCTAAAATGATATTCTTTTTAAACAAAGATAACTGAATAAACACTAAAATAGACCAACCATGTTGACAAATAAAACATTAATATATAACGTATAGAAAATTTGCTATCTATTGTTATACTCATTTTTAAATGCTATAATAGAAGAAAAATAAGTTATATTCAATCTCTATTTTTCATTTATAATAGAGACTGTATTTTCTCCTAAATATAGAGATTGAATAGTATTTCCTTATTATAAAATTATAATTTTTTTTTCAAAATGGTCTTTTAACTTTCAGACTTTAATAATTATAACTGAAACAAATAATTTCAGAAAATACTGTTTTTATAAAAAAAAAATAGAATCACATTTTTCTTTACATAATAGTCTTTGAAAGAAATTGTAATTTAAAAATAGTTATAATTCTATGAAATTCTTGAAAAACATAAAAGTAAATAGAGTTAATTAAAAATTAATATTTTGAAAATATTCTCTTTTGGAGCGAGATGTTTTGAAAATATTTTAAAATAATTTCATTCCCAATAAAAAAATATTTATAAAAATCAGAAATAAAAAACAAATTTAAATCAACTTTATTGTTATTGCTTATATACATTCTTTTAATATTTTATTATTAAAATAAATTTAATAATTCAGGAAAATATTCCATGACATATTTTGTTTACAAAAATATAAATCAATTTTTGCTATTTTTATTTACATATTTTTAATATTTTAGTATAATGATATTAAGAGTTTTCAATGCTCTTAATCAAATGTTATAGTATAAAGGATGTCAAACTAGTTCTAAGTGATTCTAAAGCAAATGGAATGCAAGATCATGCTTAATCTAAATGATATCAATTGGTGAGATGATTTTTGAACTAGAATACTACTAAAATACAATAAAGAACAAAGCTTTCCTTTCTTATGAAATGGAAGAACTCATGAGTTAAGAGAATTGATCTTGGGTGATCAAGTTTCAATCTAAAGGTGGTACCTTTCAATCAATCTATCAACTTTAGACCTAGACACAATCCTAAACAAACTCTATCTCTAGATGAATGCTCATTCACTGAGATAACTCAAGCATCAAATTTCTTTGGTTGAATATTATCTAAGCAATCATTAATTTCAAGTCCATTAGCCATCTTAACACCTTTAACATCAAATTTCTTTGGTAAAGAATGTTAAAAGCTTAGGAGAGCTGGTTCAGGCATTTCATCAAACACCTTTCGGGTATGAAATGTCTAGAGCTCAACTTTAGAGAGGTCAACTCTAAAATTGCAATAAAGCACTCTACTAGCAAGGAACAAGATGTATCTATACTAAAACACCTTAGATCTAGCTTAATCACCCTTAGTCTCTATAACCCATGAATCCAAAGATGACTACTCACTAATCTTCATGATAAAACCAAGAATCAATGATGATTTGGTGTTAATCATGATTGGTGATCAATATAACTAAGCAATCACACAAGATAATGATCAAGATTAGATCTTTTTCCTAAAGGTTTTTTGTGATTAAATAGAAAAACAAGATTCTCCTTCTAACATTAGATTTAGAGAGTATTTATATGACTTCTAAAACCTAATGGGCTCAGTCAACAACCTGAAAGGCCCAAATAAAACATAAATTATCGATCAGAAGAAAATACACGCCGCGGGTACAGCAGGTCGCTCCACATCTGGAGCGGGTTAGTCACCTCGCTCTGCAACGTCGCTCCAATATGTTTGCTTCACGTCTTCAAATCGTGCGCGGGTACATGACGTCGCTCCACCAGGTCGCTCCACATCTGGAGCGGGTTAATAACCCCGCTGCGGGACGTCGCTCTAAACGCCATCTTCACATCTTCAAGTCGCGTGCGGGTTCATGACGTCGCTCCACCAGGTCGCTCCTCTTCTCGAAAGTTGTCGACGAGAGGTTGAGCTCGGAGCGGGTGTCTCACCCCGGTGCAAGAGGTCGCGCTGTCTTCGTTTCGTCTGGAGCGGGTGTCGTAGGTCGCTCCCTTAAATCATGAAGAATGTGACAAATAAGCAAATTCACTTCTTAAATAATAGTATAGATAGATAGTTTTATCTCAATAATTAAATAAGAAAAAGCAAATAATATTTTAAAATACTAGATCATTGGTATTGATGATTTATATTTCAAAGAATTTGATTTCAAACCATATAAATTTAAATCCACAAATTTATAATAAGTAAAATAGTGTTATGATTTTTAGTTAAAAACTAAGTAAATCTAAAATCTATACCAAAGAAAATTTATTTTATTTTCATATCTTATAAATTAAAAGAAAAATGTAAAATACTCATATTTAATCTGTACGTTGCCAACTTACCAGCTTAGGAAGTCGCTTGCGACTTGCAAAATAAATTGGTGCTTTGAATAGTAAAAAATTTGATAAAGATCGCCGCATTGCGGTTTAGTACACATATTTAATACGATCGACATCGTAATAAATATGCTTATTGTGGCCCTTTATAGACTCATGTGCGATCCATTTTTAAACTTTTGTTGATTTGTTAGGTGGCCTTGTCTCAAAGGATGGATTTTATACTAATACTAAAACAACTATGTGAATATACCGTAGTGGTTAAAATGCATTCATAATCGATTCCCTCAATTAATCTAGTCTAAATTTATGTAAAATGATTAATTTGATCATAATAAGCTATAATTAAAGCTCTAGTTATCTGAAGCATTAACGAGTATATGTCAAACCTTACTGAATCATATATCGGGCATGCATGTGATCATCCATTTTAAATACTTTCTGATTTGTTAGGTCACTGCAACTGACATGTATTTACATGATCAAAAGCAAATAACACTAAACCCTTAATCAATGAAATGAGAACTATTATAATAAAAAGTCTGAACATAAATTTATCAATTTATACGACCATTTTCGGTAATTAAAAAAAGAAGATATATGAATCTTCGAAAAAAGAAAGAAAGATATGAATCTTCAGAATCTTATATAGTTACATTGGTCTATCAAAAAGAGCGATAAGAGACGGCATGGAGTGCTAAATATACTTTGATAAAAAAAAAAAGGAGTGCTAAATATACTAAAAGGAGTGCTAAATATACTAAACATTTATGTATGTCTATAAAGCACAAATCTTTTATATCAAAAAAATTGTGTGTGTGAGAGAGAGAAAGAGTTAATAAATACGAGGTAATGGTAATGGAGGAGGATAGTGATTCATGAAATTCCAGTAAGATAGATAAGGAAAGGAGTAAAAAATATGAACATTAAATGAAGTCAAAGGCTAAGAGCACTTGCGGGTTTGTGTTGGTTTTGGATTGGTGAATCAGAGATATATATTCACACATCTGAGTCATCAGGAGATTTCATTACAAGAAGAATATTCAAAGTTTTTTCAAAACGAGAAGTATTATAATCCTGATTACTTTTGTAGGTGGTAGTGTAGTTTAAGATTCCACTAAGTAAGGTGAGATCAAAAGTGATTTTATATAAAAGGATAAGTTTCCAACTAATCTCAGCTTCTTTATACTGTAATTAACGTTTTAACTGAGGCATTTCTTATCCAAATCCAGATAACATCGTCTATAAAAGGTATCACTGTGTTAGCAAGTTTTTTGTTTGAGCCAAGTATTTTGCTGCACATCGGTAAATCACTACAGCATTTTAGTGACAGATGAAAGAGACTTCCTGTCCGACCAAAAAGTCAGAAGTTTACCTTATTTAAAAAACAATAAGTTGACAACAAAATTTAAAATGATAAACTTTGACAAATAAATTGTTGTTTTTAATAGGCTTAGGATGCTGCACATCGGTAAATCACTAATCGTTTTTTTTTTTCCTATTGAATGATTAGGTGATTGCGAGTGCATAAGTATGGATTGTTTTGTATATATATTTCTGAAATGTTTTGAGCGATATACATCATTTCTAATTTGATAGTTTTATGGCATTTGCTTCTTCTTTTTTTATCAACATGGCATTTGCTAAGCATTCTTTCACTTTGGCAAGAAAATATTACAGAATGTGATATACAAACAACACAAAACTAAAATTGTTTTCTCTATTAAATGGTCTATTTTTGGTGGTTTTGTTACTCAAACTTCTTAACAAAAATTCTTGTTTTGATCAGTCTATATTTTCATTATGTTTTGATTAGTGTTTTACAATTCAGTTATCCAGAATTAAAAATTATAAACATCATTCCAAAGTACAATTAAAATCGTTTCTTAGTTTCACACTGAATATAAAATATAGAATGCTGGATTAGATTAAAAAATAAGCGGGATAGTGCAAAAAGAATGCAAAATCAATGATCATTCTATAAATGTTACACTTTTGTCATGAAAAATATTTGCCTAATGATTCTTATTTAGAGAGTGTAAGTGAATTGAAACTAATAATGTTATTATTTTAAAGGATAAAAGTAAGAATTGACAAATAAGTGTTAAAAATAAGTAAACAACTTTAATAAAAACTATTGATAATAGTAGTTAATAAGTTTTCAAAAATATTATTTATATAAATGTATATTATAAATAAATTGTTTTTACACTTTTTAGAGTCTGGAAATCATCTATATGTTTTAGATTGCATCAAAGAGATTATAAATGCTTAATTTGAGATTGTAAATGTAATTTTACAGATACAAGGGTAAAATTTATTCAAATAAAAATAATATTTTTTTTTTACAAAAATGCAATACCTTTATTTAGAGTTTGGAAGATCATATATAATCTTTAGACCGTATTACAGAGGTTATAAATGTTTAATATGAGTATGTTAATATATGTTCTGTCTTCTAAGAACATTTCTAAAAGATATCTTTAAAAATATTGAAGTTTTATTCATTTCAAAAGCAACTTTAAATTTCAGATTTCAGATTTCATCTTTCATTTGCATGCATTCTAATCTATATAATTATTATCTCATTATTTTTTTGTCATACAATTTTTGTCACATATATATTTACATAATTTAAGTGAACATCTTGAGTGAAAATAAAATTATTAAATATTTTATATTTCAATCGTAAACAAAAATTTACACATCAACAATATTATGTTAAAAACTCATACAACATACAGAAAGAAAATTGCATGAACATATATATATATATATATATAAAAATATTACAAAAATGAAGACTGCGTTACAAACTTAATTGTTTATAACGAAAAAATTATGATACAACTTAATTTAATGAATATGGACTTCAATACAAAATACAAAGAATTTAAAACTGCAGTTGAAATTGTTTTTCAAACTTCAAATTTTGAAGTTTGGTGAATCTCAAAAATAAGGTGGGGATGCTCTAAAAAAGGTTCATGACACAGTTATGACTTATCAGTGTACACATAATCCACAATCCAACTCCATGACACAGGTTTTTTCCTAAACCACAGGACATAGTATCAGTTATCATTTAACAGAAAGACGACTTCGATTCACTTCTCAGATGGGGAAAAATTCCAGTAGCTAACATCTCAAATATTCCTGGCTAGTGCATTTTAACACCAAGAGCTAGTCAGAAAGACCAGATCACAATTCGAATGTTCACAGTTTCATATGTTGAAGTTAGGAGCATAATTATAATGACGCTGGACAGAAATTCCGCAAGAATCGTAATAATTGAGAAACCAGTATACTCATGGAAACATATCTCGTGTGTTGAGTACATGAAAGCTAGCTACTTAACTAAAAACTGATACATAATTCCAAAAACTGGAAAAGAACCCAATATATAAACCAATTCTAAAAATCATCTGAAATTTCTACAAGAGAAGGTAGAAGAAGCCTTGAGAGCAACACCAGATCTTCTCTTCATGCATTTGGGATCAACTGATAGAGTTGGAGAAGAGGGGAAGTGACGAATCAGAAACGAAGAGGACAATGGTGATGATGAGACAAATAGATTGGTGATGTCTTTAAGAGGCTGTCTTCTAGATCTCTTTCTCCTGATTCTGATTTGGGTTTTGTCTTTATCAATGGATGAGGAAGAATCCAGAGGCTTGACAGAAGTAATGGTCATCTCCGACGGTGAGACATTCTCTTTGTTGTCGTTTTGAGCTTTTAGATCGAGAGCCGCCATTAATGTACAACTACAGAGATAGAGAGAGAGGGAGAGTAGAGAGAGAGATGGACTTGATTGAGGATAGGAGGAACTGAAGAACTGTATATGAAGTGCGTGAATAGGAGGGAATTTGAACCAGATTTGGAAGTTCATAGATCTGAGATTTGTTTTTGAAGTTTTCGTTTCTAAGGAGGGAATTTTTGGGTTTTGAGGATGGTTCTAAAAAATTTCCGAAACTTGGAAAAGGGCTCTCTGTGTTATGGAGGGAACTCGTGTTGGAAAGAAAAATTCTCCGTTTCTATTTTGGTTCAAAATTTTGGTTTTCTTTTTACTATTTAAAGTGTTTGACTTTTGACTTGAAGAGATCTAATCATTTCACTGTACCAGACAATTAGCACAGTTTTACGCGCCATTTGGTTTGGGATGTGCGCCAAGAAGAGGGAACCACCGAGTTTTTTTTTTTCTAAACAAAAATCAAATTATCGAACTGGGCCTAAAACGAGTACATCATTTTCGAGCCCATGGGGTTTATGTGCTTGTAATGCACGCATGCTCATTATTTGGTGGGACCCTAAATATATCCACAATGTGTATGTTAAATTGTTAAGTATGAATGTATTTGTGCGTACTTATATTCAATTGAAATTTAACCAGATATTCAATTGAAAATTAACCAGATATTCAATTTTATCAATCATCTAACTCGTATATAATGATTGATAGTTCCTTTCACGTCTTTTGAAACAAGATAGTGTTTTTTTAAAAAATTATTTTCTTTGCATAGTGGTTTCTGAGAACTTTATATCGGTTGTTTCCAGATCATAGCTGGAGTCATCCGACATAACGAAACATGACGTTCCAAATTATAAATGTGACGTTTTTTCCTTTCTTAACCAGCAAATGAGAAGGATGATCGAATACCTTGGACTAATGTGACGATATAGTGTTGGTGTAAGTCCATCGAACCTGTTACCAATAGGACGATGCTACCAGGTCAATAAATGAATAACTCCGAGTAGTTAACATTCTTCGGATAAAATCTATCTTGAGATAGTTTCTGAGAGAAGAAAAAGGTCAATATTCTTTTACCTCTTAAGCAACAGTGGTGGTTTGAGTGTCCCTCAAACTCAACTTGGCTGCGAACTTCTGGATCATACGAATGTTTCTGCTTATTAAGGGAAACCAAAACACACAAGAGTCCATACATATACAGCTATAGATAGACAAAATCTAACAACGACACAGGAATTAAAAGGATATCTTGTCTTCATGTAAAGGATGGTTGAGCATCAGTAGCTTATTGTTGTTTACTACAGCACGGACAAGTAACTCTTTCGCTTCCTCATGCTTCTTCTTCAGAGTGTTGCATATCTGCACAATGGAACAAAAGGCAATGATCAAACAGTTTAGAAATGTGGTACAATGATCGAGAGGAAGAAACTTACACTCTCGAGTTCTTTTGTATATGCTTCAGCTTTCTCTATGTTATCAGAATTCTCAGTGACCGGGATTTCCAGATTTGCCATGTTTCCGTTCTGGTGATGAGACGTATTATCTATTCTACTCTCTTGGCTTGAGAACTGGAAAATCAATTGTGTGACAAGTGTTGACGTAAACTAAACACAGAAAGGTTGTCGTGGAAGTAACAATCAAATGTCTGTTGATGTATCTAACCTTTCCTTGCGCAACTCTATGAGTGAGCTCCTCAACGTTCCTTTGCATTCTCAGTCAAATCATATATCAAGAAATAAGAACTAATGAAGCAAGGCTATAGATAGATATGGTTTGGATAACCAAAAGTAGAAACCTGTTTTCTCTTGGAGACATGGAAAATCGTTTGAGTTGTGGCTTCAGTGATCTATCTGCATCCTGTGGAAAAACAAATAATTTTACTCAAGCTGCAGGCATGTCCATGAAGTATGAACATCGAATATTGAGTGGAGACTAAACCTCATCAAGAGCTTTCCGCTTTAAAGATGGGAAGTGCATGATTTGTGTTTTGTCTCTAGGAGCCAAATGATGAATCTCAGAGCCTTTTACAACTGGTGCTTCGATATTTATCTCCTTGCTTATTGAAGCGCTAACTTCTGGTTGCACTGCAAAACTGGGCTGGTCTTTGTTTACTCCAATGGTCCTATAGTGGAAGAAATTAGGGAATCTGAATTGATATATTATCATGAGATTCTACACAAGAAACTATTGTGCGTTCTTTTTATACCTTTGAGTTTTCGCAGAACGCAGATCAGACATCATATTTCCAAGTTTAGGCCTTTCAAGAGATACCAACTTTGACTTCTGCAAAGCTTCTGCTCCAGAACTCAAATTTTTACTTAGCTTCTGAGTCAAGCTAGAAGCATCGAGTTTTGAGCTGCGACAAAATCCATAAGAAAGGAAGCTTACTGCATACCATTATAATAAAATTCCTAGGGATAAAAAACTTTGACGGCTACAAATTTATATACAATGAGGTAGTAACCTACTTAGGGAATCAATAGAATGGCAACAGATAGGAAAGAAGTAACTTAAAACGAGTTTATCTCACCTTATATTGATCTGCAAGATGGACTTCTCTCTAGTTGTATTTTTAGCTTGCAGCTTTAAATGATCCAACTGTGCAGCCACATTTTCTGCAGTCTTGGCAATTGAATGGTCCTTGTGGATTATCTTTTCATGAGACCTGCTGGTAAAAATAATCGAGTTTGTTACCTAGCTTATATTTATCACCTTAAATAAAAGAGAGAAGCTTATTCTTATGTTTTAGCATATAATCCCAGAGCCATTACCTGATAGAATTAACATTTGCTATTTCAGAATCCGTTTTCACAAGCTCAACTGGACATGTTCTAGTTTTGGATCCAGGCAACACATCTTGGATATCATGTCTGCATTTTGGAGAGGAAAATATTAGTGAAAAGCTAGTTAGACAGACAATGAAGAAAATAAATAGTACCTTCTATCATTTGTAAGGTTCATATTAACCGCAATCTGTTCTCGGGTCACTGGCCGACTCTCTGTTTGAGTTAGAGAGGACTTCAGTACATGGGATTGTGTTTTTTCTGTCTTCTTAAAAAATTTGGATCTGATAAGTCCTGAGTCTTTGTTTTGCGTGATCTTTAAATCACTGAGCCCTGGCACGCTGCACTCAATTTACAGAATAGAGCAGTTAGACATTTATTCCACTTTCCAAGTTTACTGGACTAACGTTAAAGCACAAAGTAGTTTTGGTTTTTTTAACCTGTAGGATGGATCCAGTGGTAGTTTTCCACTCGAATCTTGTACTTGGGCAGCTTGGCTTTGACGAGAGCTTGGTGATATTTTCCCTGAGAGAGTTGTTTGAGGATGTCCATGATCTGGATCAGATGATGTTCTTCTAGTGTGATCCTGCTTTTCTGCCTGAGTGCCTATACCCATTTCTTCCTGTTGATAACCCATTTTGTCCAAACATAACTGAGATGAGATGCTTGGTTTAGTCTGCTCAGCCTTTTCATAGCTTGAATCCATTGCGGAAATCTTTTCATTGTTCGCATTCTGTTCTGGATCTCTAGGAGAGTCTTCTTTTGAGCTAGACCTGCAGATTTCATGGATATCTGGACTGGCTTCTCTGTTTGCAGCAGTATGTGTAGTCTCAGAAGCATGTAATGGCGAGGGTGCTGCGGTCTCGTTTGAAAGACATGGATCATCTGTGTCTTCAAGCATTACACATGATGTCTTCAATGGTGAAGCGTCTACAGATTGAGGTTGCAGACACATTGTATGAGTAGGTGAGGTTTTTATCCTTAGACCTTGGGGTGATTCCACAGCCTCAGAGTTCTCCATCCTCTCTTCTGTAGCTTGCTTCGAGTATGCGCTACTCTCCACAACCATAGTATCTGTAGTCTTGGAATTTATGTTCTCTTTTTCAGCAGAATCTTTTTCCTTGACTTCGGTGTTTGACACGGAGGCAGCTTGTCTAGTTATCGGTAAGTCTTCACCAAAGTCCAAAGAGTCAGACTTATCAATTTTACTTATAGTAGAAATCTCTTCGAAATCCATGGCCTTAGTCGTTGTCTTGGCTCCTTTCTTCGGTGGGCTTGAATCAAGATTAAAGTCGTCTAACCTGCTTGCAGAAAAGAATAGTGCTAAGTAAAATTCAGATTGACATAAGATTTCTTAGAAGGATATTGTTTTAGTAGAGATTCATACGCATCAAAGTCATAAGAGAAGGGAAATGGATTCTTTTTCTGCTTTAAATCTCCACTAGATTTATCACCAGGGCTTTCTTTCGCTTTTGTGGTTTTTTTGGCTGGGCTGGAGAAATCGAAGTCTGGCATATCTATTTTGAATGATGATGAATTTCCAAAATCTCCATCAAAATCGAAACCCATATCCCTGAAAAGGAGACATAGATACAGAACTTATATGAGAGCCTAAACATTGTTGTCACTTGTCAAGCAACCGCATCTTAAAGATGTAATCCATCACAATGGAGAAAAATATTGGCTTAAGCGCAAAGATGATTTAAGAAGCACATCATATAGGTTACACTCACAGCTTGAAGGCATTCTTCTTCTTGTTAGCTGGCGACCCAAAGGCAAAATCCATCGGATCATCTGCCATTGACTTAAAGTTCCATGTATCTTTTTCCATGTCGTTGTCTGCAGGTAACCCATGGAAATTTAGAGAATACAGACAAATCACCCAGATCTTAACAATGGAACAACATATTAAAGTATCAATCTATGTCAAGAAAAACCAAAGTTGACCAATAACTGGGAATAGAACAATGAGGATATCTTTCTGATGTAAAGCTCATTAACATCAAGTTATCAAGAAAGTCGACTTCATAATTTTTGCCGCAGGCGGCTTGAAGAGATCCCATACTAGTAAAAACAATTGGATTCAATAATGTTCAGATCACTGTAAACCTTACCGAGGATAAGATCTTTCTCCTTAGCTTCAGTAGAACTTTTTTTAGCAGGCGCAGACATTGCAAAATCTGCTCAGCATTACTTTTGACAATTTACTGCAAAGAGAAAAAAAAAGCTACCATCATGGCGAAATCACATTGTTTGATATGTTATGTTCTGATGAACAGAAACTAGTCAATGACAAAAAAAAAAAAAGAAGTAAATCAAGTCACGTCACAAAGTGAAGAAGAACGTTAGCAGGTAAATGATTCGCTACTAAGATCGAAACTACCGTAGGTCTAACTATCAGCGAGACTGAGAAACATAACAGATCAAACAATGTGATTATACGAGAAGGAAGAGATGTAGCAGGAGAAATCAACACCAAATTCGCAGAAACTCAGGCGATTCGTAGGTTATAGGCAATGAAACGCCACTCGGAAACTATTATCGAGCATCCTAACTCAAATCTACGCATAATCGATACATCCAATAGACCAATGTTCACCTACTACGATCATCGAAACCTTCACAAACCGGAGCTAGAACGACGCATGAGAGTAAGATTCTACTCGAGCGACGAGCAAGAAACGCAAAGTTCTTACCGATTGAATTGATTTACAGTTGATTCCGAAGTAGGAGCTAACGGTTAACGTTCAACGGGGAGAAGACGACGACACAGGGAGAGAAAGTTCGCCGACGGGAGCTCAGAGGGAAGATTTGAAATTGCTGGGCTGCGAATGATTTCGTTTTGGTTAATGGACCGTTTGGTGGGCCTTTTACCTACTTTTAGTTAAAAAAAAAAATTGAAATTTAAAAATAAAATAATTTTTTTTTTTAAATAACGAAGAATCGAAGATAGAGAAGAAAATCTATCTATCTCTCTCTCTCTCCTTATCCAGACCACAAGAACCAAACAAAACTTCAGAAGAATTCTTAAAAGCCAATCAGAAGCTAGTGAAGCATCAAAAGCTCACACACAAAAAAAAAAATGGCGTCTCTTCTGGGAACTTCTTCAATACGTGCGTCTCCTTCTCTCTCGTCTTCTTCTTCTTCTTCTTCTTCCTCAACACCTTCGATCTCTCCCATTTGCTTCAGGCCAGGTAACCCAAACAATCTCTCCAACCCTTAAACCCTACTCTTTTCTCAACTATTTTGAAAAGCCAGTTCTTGTTTACAGGGAGAATCTGTGGAAGAGTGTTAAATGCAGGAATCCAAATAAGGCCAAAGAAGAACAGGTCTCGTCACCATGTCTCTGTCATGAATGTAGCCACAGAAATCAACTCCACTGAACAACAAGTACGAGTTCTAACTATATCATCTTCACTTAAAGTTTCAGTCTTTACTTGATTTTACAAAGAGTAATTAACATATATGATATGATGTTCACATAAAGTTTCAAACTTTACTTGATTTTACAAAGATTGTTGTTGGATTTTAATGGTGGTTTTGGGGTTTTAGGTAGGGAAGTTTGATTCAAAGAAGAGTGCAAGGCCAGTTTATCCATTTGCAGCTATTGTAGGCCAAGATGAGATGAAGCTATGTCTTTTGTTGAATGTCATTGATCCCAAGATCGGTGGTGTGATGATAATGGGAGATCGAGGAACCGGGAAGTCCACAACCGTCAGGTCTTTAGTCGATCTCTTACCCGAGATTACGGTTGTTGCAGGCGACCCTTACAACTCTGACCCTTTAGACCCTGAGTTCATGGGCGTTGAGGTAAGAGAGAGAGTCGAAAGAGGAGAGCAGGTTCCCGTCATTGCCACCAAGATCAACATGGTTGACCTTCCACTGGGTGCGACTGAAGATAGAGTTTGTGGAACTATCGATATCGAAAAGGCGTTAACAGAAGGTGTCAAAGCCTTTGAGCCTGGTCTGTTGGCTAAAGCCAACAGAGGGATACTCTACGTTGATGAAGTCAATCTCCTGGATGATCATTTGGTTGATGTGCTTCTTGATTCCGCTGCTTCTGGTTGGAACACAGTTGAGAGGGAAGGGATCTCGATCTCTCACCCTGCGAGGTTTATCTTGATTGGTTCTGGGAATCCTGAGGAAGGAGAGCTGAGGCCGCAGCTTCTTGATCGGTTCGGTATGCACGCTCAAGTAGGGACAGTTAGAGATGCTGAATTACGAGTCAAGATTGTTGAGGAGAGAGCAAGGTTTGATAGTGACCCGAAGGAGTTTCGTGATACTTACAAAACCGAGCAGGACAAGCTTCAAGATCAGATTTCAAATGCTAGAAGCTGTCTTTCCTCTGTTCAGATTGATAGGGAGCTGAAGGTGAAGATCTCTAAGGTGTGTTCGGAGCTTAATGTCGATGGGTTGAGAGGAGACATTGTGACTAACAGAGCAGCGAAAGCACTTGCGGCTTTGAAAGGGAAAGATAGAGTGACTGCAGATGATGTTGCAACTGTTATACCTAACTGCTTAAGGCACCGTCTCAGGAAAGATCCGTTGGAGTCTATTGACTCAGGAGTTTTGGTTTCTGAGAAATTCGCTGAGGTTTTCAGCTGAATAGGAGAAGAGGTTCTGTTATCATTTTCTTTTTAACTTTTGTAAAATGTGAGAAGAAGCTGAAACAATGAACAGGCAAATCTGATTCTATGATTGAATATGTAGTTGTTCTTTTCTCCATTAAGCTGATGAAACTCTGTTTCCTTGCATTTTCAAAGCATTCTTGCATTTATTTAGGCTAAGAAACTATCATGAGATGTTGTCAGGACCACTATTACTGTATTGACGTATTGATGTATTGACGCTCTGTTGAGACAATGGATTGGTAGACCCACTCACTTCGGATTTCGGAAGATTACATACCAAATAAGCTTTTCACGTTCAAAAGAAAGAAAAAGAATTTAAACTTTTTGATGTACTTGAGGTTTTTGCCAACTCACATGGCAACAAGATACTACTGCCCTGAACAATACCGATGACGGGGGGG